>NC_048310.1:25275998-25583318 GCF_013100865.1 Trachemys scripta elegans | reverse complement strand
CCGCGCAGGGGGACGGGGGGGGGGAGACCCGAGCCACGCCGCGCGGGGGACGGGGCGGGGGGAAGAGACCCGAGCCGCGGGACGGGGGGAGCGCCGCGGGACGGGGGGAGACCCTGGACGGGACCCGTGCCGCGGGGGGGACGGGGGAGGGACCTGAGCCGCGCCGCGGGGGGGACCCGAGCCGCGGGACAGGACGGGGGAAGCCGCGCCGCGGGGACCGGGCCGGGCCAGAGCCACTGGGGCCTGCAGGAAGCGGCCGTGCCTACCCGGAGCCCTTCTCGAGCCCCCACCCCCGCTTACCTTGTGCTGCTGGCCCGCCCCTGCTTCTTTTCAGACTTCCCGCGAATCTCTGATTCGCGGGAAGCAGGGGAGGGGGCGGAGCGTTCAGGGGAGGGGAGGAGGGGGAAGTGAGCTGGGGGTGGGGTGGAGAGCTGCAGCGCGGGGCCCTCTTGGCGCGGGGCCCAATTCAGCTGAATCGGCTGAATCGGCCTAAAGCCGATCCTGGTCACAGGAGTGTGTGGGTGAGATTCTGTGGCCTGTGTTGTGCAGGAGGTCAGACTAGATGATCATAATGGTCCCTTCTGACCTTAAAGTCTATTAGTAAGCCATAAAAAAATAAGAGAGAAACCTAATCGCGTCTTCCTAGTCATTTCCTGACCTACTTACATATCTGGGGTTTCAAATTAGTTTCTAGGTATGATCTGGTGATTTTTCATACCTGGCCCAAAGCTTTTTACAGCATAGTTCCAGCCATGTCTCTGCTCTCCGGGAGAACAACACAGACAGACAAAGGGGAAGTTTTTTCCCCAATTTTAAAAAGTTCTAACCTTCCCACTGGCCCTTTTGATCAGGTGCTCACTCCCTTCCTTTTACCTATGCAGGGAGACTTTTTAACCCTTTACAGGTAAAGCAGGTAGAGAACAACTACCAACAGGGATTTATAGCTAACATGCTGGCTGGGTGTCCATAAAATGGAGCTACCCACTCCCCCTTTCATTTATCACAACATTATAAAGGGATCCTGCTTATAATGACAGTGAGATGGTAAAAATGAGAACAAAACTGCAGACTTGTTATGCAAAAGATAGAAAAGGTTTCTTTTCAAGATCTTTGTTACAGAAGGTACAAACTTTTGAGGAAACTAGATAGGTGTTTCCTTTTCTAGGCACCAGAGATGTTCTCTGCCTGCAGTTTTATAGTCCCTAGGGCTCAACTTTACGGTCCTTACTGATGCCCAGTCACTCCACTGAAGCCAGCTGCAGTACTCAGAAATGTAGGGCTGGAAGGGACCATGAGAGGTCATCTAAACTACCCCTCTGTGCTGATGAAGGACCAAGTATACCTAGCCCATCACTGGCAGGTGTTTGTCCAACCTATTCTTATAATCCTCCAGTTATGGGGATTCCACAGTCTCCCTTGCAGAGCCTGATCCTGCTGCTGTTTCTAAGTTTATTAATTCTATGAATATCTCTGACAGAACTTCAGACTATAGCAAGTTTTTTATAATCCCATTATCTCCAGTCAACATAAGCTTAATGAAAATGTTTAAAAGTTCCTAGTGCAGGAATGCTAAAGGAAATAATATTAACAAAACAAAGGAGCCAACAGATCTGAGGTGTACGACCTAACATTTTCAACAGCAGACTGTGGAAAGAGTAATATTCTATACCACCCCAGGAACGCAGACTCTCACACCTCAGCTCTCAGCTATTGCCAGGAGACTAGCACGCACCCACCCAGGTTTTTAAGAGCTAGCACGTAGTTCTAATAATCCAGACCACCATTTTTAGCACTAAGTACAAAGGCTCCCCATCACAGAGGCACTGGTAAATGCTGGCGTAGGTATGATTAAGGCTACGATTATGTGACATTTGTCAAGGAAGTCACGGAATCCGTGACTTCCAGAGAGCTCTGTGACATTTTCTCTCAGCAGCTCCTAGCCGCCGGGCAGCAGGGGGATCCCAGAGCTTCCAGCTGCTGTGGGTGCAGGGCCCTCTACCCACCCCATTTTGTCAGGGCTATTTTTAGTAAAAATCATGGGCAGGTCATGGGCTTCCGTTAATTTTTGTTTTTTGCCCATGACCTGTCCATGATTTTTACAAAAAATATCCAAGACAAAATCTGAGCCTTAGGTCTGATATATTTTATATCCAGCAGAGGGCAGACATCTATACAAGCTAGCATGTTAAAATAACTATTAAAATAAGATTTTGTGGGGACTGAGTCTCTTCAAAATGTTGTAAATTTATCCTGGAAGTATTGCTGAAGTATTGCATTTCCTTATTATCCTTAGCAATTTCAGTATCTGATATTTTTAGTGGGGATATTATTGCATAACTGGGATTTAAACAAAGTGTAAAAAAATATTTTCTGCTAATCTACCGAGGCTATCTACCTGCATAAAAAGGAAAATGTTTGCTCTGCAGGATTTCCATCAATGTGCAGATGACTGACACCCAAGAAAAGATTCCAGTGGCCAAAGAAGGAAGCCTTGGTGATCATGGAGGTACAAGTTCCAAAGTAAAATCCCCTCTCTCCTCACCATTGGAAGTTGAAGGAGTTAAACATCTGATTGACAAATTTAAACACAATCCATGCCCTCCAAACACCAGAACTGACCCAGTTCAAGAAGTAAAAGGGGTGAAGCTTGCTAATAAACACAATGAACAGGAACTCAAATTAGGGAAGCCACAGATGCTATTGAACAAAATCTCAACTGATAAAAAGCCCCTAGAGAAATCAGAGCTAAAATGCAAGTCCATATCCTCTCAAAGCACAACTGAAAACAATACTAAAAAAGATCTTGGGGCCAAAATAAAAAGCCATAAAGAAACAACAAAGACAATGAAAGAATCCACAAAGGATGCTAGATCTGAATTAGAATTAGAATGTGTGGAATTAGAAAGCACATACGCAGGACAAAAAGAAGACAATGCAAATCAATGTACAGGAGAGGCCCCAGAAAATACTACATCAGTAGAAGCCAGCAAAGCATTTGGCAAGCAGGATGAAGTAATCATTGGTAAGTAGCTCACGATCATACCTGGAGACTTTTACTCTGAGAATTCTAGGGTACCTGCATATGTTATACACTATAATAGCTGAAACCATGCTCATTAGTGCTATTATCATAGTTTGAGAGCATTTATTCAGGCACCAAGCATACCCTTGGCTGCATCAGACAACAACTGTATTCACATTCATGGGACTTAATGTTCCTGTTCAGTTGCAGTCTCAGAATAAAAGTTCTTTTGGATTTTGGATTCAATTTAAAGGCTGTTTTGGAATAATAATCCTTTTAAAATAAAATGAGATGAAATGTTATGTATTTGAAAAAGGAGAGATACTTTTAAAGCTTTATTTCTTTGAATAAAAGCCTTTATTATCATGTAAGATAAGGGGTGTGCAAACCACGCATTAATATTAGCAGATGAAAAGAGTGTAAAATATTGTAGGAAAGGTCTCATTTTGTCCCTAGTTATACCCCTGGCCATAAGTCTTTTTCTGGGCAGCACATGTTAGTGATCACACTCTGGTTGCTGCAATAACAGGAGTACTCTTTGCTGGCAGTGGATGGAGCATGCCCCAAAAGGTGTGCTGATCAAGATCTAGGTTCTACGGTAGTGGCTGATAGGTGCAAATATGTATGTGCAACTGGAATTTTAAGGGGTAATATACACTGTGCAGCCGTTTTACAATGAGCATGTATTAAATTAGTCAGTGACATCTTTGGCCCAGTCTCTCCCTGACTTTGCACAAAGAACTCCCAGTGATGTCAAAGGGAGTTCTATACATAGATTGACTTTGGGATTTGGCCTTTATTTGGGTCATACTAAATTGGATCAGCTACTTTATTGGGACATCTCCCCGGGGAACTGATTTCGTCTATTGATAATGGCAGTGATCGCTGCTACTGGGAGAGGCATTCTCCTGACACTGAATGAGTAAGTGGTTGTGAGTCATTAGGTGTTAAGTAGGCAGGGCCGGCTCCAGCATTTCTGCCGCCCCAAGCAAAAAAAAAAAAAGCCGCGATCGGCAGCGGCAGTTCAGTGGCAGGTCCTTCGCTCCTAGAGGGAGTGAGGGACCTGCTGCCCCCGAATTGCCGCAGGTGCCGCCCTTTTCCCTTGGCCGCCCCAAGCACCTGCTTGTTAAGCTGGTGCCTGGAGCCGGCCCTGTAAGTAGGTGCCTCACTCACGACATTTTAGTCCTACCACCCAATGGAGACAGTGGGGCGACTCATATGCTTAAGTGCTTTGCTGGATGGGGGAACCTAGTAAAGTGAAAAGGTGGAAGAAAGATGGGAGCCTTATTAAATTCCAGGGTTTTTGTTTTGAATATTGCTAAAAGCAAATTGTTAACAATTGCCTGGCTGGATCTAAGATATCCTGAGTGCTCATGTTGCGCTCTGATATTCCCCCATACAGGCTGCTCACCCACAGCTGTGCTGAACGTTATGATGGGGGAGAACCATATTTGTGTTTGGATCTGCTCCAGAAAGCAATGTGGTACTGTGGTGATGATGCCATTCTCAGTGGTTAGATTGGCTTTGGGGGGACTCTCTGAGGGACAGGTATATTTGAGATGGTGGGAGTATGATGAATGTTACCTTTGTTGAGGTGTAGAGTGAGTGATGTGCCAAAAGGTGTACACCCACTACCAAGGTGGTATGGGCTTGTTTGTAGTTAGCTAACCTATCAGGTTGCCCTTGGTTGACATCTTGCTACAGCTGAATCCTAGGAAGTGAAAATACTTCGGGGGATGATGAAAGTAATGTGCAATGATTTGTGGAAAACCAAATCAATGAATGAACTGTCTCCTGTGTAGATGACAGCCCTCCGCCTCCTGCTCCCTTTGAACATCAAGTAGTGAGCGTCAAACAAACAGAGATAACAACCTGCTATTCAGTGTGCCGGCATGAAGTATTAGGAGGGTAAGTCTGTGGCTCTGTAATGCTGTGCAGTTAGCAACATGGCTGCAGGTGCTGAAATACACAGAAAAAGAGCTAGTAGGATGATTACAATTCCCCATTGCCCACGGAGTAACTACAAATACATAGTTTTCATTGGATGCTCTTGGTGACACATATAGGTCTGCAGCTCTTAAATCTATGCATTTACATGGTCATTTATAAAGTTTAAGGCCAGAAGGGACTATGAGATTATCTACTTTGACCTCCTGTATATCACAGGGCATTAATATATTTGCTGCCATAGCACCCCTCCCATTGCGCTGTTCATTTAACACCTTTCTTGCTGCTCAAGCTAGTCTCCATCCACGAAGATTAGCCCTCTCTCTGGGAGATGCAAGACATTCCATACATACAGCTCCCCCTCTCTCTAGAAAGTGGCCCAATGTCCAACAAAATCAAAACTGTCAGCTTCAGACCAGTCACACAAACAGTTCATCTCCAGTATTTCTGGTTTCTCTTGCTCAGGGAACCAGAAGGTTTTCAGAGAAAATCACTTGGACTCTTCTCTTCTTCAGCTCCCTTTCATGATCCCTGAAGTTTTCTATAATCTGTGTAGTTCTACTTGATGCCATGTCATTGTTTCTAATGTGTGTCGTCAACCATTGGAGACTTGCCAGATGACTTCATAATCCTGTCCAGTCTTGCAGTTTGACCAATGGAGAAAACTTCCATGGGAAGTTTGAGATTCACTGGCTGGCTAGTATTCAAAATACTGTTTTTAAAATCACTGAATAAAAACCTTCCTGTGGCATTATGAATTTTAACAGCTACCAACAAGAGTTCATTTTTCATTTATTTTGTAAAGTGCAGTTATGGTGAGAAAAGTGACTGTAATAAAGTCACTGCACCTTCTTACTTGGTGGATTTGGATAGCTGCTCACAGTGTTGATTAAATAAGTGTTTGCTTCTCTCTGTTCCTGTTAGCCCTGCAGAACACACTGCAGCTTTGAGCAAATGAGATGGATTCTTTTCTGGCTTGTGCATCCTCAGTAGAATTGTCAGCCATGTTCTAATTGCAAAGTCTTTATTGCTGGTGATGTGTGAGCCAGGCAGATGACTTGACTTTCAGATTCCACTCTGTTTTTGCACAGCTGGAGGTTAGGAGAATCATTTCTTGGTTGGTACAACGATTAGATTTGACATTGAAGTCACTGAGCCGCTGAATGCTGTTTCTAGAATAATTTTTCAGAGCCAAACAGCATGTTAAAGGGTGTTAATGGCTGAGTTTTCAAACTGACATTATTTAGACATGGCACCTAGGTTTCACTCACAAGGTGAGCACTTCCCTTCAGTCCTTTCAGTTTTCTGCACTTAGTTGTTATTTGGGACCATATGATTTCCTGGTGGAGTTAAGTGCAAATATGCCCTGACAGGTCCAAGCATGATGGTGATGCAATGGCAGAAAAGATGGTGCTTAAAAATCATATGCGTGGGTGAGGTAGGAGACCATTTACATCACACAATAAATGTGTGCCCTGTAGTTATTGGCTTTAATGTAATTTAAAAAGTTACACGATCAGACCAGAAATATCCTTGTTAATATTCCCCACTATGCATCACCGAAGGACAGCAGGAGTGTAAAATTACAGAACCAAAAAAGAATATCAGCAGGTTACCGTGTCATTGTGTAACGTAGTAATACAAATGGAGCATAATATTTTAATGTAAGAATTGAACAACTGGCTGGAAAGATAAAACTAATCCTTCATAAGCTGAGAGAAAGAGGAGATTCATGCTACTGACCACCTGATTCTGTTCACTTTGTACCAGGCTATTTTTAATCAATGATAAGAATAGTTGTTTGAAAGGCTTCTGCAGCAAGTTACTTTAAAGTCATTTTACTGTGTATTTCTCTGTATCAACAGGGGGCGTTTTGGTCAAGTTCACAAGTGCACAGAGGTGTCAACTGGTCTTAACCTGGCAGCCAAAATAATAAAAGTGAAAGGAGCAAAGGAAAGGGTAAGTATGGTTTTGTGAACCTCCATGGACAGACATTATAAATCTGGCTTATTACAAGCACCTGTGCATCGCTTTCCTCATTAAAGTATTTTCCCACTCAATATTGTATCAAATATGACAAAACCAGCCTTACTAAATATTTGCTTGAATCCTATATGACTGTTTGATCTGACCATGTTATTTTGGTATTCACTAATGTAACCCTTCTGCCAGGTGAAGCCAGCAGCAACAAGGGCTGGATTTAATATCTAGGGGTTCCTTTTCAACAATACAACACAAAACAGGCTCGAACCCCCACCCAGTGACCTGGGACAATTACACACCACCCCCTGGGCGCCTCTAAGAGGCAATACAGAGTCTGAGTGTAGCAAAAACTTTTAATAAAAGGAGGGAATTAACTCTGTATTAATTTTGGAAAACACCACAACTAGGGCTCATAAATACAATCCCCCCCAAGTAAGTTGGGCAGTGTCCTTTTCCCCTCAGGTCCAGCAACCCAAAAGTCCCTTAATATGCCCGTCCCTTCTCTGTACCCCATTCACAGTTGCTGTCCTTGGCCGGTGCAGAATTCACCTCCCACCCTGTGTGGAAGACGGGACGGGAGGTGGGGTGTGTGTGTAAGGTGGCACCTTACACGCTGCTCTGCTCAGGCACTTGCTCGTCGCCCCAACAGCCAATTGTCATGCCTCTGCGGGGCTCTGCTCTGGCCCTCTTCACCAGCTTTTCTACTGGCCGCTTGCCATGCCTCTCCACCTGCTGGTCACACTTCTCCACCAGCTTCCCTGCTGGTCGTGCTTTTCCGCCAGCTGCCCGCTCGCCAAGATGTCTTCAGGGCCCCACCCACATTTAACACAACTCTCAGTGATTTCAGCTGTTAGTGGGGGAGTCTCACTGCTGGGGCACACTGGGCAGTCTCTTGCAAAAGAGACACTCCCCAAAGTAGGTCTAATACTTAGACGTAGGTATCAATGATTTCAACTCTGCAGCGTGTAACAAGACTCTCAATTGAGTCTAAATTAGGTCTTTTATTATACCATGGAGAGAGGAAGGATCAAATGGTGTCTAGGACCCTTAAACAGGACTCGCCCCAGCAGGTACAAGTACCTGTCCACACCCTCTCTCAACTCACTGGGCTTTGGAACCCGTGTCCCCTGCCTAGCGAATGCTGTTCAGTTAAGGGTGAGTCCCCTCCATTGGGGTATGGCAGGTACAGTTCTGTTGCCCTTGGTTCACAAACAAAGATAGCAACCCTTTATTACTCCTGCCCCAATAACAAGGAAACTGGGGATCCAAAACCGGCCACAAGTGATCATTTGGGCAAGCAGTCCCATCATGCTGAGCACCTAGGCAGGATGGGTGTGTCCATGCAAACGAGATCAGCTTCTGAAGTTTTTCCACAGTTCACCACTAGATGTCGGGAGAGCTCATCCAGACTCTGCTTACGCCAAGGGTTCTCAAACTGGGGGTTGTGGCCCCTCAGGGAGTCACGAGGTTATTACGTGGGGGGTTGCGAGCTGTCAGCCTCCACCCCAAACCCCGCTTAGCCCCCAGCATTTATAACGGTCTTAAATATATTAAAAAGTGTTTTTAATTTTTATGGGGGGGGTTGCACTCAGAGGCTTGCTGTGTGAAAGGGGTCACCAGTACAAAACTTTGAGAACCACTGGCTTACACTAACATTGGTGTGTGCAGGGAATCAGTTGCAGGGCCGGCTCCAGGCACCAGTGAAGGAAGCAGGTGCTTGGGGCAGCCAATGGAAAGGGGCGGCACGTCCGGGTCTTCGGCGGCGGGTCCTTCAGTCCCTCTCTTCCTCTTTGAGCTGCTGCCGATGTGCCGCCAAAGAGGAAGAGAGGGAGCGAAGACCTGCCGCTAAATTGCCACAGAAGAATGAAGCGGTGCGATTGAGCTGCAGCCGAAGTGCCACCGATTGGCTTTATTTATTTATTTTCGCTTCGCTGCTTGGAGCGGCAAAAAAGCTGGAGCCGGCCCTGATCAATTGGCATGAATGTTTGGGGAATGGCTAATTTTTGTGTGAATTTGAATGCGCACAAGAGTGTTTGTGGTCATGCTCCAATAGGAGCATCTGCGTGTTGCTAGTCACTATTCGTTATCTTCCTGTTTGTAATGTTTCAGGAGGAAGTGAAAAATGAAATAAACATCATGAACCAGTTAAATCATGTGAATCTGATCCAGCTTTATGATGCTTTTGAATGCAAGAACAACCTCACCTTGATCATGGAATAGTAAGTTAAAATAATATTAGGAATCGTCAGCTCTTTTGAACTCGATGGTTGCTCAAGCCGGTAGTAGAAATGGAGAAAAATACATTGGGGAGGGCGGAAGGGGGATACTATGAGTGTTTCCCAACCTGGGTGAAGGCTTCTTTCATTTTAAGAAGCAAACTCTGTAAGAGAAAATCACATATTTGAGAATATCAGAACTTAAACAAATGGTAAGAATACCAGCTGTATCCCAGAGAGTATTGAGGGGTTTCATACAGGTCTGTTATTAAGAGAAGAACATCAGTATGTTTCATTTTTCATTAGTGGGGGTCTGGCCCATAGACACAACACAACTGCATTTTCTATATGAACTGTATCTAACAAGTTATATAAGGGTACGAGAGTTAAATTAAAAAATAGCAGAGGGAGAGGGAACTGAAGAGAGACAGAGAAGAGAGAAAACAATTTGTTTTTTGGAGAAGTTAGAAATGAAAAAAAGGAAAGATTTTGATGGAGAGGTTCATAACCGCTGTTCAAAAAGTCAGGAACTGCCTTTGTACCACCAGCAGTCAGAATGTTTGGAGATATTTTGAGGAGGCTAGAACTGCATGAACAGAGAGAGTGCGAACAAGAGTAGCAGGACAGAGACAAAGGTTCAGATTTTTAAAGGGTCTTAGGCACCTAAAGATGAAGATGGGGCCTAGTGGGATTTTCCAAAGTGCCTAGGCATCTAACTCCCAATCTAATGAGGAATATGTGTATTTTTTCACATTTCTCTTTGTCAATATTTTAGTGTTGAGGGTGGTGAATTATTCGACCGAATCACAGATGAAAACTACCATCTAACTGAGTTGGATGCAATCCTTTTTACCAAACAAATATGTGAAGGAGTCCACTACATACATCAGCAGTATATTCTCCATTTAGACCTGAAGGTCAGTAGTTACAGATCTCAGGTCTTTGGCTAAACTGTACGTTGTGCTGTATGGAGAGTCTGTATGTATGGGAGTTGCAAATAGAGGGTATTTTCTCTTCCTCTTACGTTATCTTGTAATGAAATAAACTAATTTAGTTCAGTGGCCACCATGAATTAACCCTAGAAAATTCATTTTTTCTTTAATGTTTAATCTTTTCTTAAATTTGATAGCTTATTTTAAAGATGATTAAATAAACGGCAGGTTCCTCTGCTTTTACAGCTTTCAGATCAGAAGCTTTTCATAGCTGTGTAGAATTGCAAAATAGAGGGTTTAGAAGCCCCTCTATTTGTGTTATAAGACCTGTCCTCTCTTTTGCTTCTTCTCATGTTTGTCCTTGTCTGTGTCTCCCACTGACAGCCTGGAACTGAGCCATTATAAACTAACATGATCTAGTGACCATTCTCCACTAGTTCTTTGCGCATAGGGACTATCATTTTCTATATGTTTATATAGTGTCTAGCACAATGGTAGCCCTATGTGGTTGATGTGCAGTTGCTACTGTAATTACAGCTGGTTGGAAAGTGTGTTGTGGATGTTTTGGTTTGTGGAAAAAATTGTTGTTTTTTGTTGAAAACCCCCAAACTTGAAAATCATTTAAATTGTTTTTGATTTTTCAATGAAAAGCTGGAATTATTTGCAGAAAGGAGCCACTTCCCATATAGAACTTCCTTTAGTTGAAAATCCAATTTTCTTTACAAAAGCTGTTTCAATGGACATTTTTCCAAACGCCCCAACTGCAATATCCATGTGAAATAATTATAATATTTATAATAAATATAATACTTAGACCTGGTCTTGTGAGGTGCTGAGCCTTGCACAGCTAGGTGGCTTCCCAGTAACTCTCCATTAACCTCCTGACAAGTGAGACTGCAAATGTCATCCAAAAAGCAGACACACATTTAATTTTGATGGAAAAGCTTAGCTGTAATAGGCTCATTCCTTGTTTGCATTCCAGTCTCTCAAGATACTGCACTTGCTTGAATAAGCCCAGTGTTATAGCGTCTGCCACCTGGCTTGCTAAACCATTCCACACAAAGGTGTCCATTCAGTCCTCCCCTTTCAATTACGTTATGTGATACCTCTGCTATGGCAAAATCTGGGAAAATAGTTACGCCCCATGGCAGCAGTAAGGAATGAAATCCCTGCAGGCAAGATCCAAGCCCACACATTTTACTGAGCCAATTAGGAGGATGATGGGGCCCAAAAATCACCCTCCCATGGTAATAACAGACTTCAGGGAAACGTTGATCTCAGTAAATCTCTGAATATTTTCCCCTGCTTCTTTTGCCACATCATTGATTCTCTCCCCTTTAAGAGGAAAAATTAAGGGAGCATTTCAACAAGTGATCTGTGGGTAACATTCCCAACTAGACTTATAGAGTAATTTTTCCTATACAAGCCCTCCAGGCACCCCATAACCATCCCATGAACCATGCTGTCCTTCACCACAATTGGGCTCAAATATATATTTATATCAGTATAATGGAATTCTACACATAGTGCCAGGCTAGAACAGAGCCTTAGGAAATGAATGGAAAAAATACAACCACCACTGTAGTAAACCACATAAAGGTGAAATTGACATATGTGACTGATAGGTTCACTACTGTGAACCAACAAAGAAGTGAACGGGCATTGTTTTAAAAATCTTTCTCTGAAATTGTTTTGTATCTTTGCACTTCAGGTCATGTTTCTGGCTACTCTTCTTGTTAGTGTGTCTCATGTGCAATTTCACTTTCATTTATTTAACTAAAAATATACTTTTTTCTTTTTCTAGCCTGAAAACATATTGTGTATAAATCGCACTGGAAACCAGATTAAAATTATTGACTTTGGTTTAGCTAGGAGGTAAGACAGTTCAATTATGAGCCACTCAAAATCCATTGACATTTTCTTTTCTTTCATTCTTGTGATCTGTTTGTTCACACATTTCAGTGACTTTAAAGTGATTTTGAAATATGAAGGAGCAAAGCAATATGCTCCTCGGGCATGAATTTGCAGCTTAGCGCACTAACTGTCATATTGTCCTTTCCAATGATGTTTTTGCAGGCTAATGTTGTATTAGTATTCTGGTTTACACACAATAATGTCTCAAATGGAGTTTTTATTCCAGCGACTCCAGGAAGTCCATTACAGACTTCACCTTTGCTATTGATTTTATATGGAAGGAGCTCAGATTCTGTGGTGCGGGGCCTCAGTCTAAAACCCCCAAGACAGATGGTTGTCCGCAAAGTAAAATGCATGACAAAACTATCCCATTTGAAACAGGCATACAATGGATCAGCTCTCCACCCCTCTCCCCCCTTCCCCCAGTCTTTATCCCTCATCTGCCACAATGTCTGCTTCTCATGGATGAGGGTAAGGGATGAGAGTGTATAGAAGATTAGCCAGGAGTTTGCAATCTGAAATGGCTGCAATATGGAGAATGCAGTTTTGGCCTTTATGCACAAAGGTATCACAGAGCAGGACAGTAATGATCCCTCTTTTGGCACTGGTGTGACTGCACCTGGAATATTGTTTTCACTTCTAGGAATCACATTACCAGAAAGATATTGCTTAATTGGTGGAGGCTGAGAGTAGAGCAATAAAAATGATCAGGGAGCTAGACTTAAGAAGAAAGGCAAAAAAGATTAATATGGCTAGCTTGGCTAAAGGACAGCTAAGGTGAGGCATAACCACCTATAAATATGTAGTGGGTAAACAGCAAGGGGAGAGAGAGGAATTAGCAGGTCCAGTTAATAGTGGTGAAACATGGAGTAACGGAATGCAATTAAGGGAAGGAAAATGCATGCTCAATCTGAGCCTAACAGTGAGGGATACTAAATTGTAGCAAGGCCATCCATCGAAAACATAGAAGCCCCATGTCTTGGGGCATTTAAAATTAGAATGGACAAAACACTAGAGAATGTTCTAGAACACTTCTGCGACAGCAGGGAGAGAGACTAATAGGAGGCTTGACAAGTGTTTTCTTTGTCAAACTCCTATGAATGTGTCAAGCAAGGGATGTACCAATGCTCACTTTCTGTTGCTCTGGTTTAACATAGTTCAGTATTTAAAGGCTTTGAGACATATAGACAGCATCATATGTGAGCTGGGGTCCAGTTTTTACACTGGTCATTTACATCAGCCAAATGGTACAGGATTTAACACCTCTCACGTGGACATGGTTAGAAGAAGGCCTGGTTGCTTCTGTGCCTGCCCCAGGTTGGCATGTGGGGGAATACTCCCTGATCACCATTTCACATACTCTCCCTAAGACTAGGAGGAGAGAACAGAGCTGTTAAGGGCCAATGATATCCTTGGTTCGGGAGTGGGTCCCTTACCATAGGGAAGGTTTCTGCAAAACAGCCATGGAGACTGTGAAAAAATCCCTTGGTCTATGCCTGGGTGGGTGGCAGCTATGATCTGCTAGCTCTCGTCCCTCTCTCCAGTTAATATGAAACTACATTTAAAAGGAGCACAGTTCCTTTGAGAGTCTGGTATTACAGAGTGGAGCAAGTGACCACGAGTTTGTAATAACAGAATAATAGTTAAGTCCTGCGGAAATGTTAACTTAATTCTGTAGGGAGAGATGATTTGATTAGGTAAACAACAGGTCATGGTTTACATCAATTCTATGCTGACCCAGTTCTCTTGCAGGGCCGCTCGTATTCTGACCACTTTAATTTAAATAAAAACCCAGACCCAGCCTTCTTTCCTGGTCCTCAGGGGCTTGACAGGCCTTGCTATTTCCATTGCATCTATGTTTTGCCCTCACTTCCACTGAACTAGAGGAAAGCCAGTGGGTAAAATCTTGGATCCATTGCAATTAATGGCAAAATTCCCATTTACTTCAGTGGAACCTGGATTTCTCTAAACAGTTCTAAAATAAATTGTTGACCCTTTGTTTCACCTTATGAAGTATTACCAGCATTAGCCCTGCTTTGACCGGATGATACATAGCTGTTGTGCCAAAGGAAATTTTATGTAAACATTATATCTTAATTCATAAGCTGTTCTTTCATTTTGCAAGCATTTTGATTTCTTTTTGTACCTCCAAAGAGTTGTCCAGAAGCGGCTCAGTGAGATAGATGATGTTTTTATCCTAGTCAGTTTGCTCTCATCATTATGACTTTGCCTATTATTACATATATGCAGTGACCAGAAAAGAGGGTCCTGTTTAATATACAGAAAAAAAAATAATATGGGGGGAAAAGCATAAGTAGCTATGAAGCATGATCCTCTTTCCTAAAGGAAAAAGCAAAAGGCGAGGGATATTTGAGTGGAAACAGGAGGCACTGACGTGTGGGCATGAGTTAGTCCCTCCCGAGAAGAAAGCAACAACTTCTTATGGTAGTATAATAATAATATTTTCCTAAAAAATTATTTTCTAAACATTGTGGGGTCCTCATTATACAAACCTGTGTATTTCAGCTCGAAGAACTTTTTTCTTTAAAAGGATTTTATAAAAATAGAAAAAAATGTACACAAATAAAGTTACAGCTTTAGGGAAAGGGGTGCCCAATAGAAAAGGTTTCATTAAAGGCAGTTTGGAAACATGCAAGAAGTAGTGTTTTAAAAAACAACCACCATTTATGGCCTGATCTTACTTGTTACACAGGCAAAATTTCCATTAACTTTAATTGGAATTATTACTGAGTGACGACTGCAAGACTGTGCCCTTCCTTATATTAACTAGCAAATTATTAGCATCTTTCACTTCCTGCAAAACCATCCTGCTGGTTACTAAAATCAAATAATGGTCCCTTCTCAGGGTTCCATCTGGGCATTTATACTGTGCTCATAACCAGAAGCATAGCTAGTGGGGTGCAGGGGAAGCAGCCGCTTCCCCTCAGCACATTTTTTAAAAGCGGCGTCTAAGCAGGGCCGGCCGCGCCTAAAAGGGCCCCGCAGCTGTCCACCGCTCCCCTATCTCACTTCCCACTCCTCCCCCCCTGAATGCTCTGCTGCCCTGCTCCTCCCCCTCCCCTGCTTCCCGCGAATCAGATGTTCGCAGGAAGTCTGAAAACAAGCAGGGGCAGGCCGGCAGCAGCAGGTAAGCTGGGGTGGGCGGGGGGAGTGGGGGACACGAGGAGGAGGGCTCCGGGGAGGCGCAGTGTGGCCCAGTCCGGCCCTGGCGGAGCGGCTCCCACCGGCCTTGGCCGGCCCCGGCTCCGGCCCCGGGGCACTGGCCCCGGTTCCGGCCGAGTGCGCCGGCCCGGTCCTGGTCCCAGCCCTGTCCAAGCGGCGCCAGCCGAGCACCCCTGGCAGCTCCGGCCCAGCTTGGCGCCGGCCCCAGCCCCAACCCTAATGGTTCCAGCCCGGCTCAGCTCGGGCCTTGGGGTGCCGGCCCCGGTTCCGGCCGAGCGCGCCGGCCCGGTCCTGGCCCTGGCCGAGTGTCGCCGACCGAGCACCCCCAGCCGCGGCAGCTCCGGCCCCAGCAGCTCCGGCCTGGCTCGGCTTGGGCCCCAGGGCGCCAGCCCCGGTTCCGACTGAGTGCGCCGATCCCAGCTCCAGCGGCTCTGGCCCACCTTGGCTTGGGCCCCGGGGCGCCGGCCTGGCCCCGGCCCTGGCCGAGCGGCGCCGGCCAAGCACCCCTGACCCCAGCAGCTGTGGCCCGGCTCGGGCCCCAGGGTGGCAGCCCCGGTTCCTGGAACGCAGCTGGAGCCGTGAGGCTCTCCCCCCACCTCCACCATGAGGAGCCCTCTGGCCTCCCCGAAGGCTGTGCCTGCTGCTCCACTGGGGGGAGCCGCCAGCCCCAGCTAGCCCTCGCCGCCAGCCCACTCTGCCTGAGCCCCTGCTGGGGAGGAGGGACAGCGAGCCCGGCACTTGCTCCCAGCCCAGGAGGAGACGAGCTGGAAGGAAGCTCCCCGCCTGAGCCACGGGGACAGACTCTGTTCCCCATGGGGAGCCGGCTCCTAGGTCGCACCGGACTCAGCAAGAACCAGCAGGGCTGGCCTGTACCCGGACCTTTCCCCCCGGACCGAGCCCCTCTGAGGGGGGGGGTGCAGCATGGTCGCAGCGTGGCTGGAGGAGCCAAGCGGGTGGGGGCGCGGCGCGGCTGGAGGAGCCAGCGGGAGGGGTGCGGAGTGGCCGGAGGAGCCAAGGGGGGGGCGCCTTTTTTATGGTTGCACCCCTGCACTTAGGACCTGGCTACAACACTGCTCATAACTCTGTGATCTGAGCACTTTTACACAGTGAATTATGGTTTGGGGTGCTGCTGAGCAAAATATCTCCAAACTTGCCTAAAAATGGAAGTTGATTCAGTGCATCTTCTGGACAACTTTTGCTCATGAGTCTCCTCTGGAGCCCAGCAAAAGTTTAAAGTTGCCCTCTCTTTGTGAAGGTAAAAAATCCATTACAATCTATATACCTCTCTTTGTGGAAAGCTTGTCGCCACATGGGGGCGTGTAGGTTACACTACCATGTACTTGCAACGTGAATTAAGCCCTGTGTCTGCCAATTTGAGGATTGAGGATGGAGCTTGTCTCTCTCACCAACAGAAATTGGTCCAATCAAAGATAGTACCTCACCCACCTTGTCTCTCTAGTTTGAGGATGATTTCTTTAGAACTTGTGCCAGAGATTTCTCACTCAAACATAATATCTATAAAAGTGACAGAGGCTGAGTTACATGTGCCTGAATGTTAGCTATTCCAATTTGACTTTTTTCTGCAATAACACAGAAAACCAACTGTAGTGCCCTCAGCCTATTTCATCCACATCTGTTCCTGTGACTTGGATTGATTTTATTAGGTAAATCATCACAATGGGGCATACAGAAGTTTGCAGAAGACATGGCAGTGATTTTAATGTAATCATGCAACTTTTAGTTGCAACCATATTTTTATTGTCCTGAGTCCTTCTCCTGCCATACTACCATCTGTCTAAATTAGGAAAATTAAATGATGGATAATGAGCTGTTTATGACTGTGACTTTCTGAATTGAAGCAGAGTGCCAAAGTTAGAATATGCACCAAGAGATTGATTCACTAGAGACAAAAAGTTAATACAAATGATTTAGTTTATTTGATTTTGTTCAGATTTAAATGGCTGATTCACTTAAACATTTGATCAAACTAATTGGAAGTGACTGTGAATTATAAAAAACTCTCTGTGGGGATGCACAGACTGAAATTCTGCATCCTTGAAGACTTAGATATAGAATGTACCTGTCCGGCTTTGCTACAGTATGAAAAATATGACAGTTCTTTTTGCAAGTGTGCAGTGCATGTACTTAGTCTGCTGTCAGTGCTGATGCCCCTTCTTGTTTCTGCTGAAGGTATAAACCTCGTGAGAAGCTGAAAGTTAATTTTGGCACTCCTGAATTCCTGGCTCCCGAAGTGGTGAACTATGACTTTGTTTCGTTCCCAACTGACATGTGGAGTGTAGGCGTCATCACGTACATGCTGTGAGTAAGCCTCTGTGTGGGTCATAGCCATGGCATCATATGCTCTGTAAGAAAGGCCAATGGAAGGTATTTGCAGAGCTGGAATGCAGCCGATTCAGAGATTCCCATCTAGGGAGTGTGTCTTTCTTGTTGCACTCACTTCATTACCCAAAAGAGAGAGCCAATGAAAGTGAACGTCACTGCTACACAACTTGAAATACCTGAAAAACAATCAATCTTCATTCTAAATACTTAAACCCTCTGCTTTCTCTTTGCCTTCTTGGTGTCTAGTTAATAAAAACAAAACAAATAATTTCATTTACTCAGACAAGGTCTAATCAGTTATCCGAAACGTAACAGAACTTCTGCTTTCAATGAGTTATTGGGGTCCCAGACTCAGGGCCGGCTCCAGGCACCAGCAGACCAAGCAGGTGCTTGGGGCAGCACCTGGAGGGGGGCAGCGCGCCGGCCGGTCGGGGAGAGCGGGGGCCCGGCTCGCCGCCCTCCCCCCGGCGCTCCGGCCGGTCGGGGAGAGCGGGGCCCCGGACGGGCTCGCCGCCCTCCCCCCGGCACTCCGGCCGGTCGGGGAGAGCGGGGCCCTGGCCGGGCTCGCCGCCCTCTCCCCGGCGCTCCGGCCGGTCGGGGAGAGCGGGGCCCTGGCCGGGCTCGCCGCCCTCCCACCAGCGCTCTGGCCGGCCGGGGAGAGCGGGGCCCTGGCCGGGCTCGCCACCCTCCCCCCGGCGCTCCGGCCGGCCGGGGAGAGCGGGGCTGCGGCCGGGCTCGCCGCCCTCCCCTGCCACACTCCCCGCCAGGGGCCGGGGGCAGCGGGAGGCTTTTTTGCCTGGGATGGCAAAAAAGCCAGAGCCGGCCCTGCCCAGAGTTATCTTTTCATTTAAATCAGGCCCTTGGGAACCTGATCCAAAAGGACTTTTGCACCCAACACTCACACACGAGTTATTCCTGCCCTGTGGGGAGTTACTTCCTGGGCCTGAAAAATTCACTTCACATGGGATTGTATTTCTTTCCTGGAGTTTAGGCTGTGGGCCATTGGGGGAGTACGGGGGGCGGGGGGTCATCTCTACAGGCTCTCTTCCTACACAGCATCACAACATTTTTTTGTAGCTGTTTTCAATGGCCTGGGTCATTTTTTATTTAAGTTTATGTAGAAGCCGGGGGAAAAAAATGTGTATGTGAATCCAGTCATAAATTATTGAAGAAACAAATCTGGGCTTAGAGACTAATTGAAGAAAATATTTTTCAAACAGTATTTTAATCCAGAGTAAATATGGATTTAGGCCTCAATTCAGCACTTGTGTGCATGCTTAGCTTTAGGCAGGTGAGCAGTCCTATTCTTCTCTGACGAAGCAGTTGAGCATGTGCTCTCATCGCATTGAATTCAATTCCTTGGGTGTCCATTAACTCTGACCCCTGAGTTGGCTGAGTGAGCTGCAAATGGGCAATGTGAAGCATTCCTTCCCTCCTGACTGAGCTTTATTGTGCCACTGACCTAGCCCCACTGACGTGAGTAGTAAGAGACTGAGCCAGGTACCCAAGCCCCACCATAGCAAATGTTGCACTGGCCTTTCGGACAGTATCTAGCTGGAACCCTCTTTTCTATGTGATTGGTGTGATTCTAAGCAACAGTGAGGATACATAGGAGAAAAACATGTTTCCCATTATTAGCTGTCCATTTCTCTCTCTCTCTCTCTCTCTCTCTTTTTAAAGGCTCAGTGGCTTATCGCCATTCCTAGGAGAAACGGACGCAGAGACAATGAATTACATAGTGAACTGCAGCTGGGATTTTGATGCAGATGCATTTGAAGACCTCTCAGAAGAGGCAAAAGACTTTATTTCCAAACTCCTTGTGAAGGAGAAGAGGTATCTTCTTCTCTGTTTGCCATGGCAGTCCTACATTTAGAATAAGTCCTTGCTAGCTAAATGTATGTATGGCAGCCAATCACTGAAAGTTAGTACCATGACTTTTCTTTTGCCACGTTCATGTCTACCAGGCAGTTCTGTAGTGACACAAACCTCATTTTTTAAAAGAAAAATGTCAATGTATTTCAATCAAGGTAAAGGCTCTCCCAGTAACTGTGCCTGTTGCAAGAGAGGTTAAGCAGAGGAAATGTGGAATCATTTGTTTTGTTTTAAGAAAAACCTTTCACATACGTCCGGGAGCTAGTTTTGTCCTCCCTTTGGCTTCTTTATAAGCATTGATACAAACTGCAAAAATGTCTCTCAAAATACAAAAGGTGATTTGTAGCAGCTGCAGTTATGAAAGTGACGTAATTCCCAATCTAAGTGCCTTCCATACACTGGATTGGTACAAAGAACCATCTGGGGCCTAATTCTGCTCTAGGAGTCATACGCTCAGCTCCCATTGAAGTCAAAGGGAGCTGTATACGTGGTATTGCAGGACAGAATGTGGCCCAGCTTGTCAAATACTGATGCCGAATGAAGTTACAGGGGCCTCGTCTTCCTTTGATGAACATGTGTCCAGTGACTCCTTCTACCAGTAATGGAAATGTTTCACATTGTTCTAGGAGAAAATTGTCAACAGGAACACTTAGAACACTGGCTTTTTCCAGACTGTCAGCCAGTGGTGCTGGAACCCTTTTAATAGTGGGGGTGCTGAAAGCCAGCACCCTTACCACTGTCCGTATCCCCCCCCAGCTGGGCCAGGAGTAGTGCCATGTCTCCAGGAGAGGGGGACCCAGACAGGGGACAGCAAAGGCTGGGGGGGGCCCGCAGCCGGGACCTCTCATGTGGGGCCAGTAACAGAGCCTCGGCCACGGGGCCAGCTGCCAGGACCCTGGGAGCAGAGCCCCACGAGTGGGGGGCCAGGTGCATGGCCCTGGGCTCCAGGCCAGTGGCCGGGGAGCAGGGCGTGGGGCCAGTGGCTGGGACCTGAGACCCGGATGCAGGGCCAGGGAGCAGAGTCCTGGGGCATGGGGCCCTGGGCCAGGAGCAGGGCCCTGGCACGGAGACCCAGGCATGGAGCCAGCGGCCGGGTAGCAGGGCCAGGACCCAAGCCCCAGGCTGGGGAGAGGAGGCCTGGGCCCAGGGTCAGCAGTCCCGTGTAAAATGTGGGGGTGCTGCAGCACCCCCCACACCTATAGTTCCCACGCCTATGCTGTCAGCTAAGCTATGCAAATGAGATTTAATAATAAAGTTCTTAATACTAACTTGTCAATGAAAGTTAAGACGGGCATTAAAGTGGAAGGGTAATTGTCATCTAGTGGACTTGAGCAGAGGGCTAAGAGTCAGAAGACAAGGCGTCTGCTCCTGACGGTCACTGACTTGCTGTGGGATCTTAACTTCTGAGACTCCCATCTGTAAAAAGAAATTAGTAATGCTTTAAGGTTGTGCAGAGCACTTAGAGATCTGGGGATGAAAAATGCTATTTAAGGGCAGATGATTGTTTATTATTATTATAAGCAAGCAGCATTGTTGGATCTGCCAGCTGCTCACTAGGCATAATGGGAGGCTGTGGTTCACTCTTTTGGAGAAAGGGGAGTGACCAGTCCACAGCAAACCCTTCCCTCCTGAGACAGTTGGGGATGACCTGTGCAACAGCTTGTCCTACCTCCTAGCACGTTCTTGTTCACCAGGAGGGATTCTGGCTGGCTGCTCACATTATGCACAAGGCTGCTAACCATCAGTTCTGTTGACACCTTTTTTCTTGAGTGGCAGGAGCCGAAGGCAGGACTTAGCCCTATCTTTTCACATTGAAGTTCAAAGGCAAGTTCAAATTAAAAAAAAATAATTGCACAAAGGAGCCCCAAAAAGAAAAGATCCAGGATTTTCTTGTACTTCATGTGTTTTCAAAGGCTCATGGAAATGATCTCCTATTGAGCACCTTGTTGATTGTCTACATACTGTAGTTATTTTTATTACAATTAAATTATGTTTCAGTTATAAATCAGCCTTTTGGCTGTCACATCTCCAAAGTACTGAACTCAAAGACAAGCTGTGTGCAGCTAGTTGAATCTGAAACAGAACCTGTAAGTTTCCAGCCAGCTGCAGGGAGGAATACTTGAAAGCCATACCTTTTGTTTACACATGGATGCTCTCATTAGTGCTAATTGACTTTTGTGGGCATCTGTGATCCTCCTTAAATATACAGAAGGGAATGCTCTTGCATTGTCAGGGGAGATGGACTACATAACACCACAAGTTAATATCTCTATGTTCTTTGATGCTCTTGGCACAGTCCTACATAAATGCCATGTGTTCTACCATTCACATTCCAAAATCACATCCAAATAATAGAGCAACAAGGCTACACAATACTCAGGCATAAACCCAAGTGCAGAAGAACCTAAAACACCTCTAAGCACCACATAGTCCCACCTGGAGGGTAGGAGTGAGAATTGGTCTTCATGCAGGCTCTCTGTGCTGAGATACCTGGCAGCTACAAAGGGCCTTTTACTTTACTTTTATTTTCATTTAGAAAAAACAGCCTTTCACATGTGGTATCAGTGAAGAGCAGCTGAACCCTTCCACTGCAAGCAGACAAGGAGATTCTGTGTAAATCGCAATAGTGGTAGCAACATTTACAGCACAGCCCTTCACAAATTTTATTTTCTAGTTGCAGGATGAGCGCAGCACAGTGTCTGAAACACGAGTGGCTAAATGATCTGCCTGGCAAAGCCAAGAAATCCAAGTTTTGCCTGAAGTCCCAGTTGCTGCTACGGAGTTACATGGCTCATAGAAAATGGAAGGTAAATAGACAAAGTCTATTATTTCCAAAGAAGAGTGATTGTACTAGTTCAATGCAGGCAGGGCCCTTATTCCTTCTTTGTCATAGTCCTCTTCTAAACATGGAGATCTTCCTTGCAATATGAATTTGGGAATTATATTTGCAGTTATAGATTTGAGTGTTCACTTGCTCTTTTAAGTCACGGCATCTCTGAGTTTAGATACTTTGTTTCTAAATTTTTACTCTTATTTCTTATTGGTGTTTAAAAAAAATTAGGTGTAAAATTCCAGGGATTCAAAGGCTTCAGACACTGTTTATTTTATGTTAAATGTGTAACCTTCCAAGCAAAAGCAGTTACTTTTCAGTTGATATAGTTGCATTAGCCTGTCTTCAATGTATAGGAAATATTGGAATGATACAACAGAAGGCTATTTTGTGTAGTATTCATCGCAAAGGTCTAGGTCCAAGCAAAACCTGAGTTCAAATCCATTCTGATTCCCTCGTTCACTGTACAACCTTGGGAAAATTACTTGACCTTCTTGTGTCACAATCCAGCCAGATGGAAAATTACATACTTTCAGGACCACTGATAATCTCTTGCTAATTCTTGAACCATTCTCAGTAAATATGTAGAAATTTCCATAAACGGTGATCAATAATCATACTCTGCAAAGGAGGGACACAGCAACCCTGGAAGATTTAACCTATAGGAAGAGGATGAACTCGAACCCAGTTTTTACACACTGGTGAGAGTAGCAAAACCTTGCTAATGAGTTAGACCTTGAAGACCAAACTTCGTTTACTTGCCCAGACTCAAGAATTACTGCTACTTGTTGCATTTTAAAAATGTCTTCATCCCAAGCTATTTTATTACACATTTGCTAACAGATGCATACAGCCTTTTGTTCATTGTATAAACACTCTTTTACAGCCACAAAGAGTATTCTCTACTACAAAGCATTTTATGATTCCCAATGGAGAGGATTCAAGTGTCACTCTTCTAGCATTGTTAACATTACACTAATCATAGATAGCTGCTTTTCCTTTGATCATGTTGACACCTTGGGTCCCTAAAATGTTATAATTAATGTCTGTTGCCTGTGAGTTGGTAACACGCTGGCTATTATCCAGAGACAGGAGATTAACCTATTTAATCCATTATGGCTGTTCCTATGACAGTTTATTTACAAGACTCTCCTGTGAGAAAGGGGACTGTGTTATTTTAAATGTAACCCTGATTTAATTAGGAGCTACAGAAGAATGGAGGTGTACTTAGAGCTAGTTGGCTTCCCCAAGACTGACAGGTGCAACAGATGTGAAAACTGATGCTGATTAGTTCCTCCAATTTCACTAAGGCTACAAATGTACCTCAGAAACTTCATGAACCTTCCACTCCCACTACTTTTCAGTTGACATAGTTACATTACCCTTTCTTCAACGTGTAGTCAATATTGGAGTGACACAACAGAAGGCTGTTCTGTGTAGTATTCAGTGCAGAGGTCTGGGAGCTAGAAAAAATCTGCTTTTACTATTCAGAGTCCCTTATTGAAAAACATCAGTGTTAATTGCAAAGTATGCTTTGGCTCAGTTTATGCTCACATTTCGGTTTTTCTGTTTCGTTCACAGAAACATTTCTACGTGGTAGCTGCTGCCAATCGGCTGAGAAGGTTTCCGAGCATGTCTGTCAACCTTGCCTAGGCTGCTGTGGAAGAGCTATAGGCATTAGAGCTAGAGATGAAGCAGAGAGACAAGAACTGGACGTTTCTCTCTCTTCCCCCACCACTTCTGCCACCCTCATGTTATGTATCATGTGTGTGTCAGGTACCAGCACTGCCTCAGAGCACAACATAGAATGAATTTTACTCATCTTTATAAAATGGGGGTTTCCATAGTTCTGTTTTACAAGCTCTGAGCTGCTGGACATAGTGATACATAAATATTCCTGATATAACTCCACTTATAGCTATGATGATATGCTCATAATTAGCAGCTAAGTTCTTTGAGTGGGACCCATTTTGTTTGGAAGTCTTTGATTATTTATATAAATCCAAAGGGTGGAGTATAGCAGCAAGCACCTGGTCAGCAGCAGTGGGATACCTTAAGACTTTCTATCTTAATGAGATGCCATACTATCACTTTTAGGGAGTTGCCACAGTGGAGATAAATTTGGAGGGATAATAGTGCTATAGTTTCCCCAAAGATAACTTTTACTTAAAGCAAAATACCCAGGGACAAAACTGAGGTTGAAAAATGCAGTTTTTCTACATTTCTTCTAAAGGGGTTGATTTTTTTCCTGCCTCTTCCCTCCCCCCCATTTTTTTTTTTTTTTTTTGCACAGAAGCAGCACAATAATGCATGGCAACTAGTCAGAGTAGAAAGAAAAAGTGTCTTCCACATTATCCTCTAAAACAAAACCTACTGCTTTCAGAGATATTTAAAACCTGGCACAAGTTAAGGCAGATTGTCCCCTACTGCTCTATTTTTATAATGGGTCAAACTGATTAAATAGCTCTTTAGGTTGGCATGAATCTAGGTTCAACTACCACAAATAAAAAACAATTGGGATGACAATCTGGTGGATGCAATACTGTGCAGTTAGGTGTCACCTCCTCCCCAGGAACAGAGGTTCTTTTATTCTCCCCTCTGGGTGTGAGTTTCAGGGGGTACATTTTAAACATATCAATGCTTTTCTGTAGCTGGGACCTGAATGCTTAGTTTTCTAAGCTGATATTTGAGTTCAACACTTCTGCCAAATGCCATGAAGTGTAACAGAAAAGCTACTGCTTTGTAACAGATGAACTGGTTTTTGTTTCTGTTCAGCTGCTGGGGATGGGGGGGTGGGGGAGAAGAATCAGTGAATTGCCAGCCTTTGACTCTGTTTCAGTCACATGGGAACTGTTGCCCTTTTTCTGATTGTTTAAAAACAAACGTAAATTAGTATTGTGAAGAAAAAGGTTAATTTCAAGAACCAAAGATTTTTTTCCTGAGGCTTATAAAGCTGGAGGCACCCCCTATAACATAAGCCCAGTATCAATTGTGTTTCCTTAATGTTTATCAGGCACTTTTGTAGAGGTGGCTGGCATGCTGTTTCTGTTTCCTTTGTGGCTAACCTAGAGGCTGCACCACTCTATGTGAGCTGATTAAAATAATTTATCACTAACAGTAGCAGCTTAAGACTGCACATTAAGCCTAATCAAATCACTATTTTACTCCCATTAACTCATAGCCCTTCAATTGCCTAACGTGGTTGTTGCTACCAGCCCTCATCAAGACCTTAAAAATTGCTTACACTAGTTTAATGTTAAGCTTGTCTAGCTTTTCAGTTCTAGAACATCTCCCTTCACTTCCAGATGGACTGGACTTGTACAGCATTTTTGGCATTATGTCAGAGGGCAACAAAAGTTACATGAAAAAATCTTGACAAGGGATCACCTTCTATGAAGGCCCAAGCTTGTTCACATTTCCCCTCCCCAGTGACATTGCATGGTAAATAGTTATTGTTAGTATGCCTAGTTATGAAATTAACACTAATACATCTCAGTAAAAATGTAACTGGCCTATTTCTCTCGAGTCTGAAATACAGTAATCAGTCTAATGTAAAGGTAGCATTGGTGAGCCCTTGATAACTGACTTTCTCCCAGAGTGTGGACCCTCCTTCAATATTATGAAATCTGAATTAGAAAAAAATTCTGGAATCTCATTTTACAGCTATTCTTAGTGAGTTGAGACTGCTCCGTGTTTGCCCTGCTCTTCAGCATTTGTCTGGCCTCTTCCTGAATCAACTTATTAAAATTTTAACTTGAACCAACCCCAAACCAACTCTAAGTTGACCAGGAGGAAGGCTTCCACTTTCACTCTTAAATTTTGTAAAACGGGGTGGAGCAGAGTGGGTGAATAGAAGAGAGAGAGAAGCAAACTTCTCTCTTAAGAAGCTGGTCAGTTGCCTTGGCAGCATCTCTTCTTCATTACCTGGTCTTTGTAAATGGATAATGGATGGATGCCCTTACTTATTCATGCTTAAGGCTGCGAGTCTGTCACAGAAGTCACGGCATCCATGACCTCTGTGACTACTGCAGTGGCTGGTGCTGGCCCTGGGCCAGCAGCAGCAGTTTGGGTGTGTGGGAAGGAGCTCAGGGCTAGGGGCAGGGGGGTTGGGGATGCTTACCTCGGGGTATGGGAGGGTCCCCGGCGCCACTGGCGTGGCCCTGCAGCTCCTAGGCAGAGGGGCCAAGGGGCTTTGCGAGCTGTCTGTGCTCACAGGCCCCGCCTCCGCTGCGCCCATTGGCCAGGAACTGCGCAGCCAGTGCTTGTGGTGGAAGCAATGTGTGGAGCTCCACTGCCTAGGAGCTGCAGGACACGCAGAGCACGGTAGGGAGCCCCTGCCAGCCTCGCCAACTCCCCCCCCCCCCAGCACCATCAGGGTCCTGAGCAACCTCCCTCAGCCCCACGGCACCCCCAAACACAAGCACCTGCAGCCCCCAGCCCAAGTTTTAATTAGGGGTATATAGTAAAAGTCATGGACAGGTCACAGGCAGTGAATTTTTGTTTATTGCCCATGACCTGTCTGACTTTTACTAAAAATACCTGTGACTAAAACGTAGCCTTATTCATGATATATGTTTTAGGCTGACTGCAGGCTGCACACTGTTCCTTGATGTTTAGTTTTTTCAGTTGCCTACTTTAGGCTCAGACCTTAATTCTTAACATGAAAGTCCCTTCAGAATATCCATCCCGCAGATGGTAGCAGGCCAGGCTTTCACAAATCCCCTCTCTGCAGAACTCTTTCAATTTATTAAAAAAAACAAAAACAAAAAACCCAGCAGTTTCTATAGAACCCTTTTGGTTTCATCCTTATTACATCAGAGGGGACTTTTGTACCACAGTCCCGTACAAATGAAGCAGTGGATTAAAAGAGATTTAGGGTGATAGTCTGGCCCCTTTTCATAGCCATGGCCCTATAAGTCCCAATTCCCAGTTTTGGGAGGACTCCCCTGGTGCAGGCCAAAAGCTCCCCCAGGAACCTGCTTCACAAGTGTCAATGTACTGGCGGGGTGGGGCTGTAGCCCTCCGCCCTACTGCCATTCCTGGCAGGCAGTGGGAGTGAGGATGCCATACCTCAGACGGTGCACAAGGCTCTTTTAATTATGCTGGGGGCCCAGAGCAGCCTTGTAGTGGGATGACCCAAAGGTGGATTAATGCAGGATTACCTACCCTGCCTCTGTAAATTCCATGCTTTGGCTCTGAAGGGCGAGATTCTGTGCCGGATCTCTACTCGTTAACCTTGGAGATGGGCCTCTCACTTTAATTTCATATATGCATTATATTGTAACAGGCTAGTCGTGTCCTTTATACCAGGGCACGGTGTGGAAATGTGGGGTGCGAAGAGGAGACAAACATAGGAGTTCACTTTATTGTACTAATTTCCACCGCTCTGTTACAATGGCTACCACACCTATCAGTCAGTGACAGCAGAGGAATGCCCAACCCCCTGAGGTGTATTAGCATCCAAGCACTATAGTCTTCTCAGCATGTTCACAAAATGAAGTTTTGTACAAACCCTGACATTCTGCGCTTCCTGAGGGCAACTACAGTGATTCCAGCCCCACAAATGTAGAGAGTGCAGCCTTGGAACCTGTTCCTGCTTGGTGCAGCACTCCCATGGTAGGTGTCATCACAACGTCCACATGAGTGTACAGGAAGTATGATTACTATCTTTATGCAGATGAGTTTATTCAGGTAGCTTCCTCAGATGAGACCCAGGTTTGTACTTTTACTGCAGACAAGTAGTCTTCACAACTTTTCCATAAACCTCATTTTCAATGTAAATAGATAATGATCTTGTTTCCAACAGTGGAGGCACACAGTTGTGAAAATCCCACTCTATTTTAGCCCAATGAATAGGAAATGTTCTGGCTTACCTGAAAGAGTCCTTTCTTTGAGAAACAGAGTCCAGTCAGATCCAGCTCACCCTGGAGACAAACAGATCACCCAGAGCAGAGATGGAAAGTGACATCCAAAGATTCAGGTTTATTCTGTTAGAAGTTAACCCCAGGTTCTGCCATAGGATAAACTTGTGCTTTCTCGTCAAAGTATAGTTAATCTAATGTAGGAGGAAAAAAATGAATTATGCTGGCTGTGGAAGTAGTCTCAAGTGGAGGCAAGGTCAGAGGATGGGGCATTCTCCTGCTGCCACTGACTGGCAGATTTGATTCTGTTCCCAAGCTGCAAGCAGACTGAAGTACCTCTTATCACAGATCTGTAGACCTTATTACTGGACGTAAATAAACATTTTAAGTAAGTACAGAAAGTTTCTTTAAATCCATTTAGATTTTGAGCCTGATGGTATTTATACAATAAAAGTGATAAGAGGTCACCGAAGCAACCCTAGGACCATATGCAAATTCTTAAACTAAAGATCCAGGAAAAAGTATCTTTATTGCTCTCTAAAAAGATTTAGGTCCCACATACACAGTAGAAAATTTATTTAATCAGATATTATGGCTATAAAAAAGTTTTAACAGTCTGAATTCCTTAGTTTTGTTTCGCCGATGACACAAGTGGTTTCCTCATGGATGGACCTTTCCATAGACCTTAGTAACCATGACTGAAGCTTCAGTTCGGAACACAAGAGTGTGCAACCTTTTCAGAGGTTACTTAATACTGCACCATTATTTGGCCTGTTTGTTGCTTAAAAGTAGCAAGGCTACTCCATGTCCTAGAGCTGAGGTCTGCACTGGTCCGAGGAGAAGGCATCACAGGGTCAACTTTCAAACTTGGGCCAACTGTGTAGTAATAGTGTGTCACCATAATGCTGGTCCTACTTAGTAAAATGATAGGCTTTAACAATTTAAAATCTTGCCAGTCAAATAAATAAGAATGGCTGGTTACCATCCATAAATTCACATGCTACCAAGTTGCACTAGTGTGAAGGGGGATTTAAAATTACAAACCAGAGGTAGTGATATTGCTTGGTGGCACTCCAGAGACTGAAGTCAGACATTGGCCCCTTTTGCCTTAGCAGCATTTTCCAGGATTCTCTTTTTCCATTCTTCATAATCTTGTTTTGCTTCGGTTTCACTTTTCTGCCGCTTGCGAGGGGTCTCAAGTTCATCTTCATGATCTACCGGGGGGGAGGGGGGGGAGGAAGGACAAAACTTTCAGGAAACGCTCTCTATCACATACCAGTCTATTTCACACAAAGACTACCATCAAATATTTAAAAGAAAATAATAATCAAGCTGTAGTTTTGTTTAACACTATGATCTTCACTTATTTATCTTTTTGTTTGAGCGGAAAAGGCTACCCTAGTTCCACTAGACTTGCTTCACAAAAACGTAATGATGCTTCCCCTAGGCCAGCGATGCCCAAACTTTTCCTCTTGTCCCCCCCTCCGCCTCCCCAGTAATAGAATCTGTCCGCACCATAGGTGCTGACTCCATGGGTACTCCAGGGTTGGAGCACCCACGGAAAAAAAATTAATAGGTGCTTAGCACCCACCAGCAGCCAGCGCCTCCCATCAGCTGGCGACCCTGTGGATTGACCTCCCCCTCCCCCCCGCCGCAATCAGCTGTTTCACAGCGTGCAGGGGGCACGGAGTGGGAGGAGCGGGGAAGGGGCAGAACTGGGTGGGAAGAGTTGGAGTGGGGGCTTGGAAGAAGGGGTGAGGTGAGGGCGGGCATGGGGTGGAGTGGGGGTGGGAAGAGGTGGGGCGCGCTTAGGGGAAGAGGGTGGGTGAAGGTGGGGTCTAGGGTGGAGCTGAGTGTTGAGCACCCCTGGGACCCGGAGAAAGCTGGCGCCTGTGGTCCGTGTCCCCCCCCTCCATTGCTGCAGAGGGGTCGTGCCCCACCTCACTAGACTCTCAGTGTTTCCAACATCTGGCCATATGGAAGGGAGTGGGTTGTTGAGAACAGCCTCAAGACATACTGAGCTATAACAAAGTTATCTAGCTAAAGCATTATTAGGCAACGGCAGAAGATCAAAGCTTAATTTCACAATTAAGAGACAACTTACTCTCTTCCTTTTCAATGCATTCAAGCAAGGTCTTCTGGCTTTGGGTTGGCTGAGGAGTCAGTGAAGCACAGTCTCCTTTTAAAGAAGAGAAAGCTGCTTTTATTTATTTAATTTTGGACAGTCATTGGGGTACTAGGGCACCTAATGATTCACATTCATGCCTTACTTAGGACCCCCCCCACACACACTTCCCTCTACTTTGCTGATATCTCTGGCAGGACTCTCTCTTGCTTCTCATTTCTCCAGCACCTCAATTAATGTATTTCTAGCACCTGCAATGTGCTGGGTGCAAGCCACACACACAAGAACAGTGTCTTCCCTGGCAAACTTCCCAGCTGAAGATGGCAGCAACAATCCCCGTTTCAGCAATGGACTAATTTCTTGTAGGAGCAGCAACAGATGTGGGCCTTGAAGGGGTTTTCAAGGAGGAGAGAGCAATGGCTTTATGGATAAGTTCAGGTGGGACATTCTCTGCATGATGAGCATTATGGTAGGAGATGCAATGACAGGGGATAGGGGGCTAAGGGTGCCAGTGGTGGAGTACGAGGAAAAAGTGCACAAATCGTGATGGGGCAGAGTTGTACAAGGAAGGTGAGGACATTGACTTGGTGACTGGAGAAGGACGAGACAGAGGGATTCTAACAGGGGCTCCGTGACACGTATGGAATATGATCTTGGCAGCTGCACTGTACGAAATGGAGTGGGGCTACAGGAGAGTCACTCAGAGGTGGCAGCTGCACTACTAAAGGCAGAAGAAGGGCAGGACCTAGAAGAGGGTTTTAGTTGTGTGGCGGTAAAGAAAAGGCCAGAACTTGACATATTGCAGACAAAGAGCCGTAAGTTTTGTATTGCTCCCATGTATGGGGCAAGCACAAGGGAGGAGTCAGAGACAATTCCTGTGTTATGTGAGTTAGATGACAGACTGACATGACATCCCTGAGGAACGAGACAGGCAGTGATCAAAAAGTGGACTGAAGGAGACAAATTAGGAGTGGACAGACAGGCTGGCACAAAACATTTGAAATTAGAGGAGCAAAGGAGATCACCCTCAGAAAGGGTGCAGAGAGAGAAGGATGTTGCTCTGTGGGACCCAACAGCATGGCTACATCACCTGCGTTCCAGAGCATGAGACTGCAAGTGCTGAACACTTACTGCTGATCTGCTGGCCAATTGTCTCCAGCTGGCTGCAGAGCCGATCGAATATTGCCTTCTTCACCCCAGAGGTATCCACCATTTTCTTCTTATCCACTTTTAGTTTCAAGCACCTAAAATAGGAAGTTAGTTTATTTTCTGAAGGAAGCAACATTCAAACATACATAACTCAGGTCGATCAATGCATTTATAGGCAGCGCTGCCTTGGAGAATAAGCAGAAGGCTGGGGCCTGGAATTCCAGAATTCAAATCCAACTCGGCTACTGACTCACTTTGTGACCTTGCTCAAGAGACTTCCTTCCTGCCTCAGTTTCTCCGTCTGTAAAAAGGATGATGAGCCATACCCATCTGCCTTACAGGGAAGCTGTAATGATCAATTAATCCTAACAGCATGTAACAATTTGGAACAGGAAGTGAAAAATTTCACACCTTGTTGAAATCACAAGGGGAAATTTAAATAGAAAGAAAGTAGTTCTACAAATTGTAATTTGGCCAGGACAGTATACAATCCTACTCCTGCAATGAGCCAAATGGGACTTTCACCCCAGTAGACAGGTGCTCGTTTTTAAAGCTCATCTGATGAACTGTACAGCACCCCTAAAGCCAGACGGGTTCATAAGATTTCTAACATGTATAACTCTTAGCTTGGGGGAAGATTCATGTACAGTAAAAGTCCATGTGGGTTTTCCTGAGTCATTGTCTGCTGGACACTAACTTGCAGGCTGTTGCAACTCTCTCTTTAGAGGGCTCCATGTCTCAAAGGCAAGATTGCCTGCAGGGTGGGGGAGGCAGAGAAACAGATGACTATTTGGAGCTTGTTAGTCTTTAGCCTTTCTGCAATGGCTCCCAATTTGAATGCAAGACATCATCTCATTACCACTGCACATTCCACAGACATCTTTGTCTGCTATATGACCAACTCAAATACACTCTAGTACATCTTGGCAAACAGAAACAATCTTCCCACCAAATGCAAGATATTAACTAGTAAGATTCTTATGTTGGTTTGGGAGAAAGGTTTGATGGAAGGTCAAACACACCCAACAGATGATCTTCAGATGACTCTCACACTGTAGAATCATCCATCCATAATACTTTAAGTACCAGTGGCAATATTTATAAAATCATGTGATTTGCCTTTGTGCTACTAGACTACATGTTTGATATAATGTTTTCTTTCTCCAAGGCAAAACACAATCTAGTTCTAGGCTGAATACTTCACTGCAAGGAAGACATTAGCCTCAGCAGGCAGTCAAGACTATCTGGGGTTCTGAGAGTAGTGCTACAAGATACATTTAACCACCTAAAGGTCCTTTAGGATATTAAGGCATTCTGGAGCCTGGAGCAGCTGTTTGCACTGTAACACTTGTGAAATCTTTCATTATCATGTACCGCATGCCTGAGTTGGGGGGAAATCCAATAATGTGATTTTGTGCTCTCGCAGTTAGAATAATGGGGAATCTCACCCAGCATGTAATTGTATGAAGAGCATACCTGCAGGCTGTGAACAACGCAGCTGTTGTGAACAAGGGTTTTGATAAATCAAGATCCATCTGCTGCATTTCAGAGAGACTGGATTCATACCTAAAAGAGAGCAACATTGTTTATTACACAGCCAGTTTGCTTCTAAACAAAGCTTGTGAAGTTGATTACTTTGGAGTTGAACAAAGATCTGGTACAAGATTGTTTGGTTCTTTGTCTCAGCCAGGCACAAGCATTTTCTACTCCTGCCTGAGAACAGAAGAAAGAGGCAAAGACAGGAAAGGGATGGCAGCACATCCTGAGATAGGGGGTGGGGGGTAGAGGTGTGATATTTATTTTAGATCAAGAAATCAGGCAGAGGGGACAAGGTGGAGTCAGCACAGTCTCTGTTCTACCTACTCACCACACTCAATGGAACCTCGTACTTAACATCTATAAATTATCTCTAAAAAATGTGATAAGCCACTTTGAATTCAATTCATCCCAGTGCAGAGGGTCTGCCCATAGCTCTTTTAACCATTTAATCCCCCAATAACCCCTTGATATAGGGTTTAAGCATGGAAGAAGGCTTTGTGAGCCCTCAGCACAGAGACATTCTCTGAGTATTATGAAACAGCCAACAGACCATTTATTTCAATCTATAGTTGTCAGACTGACAGGTGTACTGTTTATACAGGGAAACATCTATAGGTAAGTTTCAAAAGCCTTAATCTTTAAATATGATGCAGCCATGAAGAGTGTCAGCTACATAAGTGAAGACTGTTCTTTGCAACCCAGGATTCATAGCTTCTAAGGCCCAAAGGGATCAGTATGATTATCTAGTCTGATCTCCTGTTACGCAGCCCCTAAAACTTCCCCAAAATAATTCCTAGAGCAGATCTTTTAGGAAAACATCCAATTTGATTTAAAAGTTGCTATGACCCTTGGTAAATTGTGTAGATCGTTAATTATCTCAGTTAAAAAATTATGCCTTATTTCCAGACTAAATTTGTTTAACTTCAACTTCCAGCCTCTGGATTGTGCTATATCAGTGGTTTGTGTCATCCCATCTGCATACTTTATCAGTGATGATTTTGTTTTCTTCCAGGCCATTAACATTTTTATTAAATAGCATAGAGTGAAGAACAGATCCCTGTGGGACCCACTAAAAACACACCTACTCAATGATGTTTCCCTGTTTACAATTACATTTTGAAACCTATCAGTTAGCCAACTTTTAATCCATTTAAAGTGTGACATGTTAATTATGCATTGTTCTCGGTTTTTTTTAAACAAAATGCTGTGTGGTCCAATCAGTAGACCAAATTTGGTCATGAATCCTTGTCACATGCCACCATCGGTGGCCACGAATTTGGTCTGCTAGTCGAATCATTAGCTTCTCTGGCCCGGGCCAGGCACTGATGGGGAGTGCAACATGAACACTGATCCATGCTCCCTTTGTCATACCATATGATAAAACTTTCTATTCCACTAGTATCTTAGGAAGATGTTAAACGTTGGCATGTTGCGCATATGGTAAGAAGAAGATATGACTACATCATCTGTTTCCCCCCCAAATACAGACCAAATATTTATTGAACGCTTCTGCCTTTTCTGCATTATTATTGATAATTCTACCATTTCCATTTAGCAATGAACTAATCCCACTGTCAGAATTCTTTTTGTTCCTACTTGAAAACCTCCCCTTCTTATGGCCTTTAAGTCTGCTGGCCATAGATGTCTCCTTATGTCCCTTTGCTTCCTTGACCAATTTTCTACAGTTCTATCTTCTGATTGATAGCCATTATTACTGGCTTCTCCTTTCTTCCATTTGTTGCTGTTGTTTTTTATAATTTCCAGCTAAAAATTGCTTTTGTTAAAGCGGATATTACACAGAGGAGAGGGTTTTATGTGAAAGGACTCTCAACTTTGTCAAGTTTTCTTATTCAACAGTTTTTATCAAGAAAATGTAGGATTCATGTTGGAATGGATACATTTCTCTAGACATGTGGTTTCTTTCATATTTGTATATATCTCCTGGAACTGCAAGGTTGACTGAGAAAGGGCTACAGCTAGGGTTAAATGAGAGGAAGTGTGGGGCTGTGGATAGGAAATTGGACTGGGAGTCAGGAGTCCTGCAGTCTATTCCCAAATGGTCTACATTTTTCAAACATGAGTTCCTAAATAAGTGGTCTAATTTTCAGAGGTGCTGACCACTCAACATTCCCTGAAGTCAATGGGAGCTGCAGGTGCTCAGTACCTCTTAAAAATCAGACTTTTCATACTTAAAGAGCAGTCTTATTTAAAAACAAAGAAAGCATTTCCATTTCTTAATAGAAATGGATAATAAAAGGATGGCCATAAAAGGTTATGTGCCCTACCTTTGTAATATTTTTGAAGCGGTGTTCACTGCCTCGGTGCAGCAGAACTGTACAGCCAAATCTCGGATTCCCAGATTGGAGTTCAAACCTAGCAAACACTCGAAAGACTTCATACAGCTCTGGTAAGTCCTCTTGTTCAAACCGGAGAGTTTAACTAAGTAGCTCTTTGAAAAACAAAACAAAACCTCATGTGTGAGCAGAATTTCCCTTCTGGAACTTAACCATCTAAATAGAATAGGTTAATCAATCCATCTTCTATTTTTGTTTTGAATAGTTTTGTTGTTGTTTGCTCACTGTTTGGTTAGATCTGTTACACACGTGAGGCTTCCTCATGAAGAGGAAAAAATACACAATGGCAAAGGAACAACACACGTTTCAATGCACAGTTACCTTCAGATAGTTATACTGGTGCTGCAGTTTGGAAAATGATTTGGCCCTTTTAACTGCCTTGTAGAGAGCTAAGACACCAGGATCATTTGTATGAAGGGTCAGTGCTACTCATGGGAATCTAGGAAATGGAAACCTCTCCCATGTATGGAGGAGGAATTTACAAAAGATTATATGGACAATCGGCTATGTCTTCTGTCTCTTTTTTTTTTTTTGGGTGATGGGGGGGGACAATTGTCTTGCCTGGCAGTCCTGCAAACAGGCATCCACAGGCTTGCAGGAGGCAGAGGGACATACATAAAGCCATTGCTTCCTTTTGGTAGCTTTAAGAGCCCCCTTGCATCACTTCTCACAATAAAGGGGCACTCCGGCTTACTGTTTACCACCCTTCAGGAACCCTCAGTCAGGGGTAGAAGTCAATTCACACCAGAATGTAATGGAGACTCTAGTCTCCAATTCTCCATTGTTAACCTCTGATGAAAACTGGAATAGCACTGGATTGTCAGAAGGACCCAATTGCAGACTGGTCCATAATGTGAGGAAATGGGAATTTACTAGTCTTTCCTTGCTGCCTCATCATATACACTAAACACAGTACAAATTTTATTGGAGTTGGTAAGCATTAGGAAGAACAAAGAACCATGTCACGTATTGTATCCTACTTTGTCCACTGGGTGTTGCATATAGCCAGCTGCTAGGTCCAGGCACATCACCGCATTACTTGTTGCTGTCATCTGAGCCAATAAGCCTGTGCACTTCACCTGGGACAGTCGCAGATATTCTTCTGCTTTTCTGTAAAATATCCCCACGTGAGCACACACACAAAATGCCATTCATTAATATCACTGAGGTTACAGATTGGTGGCATTTACATCTGCAAGAATTCAAACACACATACCCAGGACTGGCTGCTTTAAATCAAGATAAAAGAAGATTAAGATAAATGGGAGATCAGTGAAATGTGTCTGGAAGCACTGGCAGGCTGGTTTGCATAATTGTGTATGCACTGTAGCGTGTTGTAGCCTACCGAAATGTCAATCAAATATTAGTTAAAAGGAATTCAAAGTAATTTTGAACAGTGTTACAAGTAATTTCCCCTTTCCCTGGATTAGGCACTGGAGAGAAGTTAAGAGATTGGATTTAGTTATAGGTCTTAGTGATGTTCAAAGGTTACAGGGAATGCACATATATATTTATTTTGATTTAACTATAATAACCATTACACACATGCAGAACACTGAGCACCCTTGTGATAATTAAGCTTATAGTAAAAACTCATCTTTATTCTAACTCTACCAGCTGGCGTAATCTAAGGAAGACAACCTTTCGTTTCAGGCAAGGGGGTGGAACAGACTAGTCTAGAAGTAACTAAATCTGTTATAATTCACACCTCTAGTTATTTCAGGGCCAGTCTATGCATGAACTATCTCATTTCAAATTAAATTTAATTTAAGGTGCGAATTAGTAGGCCAGTGATAAGGGACTAGTCATCCCTATGAGAGATTTTAAAAAGGCAGCAGAGTTAAAGTGGATAATGGGAAGAATCATTTAGGCCAAGGGCCTTCTCTGTGCTTTTCTGCATCAAGGTGTCCCGCCATTGCTATTGCTATTATAGGTGAGGCTTAGCAATGGCAGGAATCCTTGCACAGATCTGCTTGCAAGTGTTTTAACTGATGTGGTCTCAATACTGCAACAGGCTTGCCACAAGCATACTCCTTCCTGCCCTCACACGGAGCCTTACCACAATGGATTGATTTAAATCACAAATTTTTAAATCATATTTGTATTTGTACTTTAGTTATTTTCCTAAAGAAAGTTGATTCTCATGGGTTGGTAACCATTAAAACATGTTGATTTGCAACTAAATACAGCCTTCACGTTAAATTTGGTACTTCTTTTTGCTAACCAGGAGGATTCACTATATCTATACACATTTATTTAAGCAATTATATAGCTTAACTTTTATTTAATTTACATTTATTCAGGTTCTTAATTTTTACATTTATTATGTTAGAAAATGATGCATTTCTTATTTACTAGGTGATATATTTTTACTTGTGCTTGTGTCAAGTTCTATTTGGATGGAAATTCAAAACAATTAAATATTCACAAAACCAGCATTTTAAATGTTTTTATTAAATAAAACTACCTTAACTGTTCGGGACACCAGACTTTTTTTTTTTTATCAAAACTGTTTTGCATTGAAAACTTATTTATTAAACAAAGGAAGAATTATCTGTAGTTAATTAATTAAATTGATTGTTTCCGGTCATTATGTCCTTCAAGATTTTAGAACTAGAAGATCTGATCCTCCCACCTTATTTTTATTCATAGATTGGAAAAGAAAACAAGCTTTTCTAATTCCCAATTGGTTTCTTAACTTTCAATGAACTCATCATTGAACTGAACTAGTTCAATAAACTGAAATGAAGAAAACAGAGACTTCAAAAGTTGGTTTAGAACTTCAATAAACTCCCATTCCACGTGCTTAGCCAGTGACTTCCATCAGTATGACTTTCTTTAAAACTTGGTAGCAAACATTCTTCCACCGGTATCTAGCTGGGTCTTGCCTAAATGCTCAGGGTCTAACTGATCACCACATGTGGGGTCAGGAAGGAATTTTCCCCCAGGGTCAGATTGGCAGAGACCCTGGGGTTTTTTTTTTTTTGCCTTTCTCTGCAGCATGGGGCATGGGTCACTTGCAGGTTTAAACTAGTGTAAATGGTGGGTTCTCTGTAACATGATTTGAGGACTTCAGTAACTCAGCCAGAGGCTAGTGGTCTCTTAGATGAGTGGATGGATGAGGTTTTGTGGCTGTTTAAGTGTAGACATATCCTAAATTGTGTTTATCATCACAGTAGCCAGGGCCATCCCTAGGGAGGTGCGGGGCCCAGGACAAATCAGCATAGGCACGGGAACTAGGGGTGTGGAGGGTGCTGTGGGTGCTGCAGCACCCCCAGGATCCCGGCTGCCGGCCCCACGCGCTGGGGGCTCAGCTGGGAGTGGGGAGGGGGTGGACAGGGGTAAGAGGGCTGGCTTTCAGCACCCCCACTATTAAAAATGTTCCAGCGCCACTGCAACTCAGCCCCCCCACCCAGGCTTGGGGGCCCCACTCTGCATCGGCGGCTGGGCCGGCAGGATGGATCTGGCCAGGTGCTGGGCCGCCTGCTGCTGCTGGCAGCTGCCTGCGCCTACTGCGGAGATATTGTTGGCCATAGTACCACGGCGGTTCAGGGCTCTGGCCGGGGGTGGGGAACGCACTGCACTGGGTCTTCCAGGACCAACTGTGCCAGCCAATCGCACCAGCCTGCAGGGCCCCCCGAAGCATGTGGCCTGGAGTGGTAGCCCCGATTCGCCCTACCCAAGGTACGGCTCTAACAGTAGCATACTTCCTCCTCATTCTTACACATTCTGAACAGTGAGATATTTTAAATTTCAACATTGTTAATTAGTTATTAGTATCTGAGTTAGCACCCACTGAAATAAATGGGGCAGTTGACACATCAGAGCTATAAATGTCAGGCTCCCTACAAACTCAGTCAGATGACATTATTGATGTTAAGTATCAAAGGGATAGCCGTGTTAGTCTGGATCTGGATGCATGCATCCGAAGAAGTGGGTATTCACCCACGAAAGCTCATGCTCCAATACGTCTGTTAGTCTATAACAGGGGTCTCAAACATGCGTCCCGCGGAGCTCTTCCCTGCGTCCCGCCAAGCTCCCCGTGCCCCCCCCCCCCGCAGTTACTTCCGGTCACAGCCAAACTCCCTTCACACCCTCCCCCCCCCCCTCCCGAGTTATTTTATGTGGCAGCTAAACTCCCTGCTCCCCAATGTTTGGGGCCTGCCTGCCACCCCCACGCACCTCCCCCCGAGTGTCCCCCGGCCTCACCTCTGTACCCCCTCCTAACCCCAAACTGCACCCCAGATCCCCACCCCCACCCAAACTCCCTCCCAGAGCCTTAGGCAGGTGGCGGTGGAGTTTGGGGGGGGCAGGTTCTGGGCACCACCAAAATTTCTACAAACCTGCCACCCCTGGAAGAGGCAGAGCAGTGGTGGAGTGGTGGTGCAGCCCAGTGCAGTGGGGGGGGGGGTCTTTAACAGAAGTAAATCTAACTAAGTGCATGTTTTGTCCTTTGAATGAGGTGCATTACTGAGTGCATATATTTTATTAAAACCGCTTGGAAATGACTTGTTGTAGGAGCAGCAGTGATCTGTATGCTCTGTATAATGCTTGGTTTCAGAGTAGCAGCCGTGTTAGTCTGTATCCGCAAAAAGAACAGGAGTACTTGTGGCACCTTAGAGACTAACAAATTCTCTAATAAATTTGTTAGTCTCTAAGATGCCATAAGTACTCCTGTTCTTTTTGTATAATGCTTAGCACTTTCCAGGAGGGAGGGGGAGGAGCACGCTTGGAGGAGGGGAGAAGAGATGGGGCAAGGGCGGGACCTCATGGAAGAGGTGGAGTGGGGGTGGGGACAGGGCCAGCGAGGGGGGGTGTCAGTGATGCGGCCCTCGGGCCAATGCACTAGTCCTCATGTGGCCCTTGTGGTCATTTGAGTTTGAGACCCCTGGTCTATAAGGTGCCACAGGGCTCTTTGCTGCATTATTTATGTTGTACACCATACAGTTACATCCAGGTTATGTTTTTTTTGCGACCATAACAGCAAAGAACTAGGACTTCTTTACATGGGGAAATTGACCAGAATAGCTTCCTGTGTGGACACATTACTCCAGAATAATTGGTGCACTTTGAGAACACTAATTAAACTGGAATAAAGTGACGTATCCAGGAATAGCGTCTCTGCACAAGGAGCTTTCTGGGAATGGCCTAGAGAATAGGGCCCTGGACTGGGACTCAGGATATCTGGATTCTATTCCAGTTTAGCCTCTGTGTGCACATGTGTCAATTATGCTGCTTTAGTTCCTCCATCTGTAAAATGGAGATATTGATCTTTATAAAGTGCTTTGAGATCTACTAATGAAAAGTGCTATTTAAAAGCTAGGTATTAAAGTTGGGCTTGGAAGGATTACATTTTTATTGGTAAACATTGATTTCACTCAGGGTGGATAAAAAACAATGTTTTTCTTTTTTCTAAGTAAAAATCCACTCTCATCTCACTGTACACATACAAACTGACGCAACAAATTTCCATCAACAATCAAAATTTACAGATGGCATATGAAAAATGCTGCTTGAGAATTTAAGTTTGATTTAATGACATTTACTGTGTATATTTTGACACCTGATGCTGACAATTTGTGTTTCAATGGTTACCAAGCTTTAACTTTCTGCATCACCTTCTACTGCCATTAAGTGACTATCTGACCCCAGCATAATTTCCTGCAACTGTGAAAATTTAAATAATCTAAAACAAGATTAAAACCCCATAATTTTGTGCAACGGAGACAATCTAAATTGACAAAACAAACAAAAAAGACGCGTATAAATAAAACTACGATTGCTGAAGCGATAAATACAAATCGAATCCTGCCACGCCTAATTACAATGTAAACGCGCCGGGCGATCATCCCCGCTATTATTGAACAGCAAAGAGATGCTCGCACGGCTCCCGTCGGTCCCAACATGCGCCCGTCACACAGGGATCCTGCCACCCATCATCCCCACCCCGCCACCTCCGGGGCGCAGCGCTAACCCACCCCTCGCACCCAGGCAGGAGACGACCGGGGGCGGCGGGCCCCGAGCCCCCACTCCCGCCTAGGACACCAGGCGGCTCCCGGGGGCGGGTCCCCTCCGAGGTGCTGGGGCTACCCCGGCCGGGCACTGGGGGGGGGGTGTCCGGCGCCCCGCCCGCTACCTGAGCACTCCGGGCGCAGCGATGCCCAGCTTGGGCGCCAGCCGCTGGATCACTCCTGGCTCCTCCATAGGCCGCATCCCCGCGCGCCGCTCGCCACAGCTGGCCCCGCCCCTTCCGCCCGCTCGCGCCTGTCCTCAGTGCGTGACGTGAGCTACTGGAAGGCGTGACGTGAGCCGCCACCTTGGCACGGAGTATTCCTGAAACTCATTGGCTACCCTGAGCGTCAATCGTGGCTCACTAGAACCAATCAGCCTTGACAGCTTGACTTCCTTGGAGTCGGCCAATGAAGAGGAGTCGCTGTTGGGGGAGGCGGGGCTTTGAGGAGGCCGTGGAGTCACATGACAGAGAGACGCTGTCTGGGCTGGTGTTGGTGCTGGTGCTGGCCGCGGGCTTGGAGCGATCATGGTGAGTGGGGCTGGCCTGCGGGCTAGAGACTGGGGGGCGGTGGCGGCGGCGGCGGCGGCTTGTGGCTCGGGTAGGCCGGGGGCTGCCCTAGCCTGCGGCTGGAGGCGGGCGGGGGCTGCAGCCCTGCATGGGGCCCGGGGCGGGGGGAGGCGGTTGGCCTTGCTGCGCTGGGGTGAGGGGCAGGCGTCGAACAGTCCAAGGCCCTGGCTCCCGGGTGGGAGAGAGGCAGCCTCGTCCGCGTTCCCCCTCTTGCCCTAGAGGGGTCTGCACCGGAGGAGTGGGGTCGGGGCGGTTCCTGTGCAGGGGCGGTCTGTGCTAGCGTGCCCTGGGCATGAGCAAGTGCAGTAAAACGTTATCCTTGCTCAGGCCACCAGTGCTTGGCAAAGTCTAGCTTTAATACCAACCCACCTCTGCGATCGTGTCACTGTTGCGTTAAGTTGTTCCTTCCCTTCTCTAGTGCTGTACACAGTCTGTAGCTGATGTCTGTGAATCCACTTCTGTGGAGGCTGAGAGCGTGTTTATATTTTGAGGTGGAAAAATCCCCAGGTTTTTTTTTTTTTTTTTTGGTTAAGGCTGAAATTCCTTTAGCTTGGTGCTACTGGGTCTGGTCCAGTTCAGCCCTCAGTTATGTTGTTGTGGATCTGCAGTGACTCTATTGAAAATGCAGTGGCTGGTGTTGATGATGATATTTTGAGGAGAAAATCTGGCCCATGACTTTTTTGTCTGCCTATCTGTGAAATGGGCAGAAGAATGTTTGCCTTCCTTCCTGGGCTTATTTTATGCTTATAAACCTCTCAGAGATTCTTGACTAAAATGTAAGTTGTTGGTGCAGATTATAACTATTAATCCACTAGTAGAGAAATACCTAGGTATCTTTGAATTTCACAACAAAATATTTGAATATATATGGGATGTATATATTTTATCATAGCGGTGCCTTAACAATGCTTTTGTGGTTAAACTTTAAGTGCGGTTTGCCAATAGCAGGAGTGGCACAGTAAAAGTATTAGTAATATCAAAGCTACAGTTAGGATAGAATTAGTGTCCCCATTCCAATGTGCTGTCTACAGTCACTCATAACATTCCATAGTTTTCATCTTTCAGGCTGATCATTTCCAATCTGGGTCTCTGACTAAAATTGAATTTTCTTTTGGGTAGTTTGAACAAAAACAGTTCGCTAATTGGAGCGCATGGACATTGAAAATATTTTGATAGGTTTTGTTCTTGTTTTCGAACAGCCCTACTGTTGAAATGGCTGGGGAGACCAACCTGAAATTTGGCATGGAGATAGCACTCATGGGTAGCGCCTTATTTTCAGTGGAATACTTAAGTTTTGACTTGAAAGTTGTGATATGCTTAAAATTGTATATGTTCAGTGTGTTTTGCATTGTGTATTATTGCTAAGCTTGTAACGTGTACAGTTAGGAAGGCAGCACTGCATTCAGGTGTTGACTGACTTAGTTATGGAATGGAAAAAACTAGTGATAGTGTGCAGTGAATGAGGCAAAGATCTTGTCTTATTTGCTGAACATCTTATAAAGTAAAAGCTGCATAGCTCTGAAACTTTGCAGGAGAAAAAGGACTCCCACATACTTCCTAAGATATGCAGGGCAGGGACTCCCTATTGCAAACCTAATCAAGGTGTGTGGGAACATTTCATTTGAAACATGCTAAGAGGACTTGGGTTGTGTGGCTAAGCATTCAAGTCAGGCAATGACAAGATAAAAGTTCAATGAGTAGCCTTATCTCTATTCCTCTCCAAATACATTGTGGTAGTCATTAACTAAATGATCACATAACTTTTTACAACCTTTGCTAAATATGTAGTACCTAGGAAATGCCATACTAGGTCAGATCTGATGTTCATCCAGTCAAGTATCGTATCTTTAATAGTGGCCACCTGACACCAGAGGCTTCAGAGGAAGGTGTAAGAACTCTGCATGAGCAGATAAGGATAATCTCCCCTTTAAGGTCCCTAATAGAGATTGGCTTAAACCAGTGGTTCTCAACCTGTGGCCCAATCAGCACAGAGTTGTGACCTATGTCACATCCTTAGGGCTGGGGTAGGTGCAAACCGGCTGGTCCAGGTTCCCCGGCCATGGCAGAGTTGGGTGGGGGTAGGGGAGGCGACGTGGCAGGTTGGGGGCTGGGCTAGGTTGGGGACGGGGGAGGGACGCCCCTCCCCTGGCTGTGGCAGGTCCCCGGGCGGGTTTCCTGAGCACTTGCGTGGTGCTAAGAAGCGTGCTGCGCAGCTTACGGGGAACTTAGCTACCTAGTCAGGCTGTAGAAAAATGTGTTTTGTACTTGAGGAACAGTACATGATCATCTGGAGACTAGGATTTGTCTACACCACAGGTACTACAGCTGCAGCTATGCTGCTGTAGTGTAGACACTTACTACAGTGACAGAAGGGGTTGATCATTGTTGTAGTACGACTGCCCTGCGCACCGTTGTGGAGAAGCGTATCGGAAGACCTCCCTCTGACCGAGACGTGGCCACCTTCCTGAGCGGCTCCTTGGACGGTGAGTTCGCCCGCGACGGAGGTGATATCGCCTCGCTGTGGTCCCGCGCCCGCAATGCCACTCGCCGACTGGGTAAACGCCTGGGCTGTCGCTGGGTGTGGAACGAGGAACGCCGGGAACTGGGAATACTGATACCGCGGATCGAGTCGGAGGACAACACTGTCATCACCCCCGGAGCCAGAGGCATGCTCGAGAGATCCCTGAAGGCCGCCGTCCACGCGCTCTACATAGACACCCTGAAGAAAAAACCTGACCAGGGTAAGGCCTTCGAGGTGACCAGCAAGTGGGACTCTAGCAACCACTTCCTCCCCACGGGCAGCTTCACCCGGTTCGCCGATTGGCGCTTCATACACCGAGCCCGGCTGAACTGCGTCCCCCTCAACGGAGCCGTCCGCCACGGGAACCGGGACAAGCGCTGCAGGAAGTGCGGGTACGTGACCGAAACCCTACCCCACGTCCTATGCAGCTGCAAGCCCCATGCCAGAGCCTGGCAGCTGCGACACAACGCCGTCCAAGATCGCCTGGTGAAGGCCATCGACCCACGCCTGGGGGAAATCGCCGTTAATCGCACCGTCCCTGGTACCGACAGCCTGCTGCGCCCAGACATCGTCATCACGGACGAGGTCCGGAAAAAGGTCATCATGGTCGACATCACGATCCCCTTCGAGAACAGGACCCCAGCCTTCCGTGAAGCCCGAGCCCGCAAGCTTGAAAAATATGCCCCCCTGGCTGACACCCTGCGGTCAAAGGGCTATGAAGTACACACTGACGCCCTGCTTGTCGGGGCCCTGGGCGCCTGGGACCCATGCAATGAGAGAGTGCTGAGGACCTGTGGAGTGGGCCGTCACTATGCACGGCTCATGAGACGCCTGATGGTCTCAGACACTATCCGTTGGTCCCGGGACATTTACACGGAACACATCACCGGCCACCGCCAATACCAAGAGCGAGCCGTTTAGACCTCACCCACCTGCAAGGGAGAAGAGACTCACTAACTCCCCTCCTCCCCCCACTGGGCCCTATCCCCCGAGTCCCGAACCTACCCAAACTCACCAGCCACCACCAACTCCAGGAGCGAGCCAGGGAGACCTTGCCCACCAACAGGGACCTACCACCCCCTCCGCCCCCCACTGGGCCTGAACCCCGAATCCACCCACCCAACCTCACTGGCCGCCGCCAATGCCAAGGGCGAGCCAGGGAGTCCTCGCCCACCGACAAGGGGGCAGAGACCCTACCCCCTGGGCCCCTTCTCACCCAACCCCACCGACCGCTTCCAGTGTCGTGAGCGAGCCAGGGAGACCTTGCCCACTTGGGAGGGGGAGGGGTCCCATACTTCCCCCTCGCCCCAGCCCTGAACCCGCCCAACCCCATTGACCACCGTCGATAACGAGTGTGTGTCAAGGGGACCCTACCCACCGGCAGGAGGGAAGTGACCTATTTACCCTCCACCCCCCAATGGGCCTCATCTCTTGAGCCCTGAACCCACCCAACCTCACCGGCCACCGTCAATGCCAAGGAGTGAGCCGGGGAGACCTCACCTGCCCGCAAGGGGGATGGGACCTATCAACCCCCCCCACCCTGCAGGGCTTATTTCCCCTGGATCCCACCCCGTGAGGGTCGCCCCATCTCCACCATCCAACCCACCTACTTGTGTCCATGACTATATGTACCCCATGTGTGAAAGATTGACCCTCACCGATTATCAACTGTCCTTATCTCGCCCACCGCCCACCCCCCCCAATTGGGGACTTTACAGTTCGTATGTATTATGTGTGCTGCCAACCCCAACATAACAAACATCCCCCCATACTCTGTATGTTCCCCCCAATAACTGACAACTGACTCCTTGAATCGTTTGTACCGTCTTTATTTTTTAAATATTCTCTAATAAAATTTAAATCACCCCCCCTCTCCTGGAGAGGCAGAAGCTGCGTTGATGGAAGAACCATTGACCTAGCGGCATCTGCTCTGGGGGTTAGGTTGACCTAACTGTCTAGCAGGACATGAAATTTTCCAGAGGCCCGAGTGGTGTAGGTTGACCTAAGTTTTTAGATGTAGACCAGGCCTTCGAAAGGAGCAAAGTTGGAGTTACACATGTAACTTTACCTACTTTACCATTTACTGACTTGTGTGCCCTGCCAGGTAATGCTAACGTAATAAGATTTACAAAGATTGGCGTTGCAAATCCCTTTTTATGGGGACCTGTAACCTCACTCTTTTAGTTTGTGTAGTGCTGAAAGCTGCTACACAGATGCAGATTTTTCTTAAAAAAAAAAAAAAAAAAAAAAAAATATTTAGTAAGTTGCTATAACTTATGCACTTTATGAAGATCTGTGGACTTTACAGTCTGTTCAGAAGAGAAATTTTCGTCTTACAAACTTTAAAATATTAACGTTAGGGAAAGTGTAGAGCAGTAGCTGGTTTTGTTGTTGAAGTGTTTCATTTTAAAATCTGTATCTATCCTATACCTGGCTGTTGGGATTCTTCACCCTCTCCCGCATCTGAAAAAAACTCTTCTGGGGGTGAGGGTGTGGGGGAGAATGGGAATAGGTGGTGGGGGGAGGGATGACCATGTTCTTCCTGTTAAATTAAACATTGGACATATACTACATCAGGGGTTGGCAACCTTTCAGAATTGGTGTGCCGAGTCTTCATTTATTCACTCTAATTTAAGGTTTCGTGTGCCAGTAATACATTTTAACGTTTTTGGAAGGTCTCTTTCTATAAGTCTATAATATATAACTAAACTATTGTTGTATGTAAAATAAATAAAGTTTTTTAAATGTTTAAGAAGCTTCATTTAAAATTAAATTAAAATGCAGAGTCCTCCGGACTCTGGCCAGGACCTGGTCAGTGTGAGTGCCACTGAAAATCTGCTCACGTGCCGCATTCAGCACGCGTGCCATAGGTTGCCTACCCCTGTACTACATCATTCACGTTGTAATAATCCATTCCTCACACAAGATACATATTGTCCAAAATGAAAAGGTTGTAGTTCTGTAAATAAAACAACTTTACTCTTGAGGGCATTCTGTGCCAAACATGTAAAATTCTACGCACAATATTTTAAAATTCTGCAAGTTTTATTTGTCAGTAAATAAATGCAGAGGTTCCAGCATGGCAGTGGAGAGCACAGGCTACTGGCTTGCTGAAGGTGGGAGATCATCTTGCAAGCTCCCCCACCCCCGGGACCCGGACTCCATGGTGAGGCTGCACCTGACCCTGACACAGCACAAGGCCTGGACTTGCCCCAGAAACACTCTGGGCCCTGCACCTCTGTGCCAGGCACACCAGCTGTGGGGCAAGCAGGATCCGAGTGTGGAGGGGTTCAGTGGGGGAGGAATCCAGGTGTGGGGTGAGAAGATTCTGTGTGGGACAATCTGGGTGCGGGCAGCTCAGTAGGGGGGTCTAGATGTGGAGGGATCTGGATGCACAGAGGCTCGTTGCGGGGGGGGGGGGGGGCATTTTCCGGGGGCAGGGGGGGGTTTGGGTATTGGGGGCTAGGGGGGTTCTGGATGTACGTGGTGAGGCTTGGCAGGTATCTGGATATGGGAGGTCCAGCTGCATGGGGCTTGGGTGGATGGGGGAGCAGCTCCCTTCCCCCACAGTTGAGGAGTGATGGAGGCAGGAAGCAGAGGAGGATGCTGAGCTTTCTGCAGCTGGGGGGGGCGGTTTCTGGGGGCGTGGGGTCTGACACAACCCCAGACACTCCTTGCAGGGAAAGAGGCAGTCCTGTCCTCTCCTGCCCAGCCTGGACTAGCCCAGCCCCGTGGTGATTTCTCTCTGCCAGCTGCTCCGGGTGCCTGACACAATGTATCTACTCTGCTAGGGAGTGGTGTGTGACTGCTCTTGCAGCTTCCTTGTCAGAAAGTCATTTTTCTGCGAGAAAGCAAAGAAATCTGTGGTAGACATGAATTCTGTACACGTGCTGTGGTGCAGAATTTCCCCAGGAGTAAATAATTAGCATCCCAGTTTACCAACCAATCAGGCCTACCATTCTTTTGTATCTGCCTGTAGAGGGTGATATCCTTCAGCCAATTTACTTAATTTTATCACTCAGCCAGTTAGTTTCCTTCCTCCAATGTGTTCAAATGTAAGGCTTTTTAAAAACTGTTCATTCTGAATTCAGCTGCTCTGTATAGAGACTTATATAATTTTCCAGTATTTTGATGCAAAAAAATGTGACATATTCCTCTTTGCAATGTTAAACTGTGGAAGAGAAGGAAGAAACTCAGAATTATGTATGTTCTGTTAGCTGTGTAACTTTCTCTTCTTCCTTGTCTGGGGACAACCTATGGCTTTTGTGTTTGGGATCAATCGTATACACTAATGGAAAGATTCCATATTTTCTCGCTGTGGACACATAACTGTGACCTTATGTGATCCAAAACTTTGTTAATTTATGCAGCCATATGTTCAGTCACACTTGACAGTGGTGTGTTCATCTTGTAATCTGTCAAGTCCATCTGAAGCCACCTTCAGTTGCTTTTGTGAAATGACTGCTATGTTGTGATCAGTCTTTGTGCTTAGTACAAATTTCAGTATAGATTTCAACACAAGGTAGCTGGATATAAATGTAGATAAACAATCTTTTAGGGACTTCCACAAAATATTGTGGAACCTGAGGCATAAATCTTATTTCATTCAGCTGATCAGCTTCCTGATGATTGTAGAAACTCAAAAATTCTTCTCCATTGTGTCTTGGGACTGTGCAGTGCTATTCCTTTCTTGATGAGGTTTAAGTAATGTGGTGAATATTCGTGTGCCAAAAGTTCTGGGTAGTTTTGTCAGAGAATTTATAGTCTTTTGTTTATTGTCTGAACAAACAGCAGAGACCTCCTTTATATACTTTGCTCATCTTGGATAGCATCTTCAACACCTTGGACATAATATTCTGCAGTTTTATTTTAATATGCTGAATCCAGTAGCATAACATAGGGACAGACTTTTCACTATATTGATGCTTGTAGCTGTTACAGAGTCACTTCTGGTGTTCAATTAACCATTTTACATCAATGTCAAATTAATTGAGGGGTTGGGTTGTGGGTTTATTCCTTCAATTTTTCCCTCTGTTTCATCACTTAGAGCATTAAGTAATGGACCTGCACAGCTGCAAATTCAAATCTGTCTCAGGAGTTTATTCAGGGCAAAGTGCTTCCTTGCATCTTTTCATTACACTGTTCATATTATGCTGCACTGAAGGTGGTGGTGTTAGTTGCAACCTTCTTTTATACTGTCATGGCAAGTCCAAGTCTATGTGAGAGAGACTCATTTTTTTTCCCCAATATAGTCCATGTTGAAGAGTTTCTATTGCTGGGCATCGTGGAACAGTGACTTACTGAAGCTGGACTTTGATGTCATTGGAAAATTCAGAACAACAGGAGTACTTGTGGCACCTTAGAGACTAACAAATTTATTAGAGCACAAGCTTTCGTGGACTACAGCCCACTTCTTCGGATGCATATAGAATGGAACATATATTGAGGAGATATATATACACACATACTTAGTCTCTAAGGTGCCACAAGTACTCCTGTTCTTCTTTTTGCGGATACAGACTAACACGGCTGTTACTCTGAAACCTGTCATTGGAAAATTCAAATTCTCATCAATGTTCTGGTCTTCATCTTCAATTAGACAAAGTTTCATTTAGTAGCTTTTTTTTGATGTTGAAGAATCTAAAAGGACCCAGTTTTCTATTTGAGATGAGCATGAATCCTCTCTCATTTTCTAATGCTTTACAATGTTTATATTTTGCTGTAGAAGAATGATTTATTTTCAGTGCTTAAATCCATTTAGTTTCTTGTTTCTTACCACTTCCTTACACTTTAAGGCTATTGAGTCAAACTTTCATACACTGAGACCCAGTAATGTACTATATTGCCCTTTTGCAGGCTTCAGCAGCAGCTTTCATAGTTATACAGTTGGAATGAGAACTAGGTGAACTGCCTTAGTGAATGCAGATTGTGAAGGCTGAAAAATAAATAAAGCTGGCTAACCCTTATAAAACCACATCAGATGCCCTGGCCCACCTTCCAGAAGTCTTTAAGCTTCTTCCAAGCAAAGTCTCCTACTAGTTGACAACTTCACTTACTGCTTATTGAATGATAGACAATTCTGCTAACTAGCCACACACTTTCTAATTGTCAGTGACTCCAGTTGCTCACTATTCCATCTAGGCTTCTAGATGTAAGAAGAACCTTTGTATCTTCACCACTCCGTTTTTAGAACAGTTAAACTTTTCATTCGCAGGCCAAAATTAGTATTAAAATTAAAAAAAACAACAACCTTGTTCAGATAGACCATGTTAATATACATACTTCAAAGTGATATAGAAGTTAAAAAGAAAAGAAAAAAAAAAAGAAAAAAACAAACTGCAGCAAGGGATTTTTCCAGCTGTGATAGCATGGAAACAGAAAATATTTCTCTTCAGTGGGCTTATATACTAACTTTCTGGTCTTGAAGAGCTACAGTGGAAGTTATATGCAATACTGAAACTCTGACTGTTCAAAAATTGTATTATTGTATGCAATGTGGTAGCTGTGTTGGTGTCAGGATATTAGGGACACAAGGAGGGTGAGGTAGTATATAAACCCCCCCGCTGGACTTTATCCCCTGAGCCCTGAACCCACCGAATCTAACTGAGTCCCACCACGTGAGGGTCACCCCATCCCCATTACCCAGCCCACTTACTTATACCCATGAGTGTCTCTACTTTCTGTATGAGTGATGGACCCTCACCGCTTGTTGGCTGTATCTTGGTTCCGCTCACCGTTTACCGCCCCCATTGGGGACATTGCAGTCTGTATATATTTTGTACTGCCCAACACCAAAATACTAACATCCCCCTATACACTGTATGCTACCCCCAATGACCAATAACTGACACATCAAATTTTCTGTATCGTTTATTTTTCAAATATTATCTAATAATCTCTTATTGGACAACTTCTGTGAAGAGAGACAAGCTTTCGAGCTTGCACAGAGCTCTTCTTTGAAACCTGAAAAGCTGAACATTTTTGTTTCAGCTGTGAAGATGATTAGCAGTGGAGCAGTTCATGTTGTGGTGTCACTGGGTTCCACAATTGATACTCAAATGAGGCAGACATCATGCTGTTGGTTGGTTACACTTGGTTCATATTTGGAAGGCTCTCTGTGCAACCCTGAGGACTAAACAACTTCTTAAGAAAATAGCAGAAAGCGCGTGCAAGAGCTTAGATTCTTCACAATCTGGATATCATCTGAGCAACACAAATAGATCATGCAGGTAGTACCCAGCCCATGGGCTGTATATTTGGCATCCCTGTAGAACATCAAATTATGCTACTATTTTTTTTTTTTTTACAGCAATTGAATTAGATAAGAATATTCTGGCACTTGCAATGCTTATTTTTTTTCTCTTTCAGATAAATGTAGTGTTAATATTAAATAAATTGACTCAAATGCCACCATTCTTGTTGTCTGTTACTTCTTTGGCTTACAGTTATAGCCAACATTACAATTTTGCACTGAAAGTAAGAACCTGATTTTATTTGTAGAAGTCTTAGGCTTGGCAAAAGGCTTGCCTAATTTGTGAGTGCAATTCTGTGGTTGTGTATGCAAAGGAAGACTTCTTCATGTGTGCATGAAAACACTTGATTTACATATGCAAATCAGAGTGCTCTTGTACACCTGAAAATTTGGCCCTAAAAGTACTTAGATGATGCTCTTTAATATTCTAGAGAGAGAGAGGGTGCCATGAAGTCCACCAGCAGACCAAATTATAGAACGAACTTTCCTGACCCTGGCATTACTCTCTGAGAAAGTGTGCTAAATCTGTTCGCAATAGCTCTTGTACTAGTAATTAGCCCTTTTGCAAAAATGGTCTTGTAGTTAAGGCACGGGACAGGTGTAGATTTGATTCCCACCTCTCTCAGTTGTTTTTTTTTTTTTTTTGTATGTGTGTAGGCTTGTGACAATTTGTGTTGGTGCCCTATCTGTAAAATGTGGCTAATACTTTCTAAGATACAAGGATGCTGTGAAAAAAATTCATATTTGCCAGGTGGTCAGTTACTATGACAGTGAGCACCACATAAATTAGAGCGTTAGAAATATGTAGCTCTATGCAGGTCTCATGGTATAACAGTGCTTGAAGAAATTCCCCTGCCTTGTATGAGTAGGAACTTGACCTGGTGCACATCATGAACTTCTGCTATTGATTTAAGAAAATGGATTCTAGCTAGCCCTTACCATTGCAAAGACCGCTTTCAATATAGGGTTGTCTTCCTGAATCTGTAGAGAGAGTTCCTAGGCTGCGGATGTTGCTTATAGCTTTACTAAGCAGTAGCTGAGTGAAATTAATGCTGACTCATGTTGCTGTCAAGAACATTGTGGGACTCAGTGATGCATTCAAGAATCCCGGGAATCTCCATTGTTTACTGCTGTTTGTGGAAAGCTAGTGACTGTCAGAGGTAGGCTGTGGGGTTACTGGGAGGCAAACCCCCAAAAGGGAGATGGGTAGTGGGGGAGGAGTAGAGCAGAGGAGACTTTGTCTTCTTTTTTCTTTTATTTGCTGTAGAAGCCAGGATCCTCTGGAGGGTGGAGAAAAGACGGAGAGCTCCTCGTTCCTTCTAGTATATGAGGGGAGTGCGAATGGAGCCTCATGTGTATCTAGCATCCTAGCTAGGAGCTGTTGTAGTATATATAATGCACAGACAAGGGTGTGTGGTTGGATACTCTGCTAGGAATCTTCCTCCTTCCCAGCTTTTGAGCATAGCCAGTAGGGCTCGGCTTCTTGTCAGGATATTGTTCCTGGATTCCTTTGATAGAGTTCTTACCTCGTATTTTATACTTACTTTTTGCCTGGTAAGTAGTCTCTCACTACTATCATCTGTCATATACTTCAAGTCCTGTCCCACTGAGGTAGTATTATCGTCATTTTAAAAACGGGAACTGACCTTTCCCAGGACCACACCAAGTTCCTGACCAGGCTGGAATTACATCTTGGAAATCAGTGACTTCTCCAGGTCCCTTCCAGCCCTATATTTCTATGACCTCCTACCCCACTATGCCATTGTACTATCCCATATTTAAACATAGTGATAGCTAGTACAATTCTTCTCCCAGCATGGACAAGGCTTATGTGTTAATCATACTAATGAAGTGTCTTTCTTTAGTATACTTGTTATTACTACTTTTATTATCTTTAATACTGGAGACTGCACTATGCCTTGGGGAATGATCTCTGTCCTTCAGAGATGTAATTGTGAATGGGCATAAAATGTGATGGGGATATCTGACTCCAAGTTAATTTTGCTGACATTGTAGGTTGAATAGCAGTAGTGCTGGGGAGTAATTTGCACCACATGTGTTTTTTTTTTTTTTTAAATAAACATATTAACTCAGATGTACTCATATGGAATAAAGAATCAGTAGAATTATAATGTTAGTATTAAGTTGCAATGGCATCAAATATTTATTTTGAATGTGATTATTTGAATTTACTGCAGTTATTTTTCTGTGTTTGGATAGGTGACCATCTCCCTCTGTAGACATTGCTTTAGCAGTATCTACTTTTTGGCTTATGTGTATGAACAACATTTATCTTAAGCCCTGAATTTTTACAGCTGGTACATAATTAACTTCACACCTTTCAGATGAAAAAGGAAAATCCAAATTGTGTTTTTTAAACCCAAACACTTTAGTTAGTGAGGGGGGAAATAGAATGTGTTCTTGCAATTATGTACATCTTATTCCTGAAACAAATTGTCTCGGGTTAGTCTGCTCCAGAGGTATGTCATGCTGCTTTGTTCAAGGGCCTGGCCAGCACCAAGCTAGGGGAAGATGTGTTGCACCAGAATGCATCCTGGGCCTACTGGGAGCAATGCCTTTTTTTGGACAGTCTAGTAGGGCACAAAATTTGGGTAGAAATATTAGTTAATCATAATTAAGGCTTATCTGTACATGAGGCATTACCCTAAAAATATAGTCCCTAGTTATCCAAATAACACTTAAACTCCTGCAGTCAGTTTTCATAATTAGTCATGATAAAAACAGTAGCTTGTGGTTCTGCTTCACAGTCTCTTGTGAATTAAATGATTCCTAAATTGCAGTAAACATCTCCCCTTCCTCGTGTTGTTTGCTTTGTAGTAAGCGTAGCCCTCTTATAAAAAGGGATAATAATAAGGAAGTGACTAGGCTTTCAAATAGGAAGGAGTTTCTTGAAGCAAACGATTGTGTCCACTTCACAGGAAATGGGGTAGGGGATGACCTGTTAAAAATTTAAATAATTTAATGCAAACTGATGCATTGTGCTGCATTTCAGATATTGCAGCCTTAATTTAATATATTTTGTTTAAGTTTCAAACTTGCTGTTTCTGAACTGATTTACATTCCTTACTATAATTCTGCAACGGAGAAATATTTTGTAAAAAGATGCTTGCTATAAAAGGGATTTTGGAATGTGGCAAATCTGTTCCACTAGTTCAGAAGTGAAGGTGCAGTTGATACTAATATTTATAGCTGCTTATATAAGATCAGTTTTAATGTACAAAGCCTCAAAACATTGTAGAAGACTAAAATAAAATCTTTTTCTGCTTAGTATATGGGCAGAAAATGTGATACAATAAATGAGATGTTAACCTGGCAAATAACAAAGGAGATTGTATTTGGAGTAGGGTTAGGGAGTACTTGTATCTCTGTCTCCCTTGTCTGGATATGCTCATGATATTATACCTAATATTTATGTCCATCATCCAAGCTGCATGCTACTGATGCACGACTTCTAATATCTCCATGGATATGTCATGATCCCATTAGTCTTGGTATCAGTGAAAAGATCGTTTGTTCTCTGCTGAAACAGTGATAGGCTCTGAAGGCTGTCTGACATCTAAATCAATGAGAAGGAACCAAATTTGTTCAGAGCTGAAGCTTGCTGGATTCATCAAGGTGAAAAGCTGTGAAGCAGGGGAGCAGAAGTCATAGAATACAGGAAAGATGTGTTTTATGTTCACTGTCTGCAAATGTGTATTGCACTTCTGATCTGTTAGTGTTCTGCTTCTCTAATATTTGCCCCGGTTAAGGCCATAAGGACATGGATAGCAAAGTTTACCAAAAAGAACAGGAGTACTTGTGGCACCTTAGAGACTAACAAATTTATTAGAGCATAAGCTTTCGTGGACTACAGCCCACTTTAACCTCTAATTCTGCACAAAGATAAATGTTATGGTTTTGAATGGGACTTTGTTCTTAATGCTCCGGGGAGGGAAGCAGCCGTACTCTGTTGCCTCTGAATGTTCTCTGCCTGGCGGTGGTGCAGCCAATAGCCTCTCCATGCTTTATTCTGGCCAAATGTTTCATGCAGGTCCCTGTTGAGCCTGGGTGAGCGTTACATTTGTTTCCATCATATCCAGTGGCTTTGCTGTAGAGAAGCAAAGTGGGTGGATGTTCTCACTATGGCTGCCCATAGTGCTCCTTTCTACTGTATTGCTTCCAAAAATGGCCTTACATGATCTAAAGCTCTTCCTCTGTAAAAGTGAGTCCAGCTTGGAACGAGGTGAATAAGAGTATGTTCCTATAGCTGTAAGATTATGTTGAACCCCTGTTTTAATGTGGCAACACACATTTTGGGATCCCTTCTTTCCTTTTGGAAATACTACTAACTTGTACCTTGATTGAGGCGCATGGGAGAGGCTGTAGCTACATCTGTCTGAGTGGCTTCACTTCTGAAGGAAGCCCCTCCATAGAAACTTGTATTCTACTCATCATCCTTGATGCAAAATCCCCCTCCTGCAGTGGATGGAGGAGAGCTGCAGAGCTGGAGGTCACTTGAAGTTGTTCTCTAAGTACATTGTATTGTAATGTGTTTTGGAAAAGTGATCATCACAGAACAGGATAGGACTGCCTGTAGGTTCCTAGCTGTATAGGCAATATCATGTTATGGAGAAAACCACATCTCTGTGTGTGTGGAACTTGAATTCCTGACAGGGAAAAGAGAGCTGTTCATTCGTGTATTACATGTAATACACGTAATCCCGAAGTCATTCAAGTATCTTCTGGTGGGGCAAAGATAAAAATCTTTTGTACCACTTGAGCTGTCCAGTTTTCTTTTAAAAGCAAACAAACTCGTGTGAGGTTATTTCCCATCTCTCACAAAAGTATATCACCTGTCTGCTACCTGCAAAAAAGCCTATGGCTGGAAAAGAATGGATGTTACAATTTGGAGTGTGCCAAATGCAGCCAAAACCATATGTTCCTTTTTGGAGCGTGACTTGGCGGTGAGGTGGTGTCACTCAGCCATAGAGCTCTCTCTTACTATCTCCTCTCTGTAATGACTGCCTCTCAGATATGTGGACGTGTGAAGAAGGTAAAATTTCCAGGGGTTCATTCCGAGGCCTGTAAGTTACACTGTATTGGCATAGTTATGTCTGTTGAAAAAACCATGCCACTGACGAATATATGCTTCCATCAACACAGCTAACTTTGCTTGAGGAGGTAGTGTTCCTACATAAAAAGAAAAACCCCTTTTGTCGGAGTAGGCTGCCATCTGTGCTTATAGATTTATAGACTTTAAGGTCACAAGGAACCATCATGATCATTTAGTCTTACCTGCACATTGTAGGGCACAGAATCTTAACATTCCTCCTCTTCCCCCCCCCCCCCCCCGTAATAGACCACCAACCTCTGGCTTAGTTATGGAAGTCCTCAAATCATGATTTAAAGACTTTGTTACAGAGAATCCACTGTTTACGCTAGTTTAAACCTGCAAGTCCTGTGTTCCCCATGCCATGGGAACGGTGAACTGCCCCAGGGTGTTTGCCAATCTGACCTGAGGAAAATTCCTTCCTGACCCAAATATGGCAATCGGTTAGACCCTGAGCATGTGGGCAAGACCCTCCAGCCAAACACCTGGGAAAGAATTCTCCATAGTAACTCAGAGCACTCCCTGTCTTGTGTCCCATCACCAGCCATTGGAAATGTTTGCTGCTAGCAGTTGCAGATTGGCTACATGCCATTGTAGGCAGTCTCATCATTCCATCGCCTCCATAAAATTACCAAGCTCAGTCTTGAAGCCATTAGGTTTTTTTGCCTCCACTACTCCCTTTAGAAGGCTGTTCAAGAACTTGACTCCTCTGGTAGTTAGAAACCTTTGTCTAATTTCAAGCCTAAACTTGTTCATGGCCAGTTTATATTAATTTGTTCTTGTTTCCACATAAGCGCTTTACTTAAATAACTCCTCTTCCCTCCCTGGTATTTATCCCTCTGATGTGTTTATAGAGCGCAATCATATCTCTCCTCAGACTTCTTATGGTTAGGCCAAACAAGCCACACTCTTTGGGTCTAGTCTCACAAGGTAGGTTTTCCATTCCTATTAGCCCTTCTCTGCACCTGTTCCAAATCGAGCTCATTAGGCTATACCGACATATCTGTGCCTGCGTAGCCTCAGAAGCGTAGGCATACCCTAGGTGAAGGACAATGATAAATAACTCTGAATTGTGGAACTGGGATTAGGCTTATAGAAGCCCAGCGGACATCTCATGGCCAAAATGGTAGGAATCCAACTTTGAGAAGAACAAACCATAAATAGTTACACTTGAGTCAATTTTTTTCCTTGTCTCTTTCTTTCTTTAGCCAACAACACAGCAGTCTCCTCAAGATGAGCAGGAAAAGCTCCTGGATGAAGCCATACAGGCTGTAAAAGTCCAGTCTTTCCAGATGAAGCGATGCTTGGTAAGAAATGTGTGTGTGGGGTTTTTTTTTTTTTTTTTTTTTAAGTAGTGGAATGTAATTTCTTGAAGCGGGAAGGAACTCTTTCTCTCCTCCCCCCCATGAACTGCAGTTCGATTCATTGGATTTAGTTGGAAGCATGGTGAACTTTACAGTCTGTTTTGAGTACACAAGCATTGACTGACTCCCTTGTTCGGGGTGAACCCAGCACACTTCGAAGAAATAGACGTGACACTTCCAGCAGAGGGTGAAACTGGAGCACTACTTTTAGTGCCACTGCTTGCTGAAATGGAAGGAATATTTTTCTCATTTCATAGGCCAGAAGTTTTACTGACTTAATTTCCCTCAGCAAAATGTAAAAGTGTCTGAATACCTGCTATTCTATGCAGCAAGTGAGGGAATAAGTCTTCTCAAGTGGAAATCTGCAAGTGCCTACAAGCCTGAAAGCTCTTTAGATTAAATCTTCACAAAGGTTTTAGTGTAGCCCTTTCCTTTTATGTAAAACTAAGTAGTCCATAACATGGTAAGAACACATCCTGCTTGTCCCTTACTTTCAGTATGTTAAGTGTCAAGTATCAGAGGGGTAGCCGTGTTAGTCTGGATCTGTAAAAAGCAACAGAGTCCTGTGGCACCTTTAAGACTAACAGATGTATTGGAGCATAAGCTTTCGTGGGTGAATGCCCACTTCATAGGATGCATCCGACAAAGTGGGCATTCACCCACGAAAGCTTATGCTTCAATACATCTGTTACTTTTAAAAGTGCCACAGGACTCTGTTGCTTTTTATGTTAAGTGCATATTTCTCCACAGTGCTTTTCCATGTCTCTTCCCTTCTGTCAAGCTGCAGAATTTTGTTGAATGTATTTTCAGCAGGGCAGTCCTCTGTATGCTGCTGTGCAGGAGTACTATTCCTATAGCATACACTGGGGACTTTCCGAGGGCTGCAGTTGTGGCGTTAGTTAGGCTATGTCTACACTACTGTGGTAAGTCAACCTAAGCTATGCAACTCCAGCTACATGAATAATGTAGCTGGAGTCAACGTAGCTTAGGTCGACTTACTGCGGTGTCCGCACTATGCTGGGTCGATGGGAGACATTCTCCCATCGACATACCGTACTCTTCTCGTTTGGGGTAGAGTACTGGGGTCTACTGAAGAGCGGTCTGTGGTCGGTTTGGCGTGTCTTCACTAGACCTGCTAAATTGACCCTAGTGCATCGATCCCCGGAGCGTCAATCCGGGGGGTAGTGTAGACATAGCCTTAGATGGATTGTACTGTGATGCATTGCACTGAGATCTCCCTTCATCTCTTTACCTCTGCTGGCCGAAACTTGAAGAGACAATTGGAGGGAAGATGAGAGGAGCATAAACAGTAGGAAGCCTAGCATATGTGAGGAATTTGGCTTTAACTCCAAAAGAATGAATAAAACTTGAAGCTGAATTTAAAATGAGTTTGAGAAGCTTTGAGTCTATGGAAGCTTATAGTGGTCCTTGGCCAACTACAGTCACGTACTTGCAGCCAGCAAGGATGAAACAATAGCACCAACAGAATTTCCTCTGTTCATATCTTGATGTGTTGGCATCTCCAAAACAACCTGCAGAGAAATCACAACTATACTTTCCATCCGTGTTACTGAAAGGAGAACTTGTCCCACTATTTAAAGACATTTTGAAGTCCCATGCTCATAAACTCTGTAGACATAAGACTTAATCCTCACCCACCCAGTAGACTGTTTTATATTCATACAAAAGTGTGCAGATTCATGGTCCAGATAATTATATGGAACTCTGAATATGCCTCTTGTTCTCAACAGTCTAATAAAACACCACTTTCCCCCCACATTAAAAATACCATTTTATGGAGAGGGACAGGGGAATCTTATCCAAATCAGTTTTCCACTAATAATGTGAGTTACCCTGTATCTTTATCTGTTAGGGCATAGTGCTGTGCTTCATCACTAGACTGAGCTGGAAAGCAGACTTGGGTCTAGAACTTTAAAGAGTTGTAGAGATGTCTTGCTTTGGTCTCCAGGGTGGGATTATGTTTGTTGGGGAGAAGAGGGGTGAGGGTTGCCCCACTAGTGTAAATAACAAGCTGTTTCTCCAGTGTTTCATGTCCTAGCCCACAGGTATACTATATCCCCATATCAAGAGACACTCAGAATAAAACTTGCATCATTTTCTTGTTAAACACTCACTAGTTCTCTGTCTAGATGGTGACCAAGTTACTTAAAATAATTGGATTTGAGGTAGATTGTTTCTCAGTTTTGTGTTTTTTGGGGTTGGTTTTGCATTTTTGCAAAAACAGCAGTTTAGTTTTCCATGCTGTTTTTAACGTGTTAGAAAACTAACTCGCTACACAAATCAAACTGCAGTTGTCTAGGCTGGGGAATGACAAGTGAACACTGCTAATGTTTGTTCCTACACTCACTGTTTAGGACAAAAACAAGCTTATGGATGCTCTGAAACATGCCTCCAACATGCTTGGTGAGCTGCGGACTTCTATGCTATCTCCAAAGAGCTATTATGAACTCTGTATCTTTTGAATGGTTGATGGGAGAATATTTGAGGTACTGTGCACTGCAGTCTGTGTAGTTGTGTGCCTAGTAGTAACATGATCTCCCTTTGGTCTCATCTCTTGTAAAATCAATTTTTTCCCCTAACATTGCTTTATTCAGGTTTCTGTCTGCTAGAACTGTTCTTTATCCAGATAAGCTGAAGAAGGGAACACACTAGCTCACTGTGAAAGAGATTGTTCATTCTTGTTGTATAGTATAAAGTAGTCCATAATCACATCAGAACTCTGTGGGCCTGACCTCTTAGATTCTGTATGGCATTATTAAAAACTACAGTGTGCGCTGAGCAAGGAGTTAGAACTATGGAGCACCTAGATTTTGCCGAGAAAACTAGGGAGTCTCTTTAGAGTCAGGACAACTACTTACCTACCCCAAAAGAACATGCTGCGGGCATTAGCTGCCTTTTTTGGCCCCTATGTGCTTTAGCTTTTTCTTTCTAAAAGCTGGGAGACTAGTACATTTACTTCTCTTTATGTGATATATCAATTGAGGGAACATCTAATAATTTGTCATGTAGCAAATATGTTGTTGACATGCAGAGAAATGAGGTGTTTACTTTCCCACTCTAAAAAATTAAGGCAGTAAGAGTGTGTGTGTGTGTATAATATATATATGCTGCTAAGGATGGGGATACCCCTCTGTGAAAGCCATGACCTTCCCCCCACTCTTCATTTTGCCTAGTCTGATGTGCCTTTGCTTCCACCTTCTACGGCAGTATCCTTGCCCCCAATACTTTCTCACTCCTCTGCATGCTGAACACCTTTCTCCTTCAAATATTTCAACTTGTAAATTCAATCTTTCAGCTCCCTGTGCCTAACTCTTACTGTTTGTCTGTGTGGTTCAGATTGTAAACTCCCTGGGCAGTATCTTCCTCTTGGTACTGTTGAGCAAATGGGTATGCATATCTGTTGTAGTAATATTAATGTTTAATCCTTAACCATAAGAGAAAAGATATGGCTATTTCTGATGAGCTACACTATTTGGAGGTATATCTGACAGATGAATTTGCCAAGGGAAGGAAAGTGGCGGATCTTTATGAACTAGTACAGTATGCTGGCAATATTATCCCGAGACTGTAAGTAAATGAGCACTGAAGAAACTTTCTTAACTAATGAATACTATTTTTCTAAAACGTCTTGCTCGGGGGAAATTCTTGCCTTGGATTTTGTGTTCGTCTCCTGCTTCAGAGCAGGATTTCAAAGTACCCTAAAGAAAATCTCTATATCTGGTAAACACAGGAGCCTCCTGATTACTATTTTGAGATATTTAGGCCCCAAATGCAGCTTTTGTAACTAGTAGTTGGATTCTCCAGTCAAGTACTTTCTTTTATTAGCAATTTAGTGAAATAAAGTTAAAAAAAAAAAGTTTCACTGACTCTAATTGTTAATATAAACCAGCTGTTAGAAACTTACATTTTTATTTAACTACTTCTCCAAATATTTTGTACCGATCTTAGTAAGCCTAATTGACGTAAGTTCCAAATCTTACCTGGTGTAAATTGATTGCACGCAGCTGAGGATCTAGCCCTATATGTGTAAAGATAAGTGGGAGGTCTCTTTTTTTCCTATTGCTTATGTTCAGTTATTGGCATAGGGAATAGAAAAAACATTTTAAATATATATTAAATATTCCTGTAGTTTATACATTTTAAAAAAAACAGAACTGTGACATGTCTCTACATCTTCATTTTAGTAGTATCTTTTAAATAAAAGCTCTTAAATCAGTCCACAGTAAACTTAGTATTGAAAAGATAATTTTAAAAAGTGACTATTGCATGGGAATAGAGGCGCTTCAGTTTAAGAATTCCTCTTCCCTTTTTTGATCCTTAGAAAAGGAAGTGACTTCTGATTCTTAGTCATGTGCTTCTCTTAGTAAGGTTCACTAAAGAAGATAAAACAAAAATTCAGCTTATACAACAAAATACAATAACAGAACTCAGATACAGTACACTTGAGGCTACTGCAAAGTCTTAACTTCATTAATTGCCCTAAATACATAGCATTCTTTATCCTCATGTTGATTTAGCTTCCGATCCCGCAAGCAGCTCTGTGTGAGTGGACCCCTGTGCCCATGTAGAGTCTTCAGGGGTACTCGGCAAATACAGAAGTTTTTAAGAGGAGATGCTTGTAGGGTTGCAATCTCAATTCCCTTCTAAGTCCATGGTCCCATAATTATTAAGTTTTTATGATTGTAAATCCTCACATCCTCTTCTGGGTGTTAAATAGAACATTGAAGGGCAGTGATGCTTGGAGGAATGAGTATAGGGCTGGGGAGTCACAAGAACCTGAATTCCAATCCTGCTGTGCAACTGGCTCACTCTGTGGCCTTGGGCCACTCACATCATCTCTTAGGGCTGGTCTACACTACCACAGTAAATTGATCTAACTTACGCAACTTTAGTTACGTGAACAACGTAACTGAAGTCGGCGTAGTTACATCCACTTACTGCGGTGTATACACTGCGCTGTGTCGACGGGAGAGCATCTCCCGTCGACTTCCCTTACGCTTCTTGGGAGGTGGAATACATAAATCGATGGGAGAGTGCTCTCCCATCGATTTAGCATGTCTTCACCAAACTCACTAAGTCGACACTCGCTGTATTGATTGAGGCAGTGCTGATCCACTGGTAAGTGTAGACATGCCTTAAGCTTCCCCTTCTGTAAGTAGAAATAATAATTCTTGCCCACCAGCCAAAAGTGGTGTGCATTATGGGCACTGATTAGTTAATGTCTGTACAATGCTTTGAATATATAAAGCGCTGTAATAGGGCCAAGTATTTGTTGTTACCCAAACTTAGTTAAAAAAACTTCTTTCTTTGCCCACCCACTCCAAAATCTGTGCCCTACACATTACTTCATTTAATTCTTTCTCATCCTTTCTAAGTATCTTGTGAGAAGAGAGGGGTAGACCTGCCTCTGACCAGGTTACTGTATTGTATTCATGTATCAAGACAATTTTTCCCCAATAATACTTAATCCACCATTTTAATCAGAATTTCTTCAACTCTGTTTTCTTTTCTAGCTATCTGCTGATAACAGTAGGTGTTGTCTATGTCAAATCCTTTCCTCAGTCCAGAAAAGATATCCTGAAAGATTTGGTGGAAATGTGCCGCGGTGTCCAGCATCCTCTAAGAGGCTTGTTTCTTCGAAACTACCTTCTTCAATGTACCAGGAATATCTTACCAGACGAAGGCGAACAGACAGAGTAAGAGAAGTGTGATGCAAGCACAGAGTGGCTTCATCCTTAAATGAGGAATACATGAATAGTGTTTATTCTCTATGATCTTGTAAGGCTTCAAATAGGTGCATATTTTAAATAGCATTTGTTTTTTGTAATTGTTCTTTGGATAGACAATGCAAGTCCAGTCTCTAGTGAAGACCTGATGAATTAATTCCTGGCAGGTGACCTTAAGAGATGCTTTGTATGCTTGGGCAAAAAACCCAAACTTAAATAAAGCTTTAAAATGGCCTCGCTGGTCAAAACAACATATCCTCATTTTCCTCCTTCCCCCATGCACCCAAAAATATTGGTAGAACTTGGTCAGTAACAACTCATTTATTGGCTTTAAGGTTGGTATGTAAGCTTTTTGTGTTTTCTCTTACTGTGGAAAGTAGGATTTAAGATAAAATGAGCTCTAGTCTTCAAGACGTAGACTATAAACTCTCTACAGGAGAGAACATTTAATGTTTTAAATACATCTCTGGTCTGCAAAATGTTTTCTGGCCATTGTGGATGTGGACAAAGTGTGCTATAGATTTATTTTTTATGCTATCTGGTACTGACCCTGTCCACCCCAGTTTTTTCCAACATGGTTCAAATGCTAGTGTAGATTGGGGCTATTGTATCTGTATTTGATTGGTTGTAGACTTCTCTTTTGTCACATTCTCCTAAAACTAAAATTCCTCTTGATCTCACTTAAAGTTTATGGTGGAAAGTTCTTTCCCCTTTCAAGGGGACGGTGGAACATGCATCTTTTGTTTTAAAAAGACAAAATGCGTACACACACACACACTCCTCTTCTATGATAGAAGCCATACCCTTCTTATTTTTAACCACTGACTTTATTTCAGTGAAGAAACCACTGGCGACATCAGTGATTCCATGGATTTTGTGTTGCTGAACTTTGCTGAGATGAACAAACTCTGGGTGCGAATGCAACACCAAGGACACAGTCGAGATAGAGAAAAGAGGGAGCGGGAAAGGCAGGAACTGAGAATCCTAGTGGGAACAAACTTGGTTCGCCTTAGTCAGTTGGAAGGCGTTAATGTGGAGAGATATAAACAGGTGAGATTTTTCATCTAACACTTAACTGTATCCATATTTACCAGATGAATAAAACATGAATCGAGAGTTCCATTGTCTATGAAAGTTATTTGTGTCACAAAAGTCAATGTATTTGGTGTTTTTGTAGCACTGTTTGTTTATTTGAAGCTCTCAGAACATTAATGAAATCTCATAATGGTCCAGGAGGTAGGTTAATAAGAAGTGCAACCAGACAAAGTGATATGCACAAGATTACACAGTTGGTGACAGAACTGGCCATTGAACTTTGAGGTCCTGCCTCCCAGTCCCCCAGTCTGTGTACTGGGAAATACTAGTTCCCTTTATATGCATACATGCAATGCATGTGTACAGGGAAAGGAGCCAAAAAGATGGACGAAATGATACCTTTCAAAGCATTCAGGAAATTGACTACATTCCTGTTCAAAATAATAGACCTCCCCCCTCCCCCCCCAGTGTCAATACTAGTGAATCCAGATGATCCAAAAATCTGGAATGTCCCCTGAGTTATCTGGACAGTCTAAAGTAATAGATGAGAAATACTTTGTAAGCCATGGCAAATGCCACTGAAGACAATTACATTTAATTAAAGTGGGAGAGATTTATATAAATGGACATACCCGTTCGTAATCTGCCCAGTGAGTGAGGTGGGTGAGAGAGAGTGAGCATGTGCATGTGCCTCTATTAGAAAAATTTCATTTTTATGTTTTCAGTAAGAATGGACATTAAATTCTTCTCATTACTATTTTAGTGTCAGTGTACAGTCGTGATTTATATGTTGATACCTAGTGAGAGAGACTCTGATTAGTGCTGTAAAATGCCAAAGTTTGTACATGCGTAGGCAGACTGAAAATTTATAAGACTTTAAAAATTTGATTCAGGATTTGTATAGATTGAGGAAGTCAATCAGGAAACAAATATTGCAGCATCTTCCTTCCCTCTACAGATTGTTTTGCCTGGAATATTGGAGCAAGTAGTAAACTGCAGGGATGCTCTAGCTCAGGAGTATCTCATGGAATGTATTATTCAGGTAAGCTGCAGAAAGGAGCAGAAGTAGCTTCATTTGATGGTCGGGGTGGCAATGTTTAAAATTGTGGTGTATTGTAGTGTGGTGGGTCTGTTTTTTGTGGGAGGTGGAGGGCTGGGGGCTAAGCAGTTGACCTGTGTTCAGTTTTTTTTTTTTTTTTTAACTGACTACTGAATTTCCTTAGGTTTTTGTTTATTGGCTTATATAATTGACACTGGGAAGAAGTACTTTTTTTATATACTTTTTGTAATAGCTGTCAAAATGTTCGTCTTGGTCCACTGGGTAAATCTGCATGTTGCTTCTTGAGCATTAGGCCACTTAATTTTCCTCATCCGAGTCCCTTCTTATTCTTAATAGGACCATAGCTGCTGTCACTCCTTTCTCATAGGTGATGGAGCAGTTTTTGTTTGGGGTTCTGGGACTATCATGTACTGGCTTGAGCCCAGTTCCCATATGCTGCCCTTTGTCTCCTGGTACTAGCACAATGCTTTGATGACTGACTCAGTTTGTGGGGAAAGCTAGAGGTGTGACTCTCTAAGCTGCAGCTAGTGTATCCCATTTCCTCTCCCCTGCGTTTTCCATTATGGAAGTTTGTAAGTTCTTCAAGGCAGGCGTGTCTGCATTACAAATGATTGATGGTAACAGCTTTGCTTGTGTGCTGTGAGACACTGCAGTCCTCATCTGCTTCGTTTCATGCCCAATCCACTTCTGCTTTGTATTTTGCCTATTGCCCTGAAGTGACACCAAGTGACACTTCTCTTGCATAGTGTGAAGTGCAGTTATCCTGCAGTTATTTTCTTTACATTAGTAGCAATTTTATCATGTTACTTCTCCAGAGAGATGAGTAACTAAAGGTGTATATTGTTATGAAGCTTGGTAATTCTTGATGTGAATTTTAGGTTTTCCCAGACGAATTTCATCTCCAGACCCTTAACCCTTTTCTCCGAGCCTGTGCGGAATTACACCAAAATGTGAATGTGAAAAACATTATCATTGCTTTAATTGACAGGTGAGTATGAGGAAGGATTTAGCTGGAATAAATATTGACTAAGTAGCTTGAGCACAAACAGCTGAGGATCTACTAGTTTTTTGTTTCTTGGATTTCTCCTATTGTTTGATTTTAATGTCATTGTTTCTGTATCTTCCAAATTTCAGTTTTAATTAAAATCCATGAATAGCTGGTCTTGAATGATTTCATATTACTAGATAAGCATGTGCTTACCTTATGTTGCTTTCATATTAATTTCCTTCATCGTAGATATAGTATTTAAAGAACTAATTGTGTGTGCTCTTTTTTGAACTTTGCATTTTCTATCCTGGAGAATTTGTGACTTGTGAATTCTGGTTGATGGATTTTTCTGGCCATCTCCAGGAAATGAATGAATGAACTTAGTCACAATAATTAAGAGCTCTGATGTGGAGTCATGAAACAAAGCAGCAGCCACATCAGAGGTGGCTGCATATCAGAAACTATCTATTATGCAATCTCTTGTTTGAGCGTCTGAGATCCAAGCATCTATTTGTATTTACAAAATATGCAGCATTTTGCATGTCTCGAATGTTGTGAGGAGGAATTAGTTTGAGGAGGTAAAAGTATTTTGTTCTTAATTTCATAGTTTACCAGCAGAGCTTTACTCCTGTTCCCAAAAAAGCTGCTTTTTACCTCTTGGTATCTGTTTTAAAAAAATTTAAATTGCAACAGTTAATTTTATTTGAATTATAAATACCTGAATAAACCAAAGAAAATGTTTTGGCCTATATTTCTGTCCTTATAGCAGTGCTCCCCAAACGTTTTACCTAGTGACCCCCCCATCTCCTGTCTGCCCTCCCTCCCCCAGACAGGAGTAAGGGGGCCAAGGCTGGGGCCACAGCTGGAGATGGGGCCGTGGCCAGGAGTGGAGGTGGGTGGGTGGGGGTGTGTGTGTGTGTATAAAGTGTCAATGAGAATGGGAAGTGCAGTTGGAGAGTCAAATCGCTATCTCTGTGCAGCCATGTCAAAACAAAGATCTCCTTTTGTTTTTCCAATATAAACAAATGTACACATTCTACCTTATTACATTAACAGAGAAGCACCTAAATACTAAAAGGGCTAAGCTTCCAAAGTGAACAGCAGAGATGACGGAGATTACCATGGCTTCATTTGTGTTGAGTAAAATTTGATATTTAGGTTATGCATCTTGGATTCCAGCTGAACAAAAGAATTTTATAACCACCCAACATATTCATGAAATACTACAAACAGTCTAGTATGGAGACCATAGTAACATCTATGGTATGTAGCCTCATGTCCGAATCAAATATGGCTTAGCTGTGTGTGGGGATAGGCATGCAGCTTGGTTTCATAGGTGGATGTCGTATCCATGGTTGGGCTGTTACTTTTTATTACAAGGAGCTTAGTAGGAGGTAGCAGGATTGGTTTGTGGGGAGGAAAACATCCTGAAGATCTAACCCACCACACTTATCAGAACCCTCTGTTCAGGGAGTCTTCCCAGAAATGGTTTGTAGTGTTGGGGTCCTTAACTTATGACTATTTCTGTCCACAGCGTGCAGAAATTCTGTCTTCTGTTTTGCTGCCGGCCAGAATACTGTTTTTCTACTCTGATTCTGCAGTGCTTGACATATGTTCTACTGTCATGGCCAGTTGCCTTGACGCCACTGCGGAAGCAGGAAAGGAAGGTGTTTTGGCTTTCAGGGGGCTGCCTGCTCCTCTGCAAACATGCACTTGCAGCTGTGTGAAGTGTGAGGATGGGTTGATCCTGGCTCATGGAGCCTTGCAGCCTCTAAACTAAATCATTGAGGCCCTTCTCTCTCCCCTGGTTGGGAAACAGAGCATGGCAGACTGACCTTTCTCACCTGCCTCTTCTGTAATAAGTCTGAGCAAACTTTGATTGAAATCCTGTTCCAGATGTCACAAGTATTGCAGATGAGTAACTGGTTTAAAGTTGATTCCCTGCATATTCAGTCAGGGTGTTCTCCCCCTCCCCTCCCCACTCCTTTTAGTGAGGCACTGGAAGAACACCTATGGCACAGTGGTTAGACAATAATTAAGTGGCATTGCTTGGAGTTTGGCAAAGTCTATGTATTGTTGTCACACAGCAGAGCAAACGTTACTGGCTTCCTGTTCTTTTGAAATGGTTTTTTCCCCCCCCAACACATCCTGTTTCCCTTGTAACTTTAAATATTGAAACATGCTGTGAGCATGAATGGTTTCTCTTACAGTTTTAACTACTGGGCATAATTCTAGCAAATTACATGACATACAGAACTGAAACATCCCCTCTTGTCTTGCTTGCATTCTCAGCAGATGTGCATTCTCTCCATAACATGGAAAGAAATTGATCATCAATGCTTCCAACCATAATCATGCTTCACGTTTTGCCCTGCACAAGCAGTGAAAGTCCTGGACTTGCTGATCTGATTTTTTTTTTCATGTGTACAGACAGCTGTCAATATTTATCTCCAAATACACCTTTCTCTTGAGACCAGTACAGACATTAAGTAAATAATGTTTTGTCAGCAAATAACATGAAATAGTTGTGGGTGCATCAGAATATGACCATTGTCTGACTGTCCTCTGCTGCAGAGGTGCAGGATGTATGCCCCATGTTTAGGAGCATGAATTCAAAAACATACTGAGGCCTCACGTTCTCCTCCTTTATTTTATTTTTTCCTTTCTCCCTGTTATTTGTCACCATTCATTCTCAATCTCTTTTCTTGGGGCTAGTATTTCCCAGATTGTGCTAGTGGTTTACTTTTATGAAGACGGCTATGCCTTCTGACCTCTCCCTTGAACTTCCTACTCATGTCCAGTAGGTATTAATACATTGGGTCTATGTACATGACTTGATTCCTCTTTTCTTTGTGTGTATTTAATGCTTTGTCTCCCTAAAGTAAGAAGAATCTAACCTGAATGAGCTTTTTTCCTTTCTCTGTTCACAGGTTAGCTTTATTTGCTCACCGTGAAGATGGACCAGGGATCCCAGCAGATATTAAGCTTTTTGACATCTTTTCACAGCAGGTGGCCACTGTTATACAGGTGTGTTCTGAATACAAGATGTAAATCTGCTCTTTAACAAAAAACTAGACATTTCTCTCAAATTTAACTTATGCTGTCTCAAATTTCAGTCTAGACAAGATATGCCTTCAGAGGACGTGGTGTCATTGCAAGTCTCGCTTATTAACCTAGCTATGAAATGCTATCCAGATCGTGTTGACTACGTTGATAAAGTGTTAGAGACAACTGTGGAAATTTTTAATAAACTTAATCTGGAGCAGTAAGTGAACACTAATTTTCTTGTGACATATGAAATTTTTCTGTGCTTTCTCTGGGAGCAACAGTATTTAGTTTGGCTTTTTTTTAATAACACCCTCCAAACCCCTACTGTCAGACCGAAAAAAAGAGGAGATTGACATGTTATCTTAAGTATTCATTTGTTTGCTAGACTGTAAAATGCAGTGTTCAAAGGGTTAATGATGACATCAGTCTTCACAGGTGATAATGATTTGGTCTCTAAGGGTATGTCTACACTGTGGTTAGACACTGGTGGCTGGCTTGTGCCAGCTGACTTTAGCTCGTGGGGCTTAGACTAAGGGCTGTTGAATTGCAGTGTGGGTGTTAGGGCTTGGGCTGGAGCCTGGGTTCTGGGATCCTTCCACTGTGTGGGGTCTCAGAGCCTGGGTTTCAGCCCGAGCCAGAACGATAAATCGCAATTCAACAGCCCCTTTGCTTGAGTCAGCTGGTACAGGCCAGCCCTGGGTGTCTAAATGCAGTGTAGACATATCCTGAAATTACTAATGAAGACCAAACAGTGAAGAGACCCTGAATAAATTAGGTTGTTTATTGGTGCTAACCTTTATCCTAGGTACACAGATCTTTTATAAGACATCCCTTGGGGGTGGACAGCATTCAAGTTATATTGTAGGAATACTAGATTATTCCTGAAATAGCTATGGTATGATCTTCAAAGTTTCCTTTTGGTTTCTGAAGAAAAATCAACAAATGCAACTCTAGGAAGAGTTGAGGAAACACTTCACACTGTATAGTATTAAAGTAAAGTCAACCCATTTCTTAATCTCTAAAAATTACACAGACTTGGATTCTTGTATTCCCTTTTACTTATGACTCGTACTAAATTCAACAGGATGCTTCTACTAGGTTAGCTCAGTTCATGGTGTTCAGGTATCTAATAGATACTACTTCTGTGGTCCCTTCTCTCCTGCCAGTAAATAGGCAATTTATGGGCAAACCCTGCTCCGCACATTCAGGCACAGAGGATCTTGCTACAGTGGAATCGATTCCACTCTGTGAGGTGGCAGCAGGGTTTGGAGAGTCTCTACACAGGTTCACGTGACTTGTATGCAGCTGAGTTCGCTACCTTGGGGCCTCCCTTTGTACAGTTTCACAGTGATCTAATTGTGTACCGGCCACTCCTCCTCATAAAGGGGAAGGAGAGGTGGGATAGCATAGGCACGGCTGTTCTGGCCCTCCAGTTGGAATGGTAGCTGTATTGCAGTTCTGCTACCACTCTGGTCTGGGAGGTCAACTCCTAGTGTGTAGCCCTGCTACTTGGGATGTATGCTGGAGGCAGGATTTGTGCCTTAACTTCCACCGTAATTGCCATCAAAGATTGCCTGTGTAGAGGGATTTTTCTATCCCACTACAGGCAAGTGGTTGAACACACATGTTGAACAGTGAAATTACACCTCTAACCCGATATAACACAACCGGATATAACGCGGTAAAGCAGTGCTCCGGGGAGGGGTGGGGCTGCGCACTCCGGCAGATCAAAGCAAGTTCGATTATAACGTGGTTTCACCTATAACGTGGCAAGATTTTTTTTTTTTTGGCTCCCGAGGACAATGTTATATCTGGGTAGAGGTGTACATTGTTGTGAAACGCTTATTTCCGTCTTTAGCTTTCACTATTTTTTTTTTTTAAATATCAGTAAACAGATGAGATTTCTAATTTTTTTTTTTTTTTTACTGTCTACTTATATTCTAGCATTGCAACAAGCAGTGCTGTTTCGAAAGAGCTAACACGACTTTTAAAGATCCCGGTTGATACCTACAACAATATCCTGACAGTTCTGAAACTAAAGCACTTCCATCCGCTCTTTGAGTACTTTGACTATGAGTCCAGAAAGAGTATGAGTTGTTACGTGCTTAGCAATGTACTGGATTATAATACAGTAATTGTCTCCCAAGAACAGGTATGAAAAGATACAGCTAAATATTAACTATCGCAAACTTCAGTGTTTTTTCTGTCTGTGTGAAGTCTTGGAAACCAACACTAATTGACTTCATGTGGGTGGTGAGGGTGTGTGTGTCTCAAAACCACAGTCTAACCACAGCATAATTTCGCACATGATTTTCTTTACCATACTTGGTAGAGTTACACTCCCCCTCCAAAATTATCTAGGTCATTTTCACTCATCTCCCTGGTCCACTGTGCCTAAACCTCCAAGATGTGATCAGAGGAAACTGGCTAATTAATGAGTGTAAGTTAAGTGCGGCAGGGACTACGTAAAGTCTCTAGCTAAAAGCAAATTTACCATTGATTGTTTTGTTTTAATCTAAGGTATTTAAACAAGTTTTTAAAAAAGTACCTTACACACACTTGAAGAGATGAAATCTACTGTTCATGCAGAGTGGGTGCTGTCGTATTATGAGGGTCACCCTTCAGAACAGGATAAACTAAAGAATCTTTAAAATAATAATGAAGTCTCTTTTCCCAGTGTGCTTTGGGTGTTGTGAATTGCTTTTTAAAATAGTAATGTAAAGAGTTTGTGTGTTCCTGATCAGTAACTCTTGTTTGTGCTGGTAGGATCTAATGAATGGGCTTGGCTTGGGTTTGTGGTTTATTACATGTTTGATACCACTCTAAGCCTGATTGGATATGTTTTGTTGCCTTCCTTACAGGTTGATGCAATTATGAATTTGGTATCAACACTGATCCAGGACCAACCAGATCAGCCTGCCGAAGACCCTGACCCTGAGGACTTTGCTGATGAGCAGAGCCTTGTGGGAAGATTTATTCATCTTCTACATTCAGATGACCCTGATCAACAGTATCTGGTATGGTTTTAACACTTCCACATGCATTCCATGCTCTTCAGCATGCCACCTGTGGTAATAACTTAGACTGTCATTTGTTTATAAGGTACATTTTAATGTAAGCAAAGGAACTAATTTTTAGATCTTAGTTTGTTAATAATACTGATTAGGGTGGAGAGCACTTAGACTTCCCTATACACAGGTTGACTCTTGTGTAAAACTTGGTGCTGCAGAAGTCCAAGAGTGGTTACAGCTGTTAAAATTTCTATCATATGGGCCAAGTAGTCTGAAGTGGCCTTCAGTCTTGTTTGAAATTGAAGAAACGTTATCTGTGCACCGTCTTGCATGTGTCAGTGTATGCTGGGTATATGTGAACATAGAGGCAGTCAGAGAATGTATCCCCTTGTGCTATCTAGTCATAGGCAACGTGCAGTATTGCCAAATCTATATGGGATAGGTGTCTACTATAAATATAGACATAATTGTGTCCTTAAATGTTAAATAAAATGCAGATCTGAGGAATACACTTCAGCCAGTCAAGCTAAGTTTTTGCCTATTCTATGTGCCTTATTGGGGTGACTAGTCTTAACCAAACTCACCTGTAACCTCTCAGGTTGTATTTAAATTTTCTATCCACTGGCTAACTTTGCTCCATACTTCCAGTATTCTCCCTGACCAGGTAAAATGAAACGTATTGACTTGACACCAGACAATCTTGAGCCAGAACCGTTTTTTCTTATGACAGTATGTTTGTTTTTTTCTGCTGGTCACAGTGTGAGGAGGGTCACACTGTGCTGAGTCACACAAAGAGATTATGGGTATGTCTACACCGCAATTAAACACCTGCAGCTGGCCTGGGCCAGCTGATTTGGACTTGGGCTAAGGAGCTGTTTAACTGTGGTGTAGACACTTGGGTTTGGGCTGGAGCCCAGGCTCTAGGACCCTCCCTCCTCACAGGGAGGGTCCCTTTGACGCTCACATTCTGAAACCTTTCTCCTCACTTCAAGAAGCATTCAATGAGCCATTCATTGAACCATTCAATGGATCAATGCCTTGAGTGTGTCAGAAATATAACACAAACAAAAAGGGTAACAAAAGGAATAAGCTAATTTTTGTAGTTGTTAAATAAAATATTGCCTTTTAAGAATAGTCCTCCTGTCTTTCTGACAGATTAATACCAAGTTCGTGTTTGTCTTCACTACAGTGTTAGCTCAAGGTATAACTCAAGTGTTGTCCTTAACCTGACTCCTGTCACCACACTCTCACACACAATTAAGCTAGAGTTTAGTGGTGCTTTAACCTTAACTAGCTGGCCAGTTTGTGTGTGGATTAAAGCTCAAGTGCTGCTGATGCTTGAATTAGTAACGCAGTCGGGATATAGCTACAGGACATATCTCATTAGCTGCTTATCCAATTGCTCTGTGCTGAGGGTTTTGCAGGGTGGCCTCTCTGCTAGCTTGAATTACTAGTCTCTGTTGCAGTGAAGACACCGCCACAGAATGATCCTGCACAACTCAGTACCCATTTCTGGGTCACCTTCTGAGACTTAAAATGACAACTATGTTTAGTGGTGTGGCTGTGGGAATATTTAAATGTTAAGCAATTATCAGCACTTGCAGAAATGGAAAGTAATCTACAGATGTTTAGGATTGGAATTCTATACAAAAACTACAAACAAGAAGTAACTTGAAGGTGAATCTCAATATGCATTGAAAAACTGCTTTCGCTATAAATATGCAAGCTGTTCTCTGATCCCACTCTTTTACCCTGTGCATATGTTGTGCTTAAAACATGCTCTCAACCTTAGGTTCTCAACTTTTAATACTCCTTCCAGTCAACAGCCTTGTCAGAAGGGGCTATGCACAAGTGCACTTGTGCAAGCACTTTCACAGTGTTTTTTTAACAACGTTTTAAATTGCTCTCTGGAATCTTTTTCAATGGACCTTTGCAGTATTAATTAGTAGATTTGATGTCAGAGGTGTAAAGCCAGTTTTGTATTCATTCACTGAAAATTCCCTAATTCCTAAAGGCATAAACCACTATATGGTCCAAAAGGCAAATGTGAAAATATCTCTAGGCTTATGAAAATAATCTTAGTCCTTTCATTTTAGATTTTAAACACTGCCCGGAAACACTTTGGCGCAGGTGGAAACCAACGTATTCGTTTCACACTGGCACCCTTGGTTTTTGCTGCATACCAGCTTGCCTTTCGCTACAAGGAGAATTCTAAAGTGGTGAGTTACGCACATTTTGTGTACTTGCTTCTAGTCCTATTCTCCTAAAAATCTTATCTGTTTGTCTAAAATTTACTGTGTAGTTCAAAATTTGATACAGGGTTTTAAAATCTGATTTCTTTATCTTCTCAAATCAGATATTAAATAAGAAAGCAAATCAATTTCTTAGGCAGCCAAGTGAAATAAAAGTTTGTTTTATCCACTCAGTTTCCTAGCTAAGAAATTGTTAGCCCAAAATTTTATGAAACAAAAATTGGATGTAAACTTGGATAGTTCTAGATCAGAGGTGGGCAAACTATGGCCCATGGGCCTGTCCTGACCGGCCCCTGAGCTTCTGGCCAGGGAGGCTAACCTCCTACCCCTCCCCCGGAGCCACAGAGCGCCGCACTGCCAGCGCTCTGGCCTGCCGGGCAGCATGGCTGGGCCGCGCGGCTGCGAGCTCCTACTGCTCTGAGCAGTATGGTAAGGGGGGGATGGAGGGGTTTGGATAAGGGGCAGGGGACCCCGAGGGGCAGTCAGCGGATGGAGAGCAGGGGGTGGTTGGATGGAGCGGAGGTTCTGGGGGGAGGCGGTCTGGGACTGGAGGGGGTGGGGGGGAGGAGAGGGGGGGATGGGGGGGGGGGGGGGGGGGCGGGGGGGGGGGCCGGGGGGGGGCAGTCAGGAAGTGGGAGGGGACAGGGGGCAAGGACCAGGCTGTTTGGGGAGGCACGGCCTTGCCTACCTGGCCCTCCAAACAGTTTTGCAATGCCGATGTGGCCCTTGGTCCAAAAAGTTTGCCCACCCCTGTTCTAGATTATGTTCTGAGACTGGAAGTGGCTGACTTTAATGCCCTGATATCATGCAGCAAATGAATAAGGGAGCATACTTCAGGTGACTGCAATGAAATTGCTACTTAAAATCAGGCTAGATTCCTGCAGCTCTAAAAGTGCATAAAGTTAAAATAAACTATCTTTAAAAATGTTAGCCCTTTTGAAAGCAAATAATTCCTTCTCTTAGATTAATTATAATGTGGTAGTTACTAATTTACAGAATTTTTTTCAAGTATGTACAGAATTTACTCCACTCTGGCCCCTTGAAAACTAGCAATCTCACTTCATCCAAAGACCTCTTTGTTGCAGTAAAATGTGTGTTCCACACTTTGTATGATGATGTTGGTTAGTATTGGAGATGTTAGAACATTTCTCATCAAAATATTTTCAGGGTGAGCATCAAAATCTGTTATGTAATTTAAGATTATATTTTATAATGACCCCTGTTCACAACTCTTTTCTTTACATCATGTGCACGTTCACTGTTTTGTAGTTGGGCTGACTTGCTTGTGAGCATTAAGCATAAACATGTTAACTGCCTCAAAAGTGGGTATACATTTCTGAAAGTCAAGCTCCAAAATGTGGAAGGGAAGGTGATATTTAGTGCTATTTTTGAACTGTTATAAATGGAAGGTTTTCTGTGAAATACCATTGAGAATTCTACACCAGGATACAGTAGTGCAAACAGGTTTTGTGTGGTAACCTGCTCTAACGTGATTAAACATTCTGCTTTCTTAATTAGTGTGCAAAGCTGAGTGAGATCAGTTGAGAGAGGAAGAGAATAAGAGTAATGATGAACATGTTTTGATTACTTTCTTCTCCTGAATCTTACTCTTCTTGCTGTTGCGATAGCTTAGTCCAAGCTTTGACTTAACCGTATTTCTTTAGGATGACAAATGGGAAAAGAAATGCCAGAAGATCTTCTCTTTTGCACATCAGACCATCAGTGCTTTAATCAAAGCAGAATTGGCAGAGCTGCCTCTGCGGCTTTTTCTCCAAGGAGCACTGGCTGCTGGAGAAATTGGTTTTGAAAACCACGAAACGGTGGCCTATGAATTCATGTCCCAGGTAACAATGATGTTGCTGAATATTTTTCTTCGCCTGCATTGCTTTAAAATCTTGGTGTGGCTAGTTTTGTCTTTGTTATGGGTTGGCTATAGAAATTAAATCTGACATTTAACTACAAAGATCGCTGAAGGTGTGATTCTATCAACTGATCCTCTTCAGGAAGAGACCCCTGAATCTTCCCTTTTACTCCTTCAGTCCCATGTTAAGTCTAGCTTCTCCCTGCCTGAACGAGTGCTTTAATTTAACAACTTCTGGAGCACAGTAGTGCCACCTGCTGCTCCAGCAGTCCTTTCATTGGAGAATGTGGCTTCTTCTGACCTCAAATCTGCTTCAGCAAGTTTTCTAGTCTTAGTTCAAAGGTCCAGCTACCTGTCTGATGTGGCAAAACCCCAAGATATTTACAATAAGCTTCAGAAGTTGCAGTGTTGAGTTTTCATACTGGGTCTTGCTGCTAAAATCCACAAAACTTATTTCAGATAGTCCTTTTATCTGAAAATGAACCACATTTATTTTATAGATCCCTGTTGAATAACTCCTTGAGCTAACTTTACTGCACATTGACCAGATTACTGGAAAACAATGAATTTTCGAGGCCAACCTATTCTTTCCTCAACACCTCTCTCTCAATCTTCCTATTTGATAACTGTTTGAAAGCCCCTCCCCCGCCCCCCCCAAAGTATTGCCTTGTGTCTCCAATGCCAGATCTGGATAGTTGAGACATGCAGCATGTGCTGTGTGTCACTGTCTAATTGTGGGTGGTGTGGGACTTTTAAAAGTTGTGTATAGAATCTTGTTTTATGAAAGTGAGACTGATATTGTCAGGTGTGTGTGCATGTGCCTAGTCCTTTTAAATAAGAGGGTCTTTTCCTCATGAGACACTTGCATTGCCGCTTTACAAATAGTTTCTATCCTGGACATTCATATCAGTGGGACTTACTATGCAGGGTCACTAATTTACCCCTTACTGGCTTTATCATCCCCTGTGCAATTTTACCTATTCTGGATATAGAGTGGAGCCTGCACCAAGGGCTGTCTGTAATAGGAAGCTCCTTGTCTTAAGCAGCCATTTTAACTAAAGGTTAAACAAAGCTCTAGTAAAGCTTTGAGAGTATTTTAAAGATGACTTGTTGTAGTCACTGGTGGGGGGAGGGGTGTGTGTGTGTGTGGTGGCTGCTTTAGACAAGCTTGTGGGTTTTTGTGTTTCTTTTTCTTTTCAGTTTCCGGCTTTCTAGCTTGGTTCTATCGATGCAGGAATTAATCTGTCCTGTTTACTAAGTGTTCAGCCTAAAAGCATGTATGGAATTCCACCCACAAAGCTCCAGAGATCTTTTAGAACACACACTTACATTCCCTTTGCTAATAATGATGTAAGGAACAGTAATTGTAACTTTGTTTCAACTCTTCTCTTGGTTGTATTAGGCATTCTCTCTGTATGAAGATGAAATCAGTGATTCAAAAGCACAGCTGGCTGCAATCACCTTGATAATTGGAACATTTGAAAGGATGAAATGCTTCAGTGAGGAGAACCATGAGCCTTTGAGGACTCAGTGTGCACTGGCAGCTTCAAAGCTGCTTAAGAAGCCAGACCAGTGCCGGGCTGTAAGCACTTGTGCCCACCTGTTCTGGTCTGGCAGAAACACTGACAAAAATGGAGAGGAGGTAGGAGGGCATATTCACAAAAACTTTAGATATTTTCCCAGCATTTGGGTGTCTGACTCTTTCCAAAGAGTTTTGGTTTCATGTCTATGAAGACCTTAGATAAGCTATGATGTAAAGTCTGTTTTATATTCTCTATTACAAAACAACTAAATTTGACTTTCCTAAACATTGGCTTGATGAGAACTACAAAGTAAAGTAAGCTCTATAACTAAAAAGTTATGAACACCTGAATAGTGCAAATTTTGAAAAGCATGCAGTTAAGGACAGACGCCGTATTGCCTAAAATCAGTAGAAAAAAATATTGACTTGAATGGGAGTAGAAATGAGTACTAAATTAGCCGCAGTGCCATATTGAAGTGTTCATTTATAGACTTATTTTATTGTGTATTCTGCGCAAGTAACTTTCAAAATGACCAAGTGGGTTCCAGAATCTCCCCCCCACCCCCCAAACTCCAAAGCAGCAATCCTTGTTGAGGACTTGACCAAGTTTCATACTTGTCTGACTTTACTGTAGTCCTGTTTCATGCGTAGAAGAAATTGTAATTAAATTTTTTAAAAGGGGAAAATTTAACCCTTCAACTACATGGAGATTAGAGGGATTTTTCTCAAACTAAATTTTAAAGGCCCCTTCCTGCAAAGATCAAGCAACAAACTTCAGCCCAGTTGGTGACTCTTTCAGAAAGTTTTAGTATGATGAAAAACTCACATAGGGTTTATAATGAAAGCTTTTGCCACTTTAGCTAGAGTGGATGCTATTAGGCAAGTGTGTACACTTTTTTATATTTACTGTCTCAGAACATTTTATCAAGCTTTTAAAAAGAAGTGTTGGGTGCATTTGTAGTCCTGTCTCAAGGAGTGCTTGAATGCTCTTAATAGGTGGGTGAATTTATGTAGGTTTTTGCATGTCCTTGTGCTCAGGCTGTGCAAGATTCCTGGTACACAGGTGTTCTTGACTGTTGGCCACTCAGGTGTTGGTTGGAATGGTGTTGGAGGCTTACATTTGTCCCTATATATAAACATTTTGTTTTTCTCTATCTTTAGCTTCATGGAGGAAAGAGAGTAATGGAATGCTTGAAAAAGGCTCTAAAGATAGCAAATCAGTGCATGGATCCTTCACTCCAAGTTCAGCTTTTTATAGAAATTCTGAACAGATACATCTATTTTTACGAAAAGGAAAATGATGCGGTAAGTGAAGATATAATATAGAACCATAGGATTTTTCCTATTTGAATCCTATTTGAAGTTTTTTCTTGCACTACAATTTATACCCAACTCTCCTAATGACGTGAGTTAAATGCATCCCATAGCACCATTTACTTAGTATTGCCTTTGCTTGACAAAGTAGTGAATCAGTTCTATGTCTGTGAAAAAGATCCCCTTTTTTCTAAATTATTGCAAGTGCCATTTGCCTCTAGTTTCTTGGAGGAAAGAGCTGTGCTGCTGTAGTGTTGATGCTTCTTATGTTGACAGAAAGGGATTGTTGGTCGATGTAAGTAATCCACCTCCCCGAGAGGCAATAGCTAGGTCAGTGGAAGTATTCTACAGTGGAGATTAGGTCGACCTAACTACATCTCACAAGATTTGAAAATTTCACAGCCCTGGGTGATTGTAGCTAGGTCAGCCTAATTTTTAGGTGTAGAGCAGGTTATAATACAAAATGTAGATGTTCAGTAGAAATTCTTGTATTGCCCACTAGCGACTTTAAGTGAAGATGAATATAAGGGGTGAGAAGCTAAGGCTGGATAATAAAGTGATTTATTAGGACTCAACTCCTAAAGTTTAACTTTAATTTAATTGTAGATAGCATGTTTAATTTTGTACATCTTGCTTGTATGTATGTGACAGGGGAAAGACAACTGTTAGAGGAGAATGTTTAGATATTCTGCCCAGGGAGAGAACTGGTTCTAATTTGCTTCAGATGCAAACTTTTATCTTATCAGTAGGGCTTCTGGTATTGTACTGACTTAAAATGGATTTCAGATACAATATGGTATGTGATTTGTGAAAATGAGTATGGGGTAACTTTGAATTTTGTATGCTTTGTGATAATATTACTGCGAAATAAGGTTGCATGGGTTTGTTGCCTAATTAGGTTTCAGTGGTTAACATACTTCAGAGGCTGCTTTGTACTTAATTAACATACCCTTCCAAGATGCACAACTTCAAAACATAGTTTCAGAGGACCTATCTTTTCTGTGATTTATCTGAAGCATTTTCCTCTGGCTTGCCCAAACTGCGTTGACGCTCTCAGTAGATCCTGCTGTGAAAATCAATTCTCTTACATCTGACTACAATGATCTGCTAAATCCAGTAGATTTCAGGATTTCTGTTCTGTAGTACTGTCTTGTTAAATAGTTGCTGTGCTTCACCCCAGAAGCAGCTGCACTTAATAGTGGATTAAATGATTCCCTGTGTATGGCTTTTACTTTATGTAAAGTTTAGGGTGGGTTTTTGGATGAGCCTAAGGATGCTCAATTCCCATTGAATTCCAGTGAGTTGGATGCCAGACTCCTTTAAGTGCCATTGAAAATCCCAGACTTCGGGGACTGCTTTCTCTACAATAGAAGCTGCTCTAATTCTAAGGTTATTAGAAAAGCGAATAGAAATGAATAAACTTGCCACTATAATTTTTTACAAGGGATTTTGAAGTGTTTTAATGTTGCTGAATTAGTCTTTGCAGACTTTTGTGAGGTAAGAAGCATTGTACCTATTTTAAAGATGGGTAAATGGAGGTACAAAATCATTCTCACAAGCCTGTGGTAGAGCTACAAGACTAGCTTTCTTGTGCCCTAACTGCACTTACTTGGAGGCAAGGTCTGTGGGTGAAAAGAACTCGGATCTCTATTAAATGTGCTCAGTTATTTACTAGTAGAATTTACTATTTATATATTTATTGTAGGTGACAATTCAGGTTTTGAATCAGCTCATACAAAAGATACGAGAAGACCTTCCAAACCTTGAATCTACTGAAGAAACGGAACAAATTAACAAACATTTTCATAACACACTGGAGCACCTGCGTTTGAGGAGGGAATCACCAGAATCTGAAGGGCCAATTTACGAAGGTCTTGTCCTTTAAAGAAGACACACTTGCACAGACATGCACACACTGTACTTATTTCTGTCTTTCCATTTACACACAGTATGTCTTTTTATTATGATAGATTTAATAGACTGTGCCTTTCAGAAATGCCAAGTTAGGTTACAATTCATTTAAATGTGATGTGTTCAGTTCAGCACTTCCAAACACTTGCGTTCAATATGTTAACAAATTTAAAAGGTGTTCAGATTGGACCAGCAACTATAGATTTGATCATGTTAGCATGACTGGACCTGTTTCTTTAAAATTCATGTGACATGTGAGGGCTCTTTTATTCCATGTTCTGACCTGTCTTTTCTGTCATGTTCACTGTCGCTTCTGTAGCACTATGGAACTCTAACCTGGCAGTGGCTATCCATCTCAAAGTGATCTGATATATTTTTTTTTTTCTTTAATGGAGCGTTTGATTTTGGGGGCTATTGTTTGTTGGATTCTGCTTGAGCTTTTCTTTTAGTGCAAGTTAAGTCTAAGTGTAATATTTTCCCTAAAAACTAGAATATATTAATGCATGTTTGGAGAGTTTTAAAACACCATGCTCAGAAACAAAAGGTTATATTTTGCATATTAGGGCTCTGTGACATTCAGTGAGGGCCAGTACTGTGCACAGGGCGTATTTATCAAGATAATTTTGTTCCAGATAGTATAAAAAAATAGAGAAATTGTGATCTATATAGTGTATATGTATAACCATTGTAAATTTAGGGAAAAATGCATTACACAAGTTTATTCAGTATCATGATTTTGCACCATTGAAACAATAAAGTTGCTATTAACTCTGGTTTTATGTCTGTCTGCTGTTGTATTTAATGTTTGTTACAGTAAAAGCAAAAGTAAATTTCTTGAATTGCAGGTGGGGTCATAAAAAATCTAAGTGCATTTAACTCAAACTAATGGGGAGAGCGTACACTGGTGTTCCAGTGAATGCAGATGGCAGGATTATAAAATGGCTACCTAACATCAGAATTCAGCCAAGAACACTAACATACATTCACTTATCAGCATCTGGCTGAAAGTTGTACATATATTTTTATTTTATAGAATCCCTTTTGTGAGATCTGTCATACAATAAAATACACCACTAGAATCTAAAGAAAGTACACAGCCAGATAGCTGGGGTGTTTTGGCTGAAGGCTGTTAAGGGGTGAGGAAAATATAAGTAGATGTAGGAGACTTACAAAATTGGCTACTGGGCCAGCTGCTAAAGTCAGTCTGTGTAAGAAACTTGGTGGTCTCATTCTGCAAGGGAATTCCACTAAAAGATCTGTCCTCTGCCTGGTCCTAACTCAACTTAAGGACTAATAATCAACACCAACACCTACCAAAAACTGTTTTATTAGTCTTGTACAAATAGCAGCAGTGGACCCATTTGGGCAGTGAGTATAGAAGTCTGTGTTGACATGCTGATGCTGGTGGGAGAACACCTAGAAATCTCTGGTGATCCAGGCAAATGGTTTGATACTGCAGATTCTGTGCTATGGTGATAAGTGCCTTTATTTAAATGTATAATTGCTTAATAGTAAACTCTGGAAAGGATACCTTACACTATACCTCAAGATCTGCAAGAGATGCACTGATTACAAGCACCAGTCGTGCCCTCTATGGAAAAGTTTAATGTTATTGGCATCTTTTGGCCTTCCAAGAACAGTTTGTCTACAAACTACTATGCTAGAAAGGTGTGAACATCGCTTCTATTCTGTAGCTCTAGCAAACTCTATTCTAAAAAGTTTAGTGAGTCATCTTTATAGTAAGAGTTTGTAGGTGGTGGTGTGGAGCTAAGAAATAAGAACCACCCATTGTTTTACAATACAGACCCCCTATCCTGCTCATAGGAGGAGTCCTAAAGGCCCATCTGCTAGATCTTCATGAAGCATATCCAAGGGAGAGCACAATTAACAGTCTTAGGAGTAGGTCCATTTTACCATATCAGCTTCTGTCTCCAAAGTAACCATGTATGCTGGAGCCAGAGTATAAGTATTAAGTAAGTAGGCTATTTTATGACTTAGACAATTCATTTACAGTAAACTTATTTTTTTTAATGGAAGTTTTTACAAGTAACAGATTTTCAAAACCAGTGGTTCACAGGCTGCATATAATACAAGATGGGTCATAACAGCTGATTAACATGTATGTCTGCTATGGTAATGGACAAATATGAATACTGCTATTCACCAACTGATTTTTTTTTTCCAGTTTGTCAATGGGGAAGTAGTTGCAAAACAACACAGAGGAAGCTCATGGGGGAACATTCTCCTGCAAGCTAAGAAACTGCACCTTTCATGAGTTTCACTGCTCAGATCAGTGTGCTTAAAGTGTAGAAGTGATTTTGGCATTCAGTGTGTCCAGTGAGATTTGACTCTCCCCGTTGGGGTGGGGAGAGAAAGATGAGAGAACTGAAGAGGTAAAAAGCCAAATCCTGCTTTCACCTCTCAAATTAACGCAGACACACCTGAACACAGCAGAACCACTGCAATATCTTTCTGGTGGGAGCATGCTGTGGATCTGTCTTCTGTGGGTGCTTCCTGCATTTCACTGCACAGATAAGTTTAGGGGAGGGCAAGAGTGGTGGGACTGGTATTTCATAGGCTTGGAAGGGAATCCCCTGCTCTCATGGCAGGACAAAGTATTATCTAGATGAGCTACACAACTACCTCGTTGGTTATGGAGTGGTCATTCTCTCTCCCCTACCTGCCTCAGTGCACAGCATGGCTGTTTTCTAGGGACAGGATTTGCTCCAAATAACGTAAGTGCTTGACTGGTAGTGTATCCCTTACAAATATTTGAGAAAAGGGGAGATATTTTCAATGTCTTTTTTTTCTTCTTCCTACTGCCATTTCCTAAGCCCTGCCAGGGTAGAGATTCTGGGGAGAACAGTCTTTACTAGATGAGATGGGAGTGGACTTGAGTAAAAGACTAGTAAGGATTTGTATTGGGCCTAATGTATCAATATTTTCACTTAACACTAGTAACTTTCTGATAGGCCACTGAACACCGTATTTAAAAAAGCAAACCATTTTTATCTGCAAAAGGATTTACGTTTTGAAAGATTCAGACTTGATGTTTGTATTTTTTTACTTTGTGTTTTATTTTGGGGGGGTTTCCCTGGATTTTCACTGAATGTGTCTGATCTGACTGTATATAACTGGCATTGAAAGATTTGTGTGTGTTTAAAAATGAATTTCAACCAATATCTGTTTGTCTACAAATATTTTCATTGACTTAAAATGTTGCAGTAGCAGGAAATCAATTTTAGTCTAATACTAATTTTTATTTGAGACAATGATTGTGGATCGTGAGATTCATAAAAACATTTTAGTATCACTTTAAGCACTGTTCATAGATTTAAAAAGATGCCTGTAGGGTAAATATATACTTTTATGCTACCACACATAATTGGAGCACATGTTTATATTTCTTCGCACCTTTGACCCTAATGCCCATTGACATTATGCTGGACTCTGTACTAGCAGACTGCTAACATGACACAATAGAAAAACTAAAATTAGACTCTCTGCCCACATTTTTCTTCCTTCTATTAATTTCTTCTCTGAATAGCCCAATAATAAGCCACATCAATATTCATATTTAGAGTAGTAACCCTGGAGAGAGAGATACATACATACATACATACTCTCTCTCTCTCTCTCTCTCTCTCTCTCTCTCTCTCCCCATCCAGGGTTAATAACTGTTAAACCTTCCCCTTACTTACCAAACGCATTTTATTCATTCGCGTTTGTTCTGTATTCACTTAGTTTTAACTCTGTTTTATAGATGTACATAGGTATAAAATAGGCTGCTGTTTTTTAGGTATGGCATTATACCCAAGAGTTCGAAGGTGTGCTATTCTATATAAGAACACGCACAGATATTTGGGCCCCTATCCAAAACTCACTTAAGCCAAGGGAGACTATGATTAGCTTTAGTGAATTTTTAATTCGGTCCTTAGTGCAGCGTTGTTTTATAAATGGTGCAATATTGCTTACACATTGATAAATCCACACACAGCGTATGTTTTCTTAAACTTTCTCTGTACCGTTTGATTATTTTAATGGAGGAATAAAACCAGTGGATGGATAAAAATACTGTAAATCTAATCAGTTTCTTTCCAAAAAATAGATCTTTTCACACTAGACTTTATATTTTAACTTACATTAATTCTTGCAGTATTTTTACTTTCTGTACTCTGTATTTTTGTGGCCTGCAGATGTCATCTACCCTTTATCATTGCAAAGTAATTACAGGGAATTTTATCAGGTTACAGATAAGAAAAAATCCTAACCTGTTAACACCTGAAAGTATTAAAGGAGAAAGACTTTGCAAACTCTTACTTTAATTTTTTCATAGGAATGCTGTTTGCCTTTTTGCATGTCATTCTGCTTTGAATGGAAACAGACTAGCTAGGGCCACTTTCTGGTTGTGATGCATTAGCATTGCACTGTTACAAATAAATCAGAGTTATATTTTTATTGATCTTTAAATTCTCCTAAGCCTACCCTGACTTAAAGTAACCATTGGTAGTCCTAATTCATGGACCTAAACCAAAGCAGCACCAGTAGGTTCCTTTTAGAAGCAAGTAGTGTTTCTACATAACATGCTTGTTTTCCTTACACATTTTTACATAAAAATGTGGGGATGAATTTTAGCCTTACCAGGACACAGCAGTTTTATAAAAGCTTTTCTGAAGCTCATGTGGCATAGTGGGTATAAAACCGGGTTAATGGCTGAGTTCAGCCACAGAAGCCAAAATGAAGTCTCATAGAGAGAATGATGCACACATTGCCCATGACAAGCTGCTCTAATGATCATCAGAAGTGTATAAGGAGCCCAACACAAACCAAACACACAGACAATAATTGCTAAAGACTTGGCTACTCGTTTGTCCCGGGAAAGTCTAACTCTGTTTGCCATGCTGTTGGCAATGTCTGTTCTTCTTGTGGTGTTGCAAACGTTTTCTATAGCTCTGTAAAAATTGCCCCTGGGTTGTTTAGTCTCAACATCCACCTGTAAGGGTGGTAAATCTTGACCGACATTAAAATCTAGGGACTGGTTATCAAGTTTACATAGGCTGAGCCTTGAACCGCAGGGTCTAGTGGGTGAAAGGCTACTAGCTCTCCTTTTCTTATCTCTCTGTCTGTCAGTAGGTTTTACAAAAAATATTACATGCTCTCTTTTTTTCCCTTGGAAACTTGTTTCACAGTCCTCTTGACCAGGTGCTAGGTTTTCATTTCTCATGGGAGTGCGCTTCTTGATGTTGATGTAAATGCTTAAGTTAAAGTATGTAACGCTAATGAAAGGTGTAAAGAATTCAATAGTAGAAGCAATCATTAAGAAATACCAATTGTAGAAGAATTCAGCATAGCACTCTCCTTCAGGCAGGATAGTTTTTTGAGCAATATACTCCCAACTGATGATGGCTGGTCCATAAAGAAGAAAAGCTGCAATCCATACGATTATCATCTTTAATATGGCATTTCTAGTCATCCCCTTCTGAGCTCTGTAACTCACCTAAGCAATGAAAAACATAACAAATTATGTTCATGCACCCCAGGACAATTCAATAACCTATAACTACAATGTTAAGGATTCCTGTTTTATTTTTGTTGTACCTGCTGGGCACACTTAGTGTGTTTAGCAAGAAAAGGTTTCATTTTTGTAACAAACCAAAGCCATTCCTGCAACTTCCTTTCCAACACCCACCATTTAATAAAATAGGCACCCTTCCAGCTGCTTGATTGTCCATATTCTGTGGACAAAGAATTGCACCTTGCACCATTACTAAGAGCTGTGGATGGCACAAAACACATGTATTCTCGAGGAAAGGATCATATTTCTAGCCCCAGTTAGAGGTTGCATGTGTTTCGTTGTAGTAGCTATGATGCCTGCTTGTAGGATATTGTGGGAGTGAATTTTTGTTCTTAGTTTTTATATTTTCTCCTGTGGGATTAGTTAAGTAACTTAAATTTCATATTCAAGTGATGAGTTGAGTTTACAGAACACCTATGTAAACGCTTACTAAACTGTAGGAAAGGCTGTAATGCTTAATTTTGGTACGACAGGCTATGATCACTAAAAATTATTGGGTCCCCACCTGTCTTACTACCTCAGTCTGTGACTTGTAATAAACAATGGATTTAAAATCAATATTTTGGGAAATCTTACTGTCTCCCCAAACAAAATCAGAAATAAAAGCAATGCCCTGAAGGATAAAAGGAAAACCGTCATGCAAAGAGGTGCAAGCTATTTCTGCAAAATGACTACTCTCACTCCACAATGTGTATTTCAATGAATGCCCAAATATTGAGGGAAGTGGGGGCTATAGCAATGGTTACAGGTGTGGGTGTGTGTGGGGGCCAGAAACCTGAATTGAAATCCTATGCTGGTCCTTGACTTGCTATAAAATGAGGGAGATGGAACTTCCCTGCTTCACATGCTTGTTGTGGCCTTTAATTAGTATTTGTCACGCCTTGCACAGACAAGTATAACTGCTTGTGAATGTGACTTCTCTGCCCTTGTTCTAACCTAGCCTCTAGGCAACTAATCTGCATCCCTCTGTGAACTGTTAAAATTCAGTTCCTCCTAAACTGAAGACTCAAACCAAACCAATCTAAGCCTTGCTTTGTTTTGCTAAGGTAGCATTCAGTCCCCGTGAGTTGGCTGGAGCACGGTTGGCAAGCAGTGGTAATGCAGACCGTGCTGACCAGCCTCAAAACCCTCATTCTCCTTTGCCTTTATTAGCGGGTCCGATCTTATCCCTTTTAACCTAGGAGTCTCCCCTTAACCTCCAGGCTGAGCGCTGCTGCAGCGAGGGGCGTGGAGCTCCAGGCAGGGCCGGGGTTCAGGTTCTGTCCCTTACCGCTTTGGTAACGGAAATGAATCTGTCGAAGCTGATCAGGACGATGTTGAAGACGGAGGCGGTGCACACCAGGTAATCCACCACCAGCCACAGCTTGCACAAGCCCTTGCCGAACTTCCACTCGCCCGTCAGCACGTAGGGGATGTAGAGCGGGATGCAGAAGCCACCTGCGGGCAGAGAGCTCAGCACCGCAGGACCCCACCTGTCCCCCTCCCCCGCTCCGCGTACTCCTGTTTTAACCCGCCCGGCACTTCCAGCGGGGCAGGACCCAAACGTTTAGTGCCGGCTGGCTGGTGGTTGAGCCCCAGCGTACAGCCTGGGCGCCTATCCCCCTGGGAAAGGTGGAGTGAGGTGGGGGCTGCACTCGCTCTGCCCCCGGGAGTTAACCTGTTCCAGCCCCAGCTGGGCACAGTGCTGCCCCGCTCCCTGGCCGGGCCCCACCCCGGCTGCAGCGCCCAGGGACTGGCTCTCCGCGCGCTCAGGATCGCCCCGGGGTCCCAGCGCGGGGCCGGGCCATGCCCCTGGCCGTCCCAACCAGCTCCGGGGCCCGGCTCCCGCGGGCGCGCCGCTGGGGGCGGAACTCACCCACCAGGAGGTCGGCGAGGGCCAGGTTGAGGAAGAAGAAGTTGCCCTGCGTGCGGAGGCTCCGGTCCACCACGAAGGCCAGGATGACCAGCGCGTTGCCCAGCACGGTGGCCAGCACCAGCAGCCCCATGAGCGCGGCCAGCAGCACCGAGAGGCCGGCGGAGAACTGGCCGTGGTGCTGAAGCAGCTGCCCCGCGCCGGCCGCGCACGCGTTGCCCAGCGCCGCCGGGCGGCTGGAGAGGTTGAGCCAGGGCAGGTCTCCGGGCATGGCTGCTGCGCTGGGCGGCGGGCACGGCAGGGCTCAGGTACGCGCCATCCCTGCCCGTCCCGCGGCGGGGCTGGGGCGCACGCGGGAAGCCGCTCGCTGGGCGCCGCCGGCTGGGAAGGCGAGTCGCGCTCTGGAGCCTCGGCGCGAGCTGCCGGAGCAACTCCAGGGCGGGCTGCGTCCCCCGCCCTGTCCCCTCCAGCGGCCGGCCGGCGGGGAGGCGGGGACTGGCGGGAGGGCGGGGGGACGGAGCTGGGCGCAGAGGCGCGGCCAGCCCGGCCCCGCTCGGCGCTGAAGCAGTTCCCGCCCGCAGTGAGTGCGCTCGGCCTGAGGCGGGCTGTTATTTCCTTAGACGGTACAAACCGCTTCTTATCTCAGCCCTCGCCTGAGCGCCGCCAGGGGCCGGCCACGGGTGAGTTTAGAGGACAGGTGCTCAGGACTTCCTAAAAGTCAGGCCCGCTTTAATGGGTCCCGCCTGGGGCACCCGAAACCTGAGGCACTGACAATCATTGGCTGGAATGTGGCCAGATTGATTCCCTTCCGATTTCTGGCCTCACTGGCTTCGAAAGCTGTTCCTGAGTTTACTAGGATCTCGGTGTCAGTTAGAGCGGGGAAATGGTAGAGAGTTTAATTAGACACATTTTGGTCTCTATTTGTCACTGCCTTTAACTTTGAACCCCAGCCTCGTCTACTCAAAGAAATCTCTGGTCTATCCAGGCAACATATTGAATAGCTGCCCACAAAGTTAGGGAGCCAGTAACCAAAAGTTACTTCAATGAATTGTTCATGTTGCCCAAAAGAAACTTGCAAAATTCTGGTGTAGGTGACTTTTTCTCTTTTTTTAGCTCTTTCACAATGCTCAGGATGGAAGTCTTATTTCCTGTTCAATACTATGAAATACCAACACGGAGCGACCTTTTCAAGGGCTTTTGAATAGCCAGAAACTATGTTATACAAGGCTAGTGATTTAAGCAGCCACTGAAAGATATTTGAAGATGACATTGAACTAACACTTTTAGTCATTTTCACACAATAAGCTAGAACAATGTGCCTTGCTGAAGCCCTTCCAATTACCCTGGCAGGGTAAAGAGAAAATGTGAAAAAAATGATTTATTTATACACAAAAGAGAAAATAGACCAGGCAGAAAGGAAATCAAAAATTCCAGAGATGACACTTTGTGAAGCCAAGAGTAACTATTGTTTGCAAAATGCTTTTCATTTGACAATCAGTTTTATGTTGCACTTTGTTACAAAACACATTGTATTTGACAATGTTTTAGGCTGCACTTTCTGTTTAAGTGCCCGATCCTGCTTCCAATGAAGTGAATGTCACTGAATTCAATGGAAGGAGGATTGGGTCATAATGGATTGCTTTAGAGAACCCACAACATCTATTGAAGTCCACTGTGATTGAACGTATCCATATTTGCAATGGGTGAAATCCTACTCATCTCAACTCATGTGAGTTGTCCCACTGAGCTAAGTTCTGCTCTAAGATGCATGCATACAACCCTGCTTTCATTCAGTGAGAGTTACACACTTCTCAAAGGACAGGTTTTGTCCCTTTGACTTCAGTGAACCCATCTTTGTAACTAGGCAAGCAGTGTTTGGCCAAAGAAAATTATTGGAGGCACTTATTCCGCACACATCATTGCAGAGTGGATAAACAGCTCTCTCTTTTTTAAAATAAAAAATAGAGATTTGCATAAATCTGCAGTTTGCAAAAACAATTTTCAAAAGCAATTGCACTGACACTGAAGAACAAGCTGGTCATATAGATACCAGGGGAAGCAAACAAAAAAAGCTGTTTTAATAAATTGCTTAATCTTTGTATGGGTGCATGCACACATGCACTCCGTAACGCAAACTGGCCCCTTTTCACAGAGAGAATACCTCCAAAGCTAGCTTTTATCAACATTGGGAGTAAAAATTCCATTATAGTTCCTCAGTTGGTGTAAATCAGCATAACTCCACAATGGAGTTATTTCTATTTCCATCAGCTTGAGATCTGGCCCTTCAAGTTTATGCTGATATTGAGACTGAAGTGTAATATGTACAAACAAAATACCCTTTTTATATGCTACCGTATCTTTGTCTTCCTAAAGCAAATAAATAAAATCACATAATGAAAAAGGGAGGGAAACAAACAAACAAATAAAAGTCCTCAGAAGGTTTAAAAGGATGTTAAAAAATTGGAGAGAGTGCACAAAAGAGCCACAAAAATGATTCAAGGGCTGGAATAAGCTTTCATGGGTAAAAACCCCCACTTTTTCAGTTTTTAGTGCCACCAGACTCCTTGTTGTTTTTGTGGATACAGACTAACACGGCTATCCCCGATACTATTAATAAGGTAGTTTTAATAGTGATTATTACCTGATGTTGGGTCTGCCTGGCTCCTGTTTTCATTAAGACCAATGGGAATTTTCCATTGACTTCAATATGCATGGGATCAAGCCCATTGATAATTTCTGCTGGTTATGCTATTGAGCATAAAATACATGGAGACAGCACAAAGATATAAAGAGAAAACAAGACTCAGTCATAAAGAAAAGAGAGATTTTTTTGGTGTTCTTTCATAAATAATTGCTGTAGTCTTCAACTCATCATACATACCTTGATTTTCACATAGTACAGATAGATCAGTGCACATTTCAAGTAGGTTCTGTAGTGTACAACCTGCAGTCAGATTTTTGAGATTCTCACTGGTTCCTACTGGTTAATCACCTCTTGATTCTCCTTTAGTACTAACAGTTTAAAAAGACATGATGTCCACAACTATTAAAGATTTTTCCCAGAAAAGTGAAGTATCACTCCACATTTTTTGCTCAGTGTAGAGCTTTTTTAAGACCCCGATAATGCTCCCTGAAGCCTTCAAGCTCTGCTAAGAACAAACACCTACTAGAGGGCAGCATGCTCAGAATGGCAGATTTTGCTAATACAGATTTCAAACACTTTCTCATTTTCCTGTAAATGGAAAGGTTGTCTCTCATGTGTAGTGAGTTATTATACTGTCACTTTCCCTGTTACAGATGCATGCTGATTTTTTCTTAATAATAATCAATTGTTGAGAAAACAGCTTTGTTTTATTCTGGAACATATGCTGCCAGTCCTGTGGGGAGAGGCTTCCAACTGGGATGTGCTAAGAAGCATGGCAAAAAGAGGAGAAAGAGAGAGGAAGTACAGAATCTTTCTAAATTGTTTGAGAGAGGACTGGATTGTGAATTCCTGAGACTAAGACCCAGGAATAAATTCTGTCTAATCCCTGAAGCAAAAGTTCTAGTTTATTAGAGCTGGTTGAAAAATAATAACTTTATTTAAAAAAAATAAATTTAAAAAAATTCAAGGCATTTTCATTCTTCTGGGTCATGAATTTTTCAAAATTTTCCATGAATTTTTTTGATTGTTTTCTTTTTTGAAAATCACAAAGACTATTTTTTGCCCCCTCCCCTGGTTGCTCTTTCCTGATGACTCTAGTGTATTTGGGTATGTGGGTGAATGTCACTATAGTAGCTACAGTACAGAATGTGTTTTCCCACTATGGTCAGCTGACACTTTCCACAGAATGTGCTAAATTCAACCCTCAGTTACACCTGTTACCCTCAAATGGGTAACTGACAGATGGCAGAATCTTGCTGTGTGTTCTGTTGGTCCAATAAATGCAGATCTCACTTGAGATGAATAACACAAAAATGGTATCTAAGAAGCCTCATGTGCATCAATAGTATAGGTATGGACAATTTAAAACATGTTTTAAGCACAATTCCTTTCTTATATTACTAATAATACCTTGGATTACTATCTTGCCACCCAGGGGAAATTGACTAGAATAGCTCCCCATCTAGATATTCTACTTTGGAATAAAAATGATTTTATTTCAGAATACTTATTCCACTTTGGAAGTATCCTCATTATTTGGTAATAGAATAGTGTCCACACGGGGAGCTATTCTGGTCAATTTCTCTATGTTCACAAGTGCTATTAAACCTGAACAATTTTTTAAAAAATGCAATTTACTTTTCACGCTTTCTGCTATTTATTTACTTCTTGTGTTTCTGTCAGCTTGCAAGTCAAACTAGGTTTCAGTGACACATGAGACGGATTCTCACAGCCATCTGAATGACAAGAGCAGTAAGGTCTTTTGGGAAAATGGGAAACTTAAATTAATGTGTATTCTATTTTAATTGCTTCATGTGTACATTGTAGTAACGTTTTCCTGGTTCTGTTGTTTTATTGTACATTGTAATTGCAAAAGTATACTGATTGTTTCTGTACTTACTGAATTATTAGAGACTGGTGAGTACTGAAATATTAAGCTATTTAGCTGTCTGCAATGTTTATTTCTTTTAACATAGTTATTCTCAAGCCCCCAACATTATACAATTAAAATTCAAGGGTAAAAATCCTTTAACACTTCAAATTCAGATACAAAGGCTTTCAGGCAGCATACAATAGAATATAGCCTTCAGACTAATGCAGTACAATATAACATACAACTATAATTAACAGTTCACAATAAACTCAAGTCCAGATTTTCAAAAGTGCTCAGGACCCAGATGCTGCCATTGTTCCTACAGTTCTCAATTAGAGCTTTTGGGTGCTGAACTCTTTTTGAAAACCAGGTCCTCTCAATATAATGAACACATATAAAATAGAGTCCACCATTGGAAATGAGCTAAATAAACAATAAAAGAGAAAGCTCAGGGGAACAGATGCATCCAGCAATTTGCTGTGAAATTTATTTCTTTCATTTTCAAATGAATACCAAAGACACCTATGCAAAGCTCTAGGTACCTTAATATGGATTAATCATACAATAAGTACAATTAAATTAAACTTCAGAAGCATTAAAACCTGTTCCACAGGAACTTGACAGCCAGCCACCTACCCATTACATCATCTAGGAAGCAAAACCTGAGCCTATTAAACTGGTGTTTTTTGCAGCATACCCTGAAAGTTGCCGAATTTGGGCTATTTCCAAAGTCTCCAGAGTTCCAGGTTTAAAAAAAATCTAGACTCTCTTGGATCAATTGGAAAGTGAGTCCCAGAGTGGAGGGTTCTTCTAATCTTTCTCACAAATAGTTTATGAGGCCACTATATTCATGATATTCCTTGGGAAGTTATTGCCACTAAAAGGCATCAATCCCATTTGGGACTGGTGTTACAGCTGTGGCCAGTCTATGTTGGCTGACTTTACAGCTGGGTGAAAACTGCAAAAAATCTGCATGAATAACTATTTGAATTTTTAAATGAATCCACTTTGTCAGAGTTTGTGATCCTTTCGTGTCTGTTCTCTGTGAATGACTAGTGAATGAGTTCACTACTAGGAGCATTCACTGAGGGAAGCACATTTTATGTGAATATTGTAGAATATTTGCAGGACAGGAATTCTGAATTTGTAATCACAAACACTTACATTTAATCTAATCACCACTTAGTGAGAGACACACCATGTAAGTTACATAGCCAATCAAGCCAGCTTGAATTTCAAGTGGTTACCACAACCAACTCTTTGCAAATGAGCTACACCCAAGAATAATTTGCAGAAATTATTCAGCAACTAATTTTGAATAACACGTACTTTTGATAATCACAGTCTGTTCACAAGCAACTAGCAAAAAGAAAAAGGGGACATTTGTCAAATTATTAATGCAAATTCTATGCCCTATTTCAGAAATGACTTGACATCTCAAGGGGCAAAACATGCTACAGATATCATCATTTAGCATCAGCTATTGATTATTCTGTCTAATCAAAGGATTCCAAATACAGGTATCTGAAGCAGTACAAATGCAAAACATCTCTAATTGGGATTAACTGACATGGTGATCAAAACTCTGGATGTGACCAGAGCCTTGCCTACACTAGGCTTCCTGTTGGAATAGCACTGAGATGTAACTGATGGTATTTTTTGTAAAATTCCTTAGAGTAGATATAGCCACAGTGCAGAAAGTCTTTTCTTATATAAAGGCAACTTTTCAGTTGTAGCATATTATTGCAAAAGGGTTTACTTATTAATAGCCCCTTTTCAGATTGTGTAGACAGATGCCAGCTTTCTTCTTGTCTCTGCTAGCAGCACTGAGTGACAAGAGTTCAATACTTGAGAGAGAAAGTATTTTCTTTGTCAGTGGCAAACAGAACAGATTTTTGGGCTGCTTGAGAGAATATATACATAGATTTATCAATTAAATAAATGAAAAGCTTTTATTAGATAGATCTGGTCTTAATTAAATGAGTAGGGGAAATTGAATTCTATCATACTCGTTTCCTACTATTTTTCTCCACTTTGACAAATCAGTATTTCACTTCCACATGTATTCAGGTGTTTTTGTTTGATATTCTCCCATCATCTCCAGACAAATAGCATGATTCCTTTTAATTTAATATTATTGTTCTGACTCTCCTGGGTAGGGAAGCAGAACCTCTCTGATCTGTGCTACTAGAAAGGAGACTCAGTACAGGTTATTGAATCTTACCATTTAATGAGCATGCAAATGCACAGTTTTTAAAAACAATTCTGTATTGAACAAATGTACAGTAGAACCTCAGTAATCTGCAGACTAGTGAGAGTTGGGAGTGGGTAGCAACACGAGCACCACTGGCTAGTTACAAGTTTCCTCCTAGCCCAGTTACAGGGCATTTCTAAAGTCAGGGGTGGGGTGAAGAGGTGACATGGTACTTCTTCATGTACCTTTAGACACAACAAATCCTGCATCTTGGCAGGGGGTTAGCCTGGATGGCCCTTGTAGTCCCTTCTAATCCTATGATTCTAAGTATTCTAACTAGCAGAACTGACAGTACAGTACCAGCAAACCAGGAATTCCAGCATTCATATATAATTCTGAAATACCTCCTTTCATGCTGCAGCTGGTATTCTCTGGAAATGAGCTAGAAGCTGAATCTGGTTTCCACATCTTTACTTTTCCCAAACCAGCAGGTTGTTTTTCCACACAGAGCTGCTCATGAACAGATATTTTAATATGCTCCCCCCTGCCAACTTCACTGAAAATTCACCTTCTGTGTCTGTAGCATCAAGAGTTGGATTTTCATAGCCTTTCCAGCTCGAAGAAGTAATGGGAGATGTTCTTTCCCTTCAGACTTATATGTTCCAAAGCTGTCCATGGATATTGTTTGCTTGGAACCTTGGCTCCCAGTACTGAGACCTTGATGTGCTCACATTTGCTTGTGGGTTTTTTTTTTTTTTTTTGGCATGTTAATGCATATGTCCATATGTTAGATTAGCAGTATGCTAATTTCAGATGCGCATGAGTGCATTGCCAACACAAGATGGATTTAGAGGAGTTAGAGAGAGGACTTGTGGAATGTTGGCCATTCTGAAATGAGATCCTCTTGTTGCCAAGCAAGGGCCCAATTAGCTTTATTCATGCTTTATTGCAAGGCAGATTTATAACTATTATACCTTTAACACATGCTTTTAGCCTGTATTTTTATTTTCTTAATCCACCTTTATGTTGGAAATTCTGCATGAAGAAAGAAAGGCATATGCATCCAGGGATCTTCATAAGCTGCTGTAATTTCACTCTTTTCATTTCAAACCTGTCCTAAGAGCCCATATTAAATGCTCTCAGGCATGCCAGGAATCTATCAATCACCTCACTTCATGCTTCAGTGCAGTGCACGCTTGCTATGCTATGTACAACCATTTTCATCTACTTCCTTTCCCCCCGCCCCTTGAAACTAATGTTTGATAATACCCAAGTTGATAGACTGTAATTACAGTTGTGTGGAGGTCAATGTTATATTGCAATTACACCTTAAGATAGCTGACACTTCTTATTTGGGTGTTGCTGTTTGTTGTTCTTTTTGGAGTAGTGGGATGGGGTTTCTTCTGCATCTGCTATTATGTGGGGAATGTTTCCCACTTTGGATTATAAATTTAGTTATACTGTGTTATGTAGAGCTGTGTGGGAACTGGAATTTCCATTTTGTGGGAAATTCCACACTTTCAAAATTTTTCATCATTACAAATCAGAACAAAACCAAAGAATTTTACTTATAAATACAGTTCAACTTAACTTGAAATAATGTGACAAAGCACTATCTAGTGCTTCAGATCTCCCTCTGCCATGTTGTAAAATGAGACAGCATGCTAGTTCTATTTAGCTTTATTATTTTTGTTTGTACTTGGAAGGCTCAAGGGTTTATTATGGTTTGGGCTTTTACCTTTTCACCTTTACGTGAAACAGGGAGGAAGGTGAGTAGGGCCAGGTTAGGAGGGTAAAAACTTTATGTGATGCTTTATAGAGCTGACAAAAATGCATTTATCACATTGGCAAGGGGGGATAAAGGAGAATATTAGAAAAACTAGGACATAAAAGATAAGCATAAATCTTTGAACTCAGACTGTACTATGTTCCACAAGGAGTAATACATATGCAGAACAAATTACAATGACAAATGGCAGTGAGGAAACTGTGTTTAGGTTAGAGAGATATGGTTCATGTTTGAGGAAGTTTCAGGGCTAGGACAGGATTTTGTTCTAGAAACATCGACAAATGTTGAAGTATGAGATGAACACTAAAGCTGGATCTGACTAAGGTGAAAACAGGGTACTGCCCACTATGTTCCAGTATAGATATCAGTTATACAAATAAGAGACACTAAAATTAAAAGGCACAGAAGACAATCAAGCAAAGGGACATAGCAGTCCACTGCAAATGCAAACAACAAGTGCAGGCTCTGACATCAATCCCTCCCACACCAAATCCCAAATATGTCTCGTGATGATAAGGTAGTTACGGTCCTGTCAGAATGAAACAGCTGTATGTCTGTTTGTGAATTCACAGGAACAGTTCACTATCAGCCACGCAGGGCTGGAAACTGTTTTTAGGACTCTAGTTACTGTCAAAATCAGGTTAGAATTATCCCTCCCAATTTAATTTACCTGTCGGTTTTCTTCCACGCAGAGATATCAATAGGATGAAAAGGTGAAATGAAGAAGGGCATTTTTTCACACAAGGAAAATCAACACATTTTAGGAGACTAAATCATTGCTATGATTCATTAGACTATAGCTGGCATACTAACTAGAGAGAAAGAAAAAAAACAACAAAAGAAATAGGCAGCATTTGTTGTATCTGCTTTGCTAGCAGGTTAGATGTGTTTCAACCCAAATTCATGAACAGCAAGAAGAAAGCTATCAGGAAACATGATATCAAGACAAAAAAGAAATAAAGGAAGATTATTAGAGGCTTGGGGTTCTCAGGGGGGCAGAGACAAATGACCATTTGGACAGTGGAGTCTTGGGGAAATGTCTGGATGCTGCATCAGATCTGGGTGAATTATTAATTGTGAATATTTTATCTGGACAATTATGGCATTTGTTGTTGAACAATATTTAACCCATTATCTATTCATCTCTACTGTGAATTATGTTGGGACAAAAATTTTAATTTTCTATATGTCTTTGTAGAGAGGTTGAATTATGCCTTTCGAACTATAGGATGTAAAAGGGCAGTCTCCCATGATTATTGGCAGGTATTATGTAAAAGGTCCAGCTTTCTTCTCTTTTTGATGTTCTACTCCTCTTTAATGTTTATATGGTAGCCAATGGAGCTATGCAAATTGCACCACCTGAGGGTCTGCCTCTCAATTCCAGTCTGTATAACTTTGGTGATGGATTGTTTCTGTTTGAAAGCAGTTTGCACAATATTCCTTATGATATGGGTTGTTTTTCAGTGAAAAAAAATCACGTCTGTTCTACACATAGGTGTATTGAGGCAGAGAGAAGTGAAATAAGTTGGCAGAGGGCATGCAGCAAGTCACTGACACAGCAAGATGGAAATCAAGAGCTGTGATTCCCAGCCTCTGTTTAGAACATGAGACCAAAATTTCTTTCATTTCAGAGCTGGAGGAAAACTTTAAGTGAAAGAGTCTGATTTTCAGAAAGTTTATGCCCAAAGACTGCATGCAATTTTATGTGCATATTGAGCATTTGCACGTACAAAAGTATCTATGTATGTTTGTTGCAGTAGGTAATTGCTCCAAATTACTGATGGTAGAACCCAAAACCTTATATTTTAATATTTTATCAATTGAAAATACAGTAAACAGGAATTGAATAAATATTGACCCACATGGTTGTTGAAACAAATATGTCTGACCTAGCCCAAGAAGTCACATGTTACTTACTCCAAATGTCAGTGATTATAGGGAAAGAACTTTTAACCCATGGAATATCTTGGCGTACTAGTAGGTTAATTTTTGCATTCAGCAGATCTCATAAGTCTAAAATGATCTACTTTTTCAGTCTAAACTGATGAACATATTAATTTTAAGTTAAATTAAGAAAATCTTTGTAATCATTTGATTTGTATTGATACTGCAGCTCAATGTCTCTTTATTTTCTCTCTTTAAAGCAGAATAGACCTAGATCCATAACACATCACAGGAAAACCTGCTCAAAATTATAAAAGATGAAAATATAAGAACAAATATAATTAGTCCGTTGTACAAGAGAAACAAAAGACACTGCTCTACAGCCAAAATGCTTCTGAAATAAATGTAGTCAAACTTTACTAATTCTGGGTCACTGAGAATGAAAATGATGCTTAAAATTGTTGATTGACTCTAGTTTTCAAGATATGCTATTGGGTCAGTATATACGACCCTTGACTTGGGAATGGCGGAGGATAAGTGAGTTATAAAGGGAAGGGATCTCAATTTAAAACAGAAATGACTAAAATACATCTTTGACTGGATCTATGAATAAATCTATGACTGGATTTGGACAGTATTTGCTTTTTAGGCAAAACAATGAATGATGCAATCTGAAGCTGGTATTGCATCATACATGATACGAATTTCATCATGTTATTCCTAGAAGTCATGGATGATGCAATCATAATGAAACTTACATCACTCTGCTGAACAAATTGCCCTATATCAGCTCTAGAAATCATACAGTGTCATGCTCTCTTATTTGTCAGTGTTTGATTTTGCAAAGGGACACATTTCTGTTTAGCCAAAATGAGCAGAGATGCCTCGTACTTGTGTGAACAGTGCAGATAACTTCTGCTATGTTTGTGGTGAAGTGACTTTTGCATCACAAAAGCGCAGTATAACCATTATGGTTAAGAAAGCCTATCACCTTTATTTTGGCTGCAAAATTGGAGATCAGGACAAGAGGTGGGCCCCACACATATGCTGCAACACTTGTGCAACAAATCTTCGCAGTGGTTGAACAGGAAAAAGAAATCTATGCCTTTTACAGTGCCAATGATTTGGAGAGAGCCAACAGATCATACCAGCAATTATTACTTCTGCATGGTGCCTCCAGTAGGGAAAGGTGTGTCAAAGAAGAAAAAGTGGACTGTGCATTATCCAAACATTCCATCAGCTATACGCCCAGTACCCCACGGAGAAGGACTGCCGGTTCCTGATGCACCAGAATCATTCTCACTTGAGTCAGATGAGGAAGAGGAAGAGGATGAAACTTCTGGTCCTGAACCATCAATGTCACAGGACCCACATTTTCTCCCATCCTCCTCCTCTGAACCACACCTCATAACACAAGGGGAACTGAATGACCTTGTCAGGGATTTGGAACTACCCAAGAGTAAGGCAGAGCTGTTGGGCTCCAGACTACAGCAGTGGAATCTCCTGGCAGGTGATGTTAGGGTTTCCATGTTCCGTGACAGTCAAAAGGATCTTGTCCCATTCTTCTTCATGGAAGGTGATCTTGTAGCCTGCAACAACATCGATGGTGTGATGGCAGCCCTCAACATCGTTCATGATCCAGATGAGTGGAGACTGTTCATTGCTTCATCGAAGATGAGTCTTAAAGCTGTTTTACTGCATAATGGCAATGTTTTGCCATCAATTTCAGTTGGTCATGCAGTCCATATGAAGGAAACCTATGACAACATGAAACAACTTTTGAGGTGCATAAACTATGACCAACATCAGTGGCAGCTTTGTGCGATTTGAAGGTTGTTGCTCTCTTGCTTGGTCTGCAGACTTGATACACAAAGTACTGCTGTTTTTTCTGCAAATGGGATAGTCGTGCAAGAGATTTCCACTACATCAAGAAAGATTGGCCACTCCGACAGTCATTGGAGCCTGGGAGGAAAAGTGTTCAGCATCCACCACTTGTTGAATCAAGGAAGATTTTGTTATCACCCTTACACATCAAGCTGGGTCTGATGAAGAACTTTGTCAAGGCCATTGACAAAACACAAGCAGCTTTCAAGTACCTCCGTGGAAAATTTCCAAGGTTAAGTGAAGCTAAGATAAAGGAAGGTGTCTTTGTTGGTCCTCAGATTCGTGAACTTCTTCGAGATGATGCATTTGACCATGCACTGCGTGGCAAGGAAAAGACGGCATGGAAAGCCTTCCAGTTAGTGGCAATAAATTTTCTCGGAAACAAGAAGGCAGACAACTACAGGTTGTTGGTGGAAAACCTCCTCAAGGCATACAAAAGCCTTGGTTGCAACATGTCACTAAAGATACATTTTTTGCACTCTCATCTAGATTTTTTTTCACCGAACTGCAGAGCAGTGAGCGACGAGCATGGTGAGCGATTTCACCAGGACATTGCAACAATGGAGAAACGCTATCAGGGCAAATAGAGCCCATCAATGCTTGCAGACTATTGCTGGACAGTGACAAGAGATGCTCCATTTAATGAATACAAGAGACAAGCCAAGAAGCGCCGAGTAGACACTGAACAGGACTAAACTATGTACATAATAGTTTTTTGCCTTTTGTTTCATAATAAATTTTATTTATATAACCCTTTTGCTGATTTTTAAAGTGTTACATAAACAGGACAGGTGAAATATTATCATGTAAAGCAACCATAAACACATGAAAAGACCTAGGTTTACAATTTATGATGAAAACTCTACTATCTATACAATATACATAGACATAAAATGTAAAAACTTAAATATCTTAGAAACAGTAGCCAATCAGTTGTTTTAATTGTCATATTTGAATTCAGCACATCAAAATATATAATAAATAGCACATTTTATCTCTGAAGCAGACTACTTCTCAAAAATTGTCGACCAGTGAGATCAGCATTATGCTCACAATCATACCTGGTAATGAAATGCATACAGGAAGCATTCATAGCTATAAATCAACAGCTTATGACAATTTATAACCTGAAGATTTCCATTGACTTTGATGTATTTTGAATCAGACCCTAATTTCAAACATGTTTGCAAAGTCTATAAAGCATGGTTTTAACTAATTCCAGAGGAAACATTAAAGCACAGAAGTAGGCACCAGGAGACCTGTGCTCTGTTCTTGGCTCTGCTGTAGACAGGGAATCTTGGGCAAATCACTCAGCTGTTCATGTCTGTTTCCCATTACTTGACAGTGTGTTTACACTTGATGGGCACTTGGAGACCCTCAGATGAAAGCCTGTTATAGAAGCCAAAGTGTTGTTATAATTGATTTGCGTTAGAGAGGTTCATAAATACAATGCCAGCAGAATTGTAGAGTTCAAATCCATTTTCTGTGAGTACTAAACACAATAGTCCAGGTAGCTATCACCCACCATATTTTGGGATATCCTCAGATTTGTGTGCATTGATTGAAGCAAGCTGTTCCCATTTGCATCAATGGGAGCTAGGCAAATAATAATGCTACATTAATATGAAACTATATCCTTAATCTTTCTTTTAAAAAAACCTCTCTTGTTTAATTCTTTTTTAAAAAGCCAATGGGACTGCTCAAGTGCTTAAAGTTCTGCACCACTTAAGTGCTTTTCTGGGTCAGTGCCATCATCCCTGTCCTGCACTCCAGGTCACAGATATTAATATCACTGGTTTTGCACATAAGCTTTTTGAATATGAGCAAGCCTAGTTTGATGTTTAAACTTGTAACAAAACCCCAAACCAGGCAAATCTCATTGTATATTGGCACAATTATTCCCTATGGCTTTATTAGAGACATGGCTAAGAAAACACATTTCAAATAACATGACACATTTATTTTGACAGTATCCCTTCAATATCCAGTATGCTTTAATTTATATTTCAAAAGCTATAATACACATTTATTGATCCCAACACTATGAACACAAGCAATATTTTAAAACAATGTTCATTTAAAGTGATAGCATAATGAAGAGTGGGTAAAATTTAAATATGTTGTTATGGCAGGTTTCACCAGGTAATGCTGTTACTCATTGTCTTCCAAGTTCTTTTTCTTAGCATTCAGACAAGTTTTGACTCTTGGAAAGACATGCTGTGTTGTTGTTAGTTTTGGGTTATACAAAGTTCGGTGTAGAGGCAGCTTGTGGAGATAGGGAACTGTGAGAGGTGCAATATAATTTTTTCTCTGCTTTTGTTCCTGATTAGAGTAAACTCATGAGGCAGAGTTGTTCCCTGGGAAGTGGACACTGATATTGGGCTCAGATTCTGGAAGAAGGAATTGCTCTGTGTGTTGTTTGGCCATCTCATTGCTGGGCAGGTATAGATGTGTAAATAGAGCAAGTTACACATAGGATGTGCCCAGACTCAGGATCACTGATTTCTCCACCACTGGAAAATAGGGGCAATAACATAAATCCAGCCCATTAGATAATCCTATACTTTGCATAAGTATCTGAATTTTCCATGGAGAGGAAGGAGAAAGATGGAAAGAAGGAGAGATTAATTAAGATATTTTATATTGTTATTATTTTATTATTAATAATAATTCATCTTTACACCTATCATAGTTCAGCTACTAAAATCAGTTTTCAATCTGTGTATGATGAATTACAAATTCTATTTATCATGGAAAACACACATATAGTAGGATGGACTGCCCCACTTGGTGAGAATTTAGGCTGCAGCAGGCCAGTGGGCCTGTGCAGATGGGTAGCCAATCAGAGAAGGGCTTAGAGAGAGCCAATCAGGGCCCAGATTGGAGACAGCCAATCAGGGCCCGGCTCAGCTCTATAAAAGGGCTGCTCAGGAAGGGAGCAGGCAGTCTGTCCCAGACTGTCAGGGAGGAAGGCCTGTCTCCTGAGCAGAAGATCAGTACCCAGGACAGCGCAGTGCTGGGCAAGCTTAGGGAAGCAGAGTGGAGCTTCAGCCTGATACTTGCCAGACTGCAGGCCCTGAGTAGAAGGGCCTAGAGGGTGCAAGGGGGTCAGAGGGGAAGTGACCCAAGGAAGGCTGAAGGCAAGGGGAGAGATGGAGGGCCGAGAGGCTGCTGTTAGAAGGTCCCTGGGTCGGGACCCAGAGTAGTGGGCAGGCCTGGGTCCCCCCCCCTTTCCCTCTTGTGCTGCACCAGGCCATGGAGCAGTGGCTGAGTCAGGCTGCTACCTGCCCCCTGATGTAAGAGGGGCTAGATTTGGGGGTTGTGGCAGGCTGCTGAGGCTGGTGCAAAGACTCCTGTTAAGACCATCCCCCCCCTTCCCGGAAGGGTGTGTGGATGGACTAAGGGGCACTGCCGTAGGGCAGTGGTCCTGAAGAGGATGCTGCGAGCTGGTGAGTGATGCAGGCTCAGACGCCAGCCAAGGGCGAGACAATGGCTGGGACACCACCGAGAGAGGGCGCGCCACTGGACTGAGCTAATTCCTGGCGACATCCAGCAGGCGGTGCCAGGTGGTGAGTCCCAACCCCGTTACAACACAATGCACTGTCTATGGGAACATAGAAAGTGACAGTACAATTAACATCTCCTTGAGTTTTTCTGATGCTCCAGTCCAGATGGTGATTATGTGTGGTTACTTGGATCTGTTAATTTCTATATTAGTCAGTTTGAAAAGAGAGCATTTTGGTGTCTCTGCTTTATCTTGTATATGGATGAGACTGGGTGTTTTGGATGTCCAGTTCCAATGAAAATTAATGGCAACTGGGCATTAAAGCTCCATGGTAGCTATAACGTTCTCCTCTCTATAATACATAAGGTATCATACATAATTTATAAATAGATCACTAATAACTTTTTTCCACTTAGAAAGGTAAATAGGGCCACTTGTGCATACATGTTTGCAGAATAGGGTCCTTTGAGGAGCTGAGGCATGAAGAAGTGAAACAGTCCACCAACTGAGAAGTGACATTGAAAGTGTGACCTCATTACATGCAAACTAACCTGCTATACTTTGCAAAACCACATTTGTTTTTTTTTAGCTTTCCCACTTAAAATGTGAACTGAAGCTTTTTTGCTGTTTTATGATATTGTAGTCATAGACTTTTACAGATAAATCCCTGCCTTAAAAAGAAAAGTTTTTTTTCTTCTTTCAGTGCTAAAGCTTAAACAGTTGTATGGAAAGGTGAAGGGAAAAGGTCTGCTTCTGAGTTTTGCATTTTCTTTGTGCTTTCAGTTAGTCTTTTTAATCTAAAATCTTTCTTGACATTTTCTAGTGCTGTGCTTAAACCATACCTGCCTGTGTAGGAGGCAGGTGAAACTACCCTTTACTTTTACAAATAACTGACTATTGGTCCAAAAACATACAAAGAAGGGTCAGAACAGTTTCCACAGGGGCAGTTCTACTGCTTCCCTGATGACTTCTATCATCAATTTCACATCTGAATAAACTGGGCAATAGGGAACACTGAGAGAGGCTTAAAAAATGGTGAGTGGAAAACCAAGACTTCAGTGAGCAAACTTGTACTGAGAAAAAGAGCCTTCTGGATTGTGCTAGCCCTAGCCAGAAAGCATAAGAAATTCACTTCTGAAAAGATTACTAAAATGTATCATAGTGCTGACAGCACCCAGGGGAGCCTGGACTTTCAGTGCCATCTGGGTGCTTCTTGAAACTCAAGCATCTGACAGACTAAAACTAGCCTCTAAAATCAAACATGACACTAGCTTAAATTATAGCTGGTTTAGGACCTGCTCCGAAGCCCATTGAGATCAATGGAAAGATTCCTATTGACTTCACTAGGCTTTGGACCAGGTCCATAATAGCTGTAGAGGGGAAAATATTCTGATGAACAGTAATAAGGCTTATCCCATGGTGAGTCATTTGGAGTTTATTTATGAAGTTTTTCTTTTGCAAGCTAACAGTCCTATCTTTGATTAGCTGGAATTGTTGGGACATTCCTTTGTTGCTTGCCCTTTTATTGTTGGTATCCTTTTCTTTTTGCAGTTTATTAGCTGTAATTGTAGAATATGGTTCCCTGTCCAATGACATTAGATTGGCCAGCTGTGCGCAGCCTGTCACAACATCCTGAAGACATTTGTCTCTATTTGATATAATTTATTTGAATAGAGTATCTGGAAATACTTGATGAAAATCTAAGGCCCTTTACAAAAATGAAGATAAAATTCACCTCTCAGAGCCACCCTGAGGATCATTGTCACATCCTGCTTTCATTCCGCATTTATTGATGAATGGCAGTTCCTTAGAAGGAATGAATGAAGAGCTGGCCGGAGATTCAATGCCCAGATGAGAGAACCACAATGCAAACAGCAGAGGTGAATTTGCCTGCCCTTGTGCTGTATTTTTTTTTTTTTTTTTTTGTATTTGGAATCATCTGATTCCATTTATTGTTTTAAAGTTCACCTCTGATATCTCCAGTGAAAAAGTGCTTGCAGCAGCACGGCTGTTGAAAGGACAAAAAGGAAACTACATATAAACACAGTTGCACTTGAAAATGGCTTTTACATTGTTTGTATCAACATCTGTGTATTGAAATTTGTGTTAAGTGGGAAATGTAAGAATTTGGCAACACAGCCAATTCTAATCCAGACATTTCTGCCAGTTACCCATGGGAGGTGAGATTTAATTAAAGAGGAAAATGTAAGGGAATAAAAATATTTTCTATATGATGCCCAATCTGATTTGTGGCAATGTGTGTCTGGGTATGAAAGTTGCCCAGAAGAAAATAATTAGAAATGTATACTGACTTCTCTTTGAAAAGAAAAGTAGATATAAAACTCTAGGACATTTTATATGTTGGTGCTTAAACACCTAAGTGGCTTGATTTTCAGAGATCTGAAGACAGAACGTAGTCCAAATTTTGGTAGCTACACTTCACTAATACAACAGAACAGACAATCTTTCTTATGAAAGAGGATCATGGTCATTAGAACTCAGATCACTAGAGATATTTCAACCCTAGAAATAAAAGCAGAAGAAAAAGAATTTAAATGAACTACACAACAGTTTAGACACTCTTCTGATTTCTCCAGAACTGTATTTAGCAGTGTTCAATCTGCATTTTAATAAAGGGCTGTAGGGATTTTCAGTCTATTTTAAAAAAATCTGTATTGAATAAGTATTCTCTCTCAATTTAGTTAAGTTTATTCACAAGCCGTGAATTTGCTCATATTTTACTATGTAATATATCTTAACCAGATATGTATTTTCAACCAAGAGAGAATATTTATTCTCATTTAAATCTCAGGGACTCCTTTGATATTACTCAAGTACTAGAATGTGCTGTAAGGCCTATGTTCTTCCTTCGAAGTATGACCCATTATTTGTTTTCCACTCATACTGCTATCTATTCAGGTCATAGGTGCAATTTTTTTTTGTTCAAATTGTTAACTTCACTAAAATATTTGCAGGACTAAATTACACATTACATGGAATCATATGGGGCAGGAGGAGGAGATTGTCAGTTTGTTCTAGACATCCATGATGAAACACTCTCACTTTTTTCCTTTTGTAACACCAATATATTTCTCTTCCTTTTTATTGAGCTTTGTACTCCTTGGAGATTTTGGAAATGGATCTCACAAATTTTGTATATAATGGGGTTTCGTTAGAAAAGGAGCTCAATCCATCTCAAGAAGAACAGAATTCCATTTCCTGCTTGAATCCTGGGAATGCAGTGTTTGGGTTGAGATGGATGTACCTAATTCTATTGAGCCTTTTAAGATTTGGTGACTTTTCAGTCCGTAGGCTAATCAGCAAGGTTCTTTTTCGTTTCAGTTTGGCCTCTTTTGCTTTCGATGGGAAAACACAAAAGACTACAAAACAGACTTCTCTGTTGCATGCAGATTGTGAGATGAGGGTGTCCAGACTGAAGGAGCCATAACTAGAGGTAGTGGGGATGGAAAGAACTTTTCTGTTTCTTTGATGTATTGGATGAGATCACTCGTTATCATTTATGATTGTTTAATGCTGCTGTTGGACTGAGTTTGAATCACCAATATGTGGTTTTTTTTTTTTTTAATGCGTCTGGGTGACCATTACAATGATATCATTGTAAGGATAATTGTCAGGATGCCTCTTAAAAATCTTCTTTAAATCCAAAGAATGCAGATACAGAGTAGGAGGAAATATTCTTCTTTCCCTTCCTTCCTTTTTCCTGCCTCTTGCTCCCCATGCCATTCCTACATCATTAATGCGGTTGTGATTCTCCATGAAGGGAGCGTTTAGGTCCAACAGAATAGATTACCTGGTAGTGCAAGAGATCACTTGCATCTCATGGGACTCCAGCAGTTGGGACAGTGCCCAGACTAAACTCTGATATTTATAGATTCATAGATTCTAGGACTGGAAGGGACCTCGAGAGGTTATCGAGTCCAGTCCCCTGCCCGCATGGCAGGACCAAATACCGTCTAGACCATCCCTGATAGACATTTATCTAACCTACTCTTAAATATCTCCAGAGATGGAGATTCCACAACCTCCCTAGGCAATTTATTTCAGTGTTTAACCACCCTGACAGTTAGGAACTTTTTCCTAATGTCCAACCTAGACCTCCCTTGCTGCAGTTTAAACCCATTGTTTCTGGTTCTATCCTTAGAGGCTAAGGTGAACAAGTTTTCTCCCTCCTCCTTATGACACCCTTTTAGATACCTGAAAACTGCTATCATGTCCCCTCTCAGTCTTCTCTTTTCCAAACTAAACAAACCCAATTCTTTCAGCCTTCCTTCATAGGTCATGTTCTCAATGTCATAGTTGTATTTATTTATTAGCACTTCCAGTTCTTCCTGCTTATTGCCCATACTTCTCGCATTTGTATATAGGCATCTAAGATACTGGTTTGATCTTTCCTCCCAATTTTGTCCTGACCCTCCTTTCTCTCTGACAATATAGCCCACACTCCCTCTCGTTTCCGACCCATCTCCCCGGTTTCCATGTTCCCCACTTACCTGTGGGCTTTGCTCACCTGTCCCCGTCGAACCTAGTTTAAAGCCCTCCTCACTAGGTTAGCCAGTCTGTGTCCAAATAGGGTCTTTCCTCTCCTCGAAAGGTGAACGCCATCTCTGCCTAGCAGTCCTTCCTCGAATAGCATCCTGTGGTCTAGGAAGCCAAAGCCTCCTGGCAACACCATCTTTGCAGCCAGGCATTCACCTCCATGATGCATCTGTCTCTGCCCGGGCCCCTACCTTTGACAGGAAGAATTGAAGAGAATACCACCTGCGCTCCAAACTCCTTCACCCGTACTCCCAGAGCCCTGTAGTCACTCTTGATCCGCTCAATGTCACACCGCGCAGTATCATTTGTGCCCACATGGATGAGTAGCATGGGGTAGTAGTCAGAGGGCTGGATAATCCTCGACAATGCCTCCGTAACGTCTCGGATACGGGCTCCCGGCAGGCAGCATACCTCCCGAGATAAAATGTCAGGGCGACAGATGGGCGCCTCCATCCCCCTCAGCAGAGAGTCTCTGACCACCACTACCCTACGTTTCCTATTCGCAGTGGTGGCAGCAGACCTCCCAGCCTTAGGGGTACGAGGCTTCTCCTCCTTTACTGTAGGGAGTGATTCCTTCTTTCCTGTATCAAGAAGAGCATAACGGTTACCTATTACCACGGCAGGAGGGTTCGGAGCGGGGTGGAGCACTGCCTGCTGCCAGAAGTAACCAGCTGCCAGTGTCCACCTTGAGCCATCTCCTCCTCCACCAGTGGTGTATCAGCAGTCCTGTGTACTGGGACAGCTACCTCAGCTGTCTCCACATGGACACTGTTGAGGAATTGCTCATGGCTAGGTTGAGGAGCATCCGAATCCACCTCCTCCTGTAGCTCTCCCACCTGCTGCCTGAGAGATTCCACCAGCAGGCACCTCTCACATTGGATGGTCCCCCCAGCCTGGATATCAGTAAGTGGAAATTGCAAGTTACAGTCTCTGCAAAACCACACCAGGATCTGGGTAGAAGCATCCATGCTCAGGCGCTCTGTCTGGCTACAGGCACAGGTGGAGGAAACAGAAGCAGTGCTGGCACAGGTGTTGCGGGTCTTCCTAACCATCGTAAGCCTCCCTCCATCAAATTCCTGTCTGCAGCCCCCTGTCTGCCCAAAAGGGTGCTGTATTGCTCCTCCTTCACCTGGAGAACTCCCTTGCGAAACTCCCTGTTAGCAGCCCCTGTTCGCAAAAGCGATATGTACATGCTGTCTTATCCCATATTTTATCTCATCTCCCATATTTGACTGCATTGGGCCAAATTCTGCAGCTCCTGCTCAGGTGATACTTACTCTTACTTCTGCCTGAATAGGGTCTACAAATGACCCTTGACCTTAACTCTGCTCCCATTGAAAGTCGATGGGGTTTTATCATTGACTTCAGTGAGAGCAGAGCTAGACCAACTCTGAATGCTTTTGAAAATCCCACCCTGCAGTATCTGGCCTATTGTTTGTAAAACCACAGACTTCTAGGCTTATCACCTACCTGAATTGCTTAGTCCAGTGGTGGCTCTAATAATAATTGCCAAAGGCAGAATAAGCTCCAGCACCATAACTGAAAAAATATTGGTACAAGCCATTAAAACAAAATCTAACATACAAGATTCACAGTGAGAAGCTCATTAAGAAAAATATGAAATAGGCTGGTATCTCAAATCCCTTGTGTCCTTAATAAAACTTCTAATTTTGTACCAACTGTACAAACAAACCTTGCTTTGCACAGTGACCATTGGCATTGTGTGATCTAGCTCTATATAGCAAGCACCTGCTGCAATCAATGTTTATTCATCTTAGCTAATTCAGAGAAGAAATAATTATTGCCATTCTTAAATATTTTAGCTAAATTCATGTCACAGATCAAATTTCAGCTGGCAAATGTAAGGAAACTCGGAGTTAAAATTGCCATTCCATTCTTAACTTGTTTAGTTTTGTCTAGGTACTGCAGGAAATGAGTAACTCTAGTTAAAGGAAACTTACTGGAATTCAATAATGTATTGGAAACTGACAGTACAAAAGTGGTATGGATGTAAGGTTAGAATCAGGGAGGCCAGAATCAGAATTCACCCATGAAAAGGGTAAAAGCTAGAAGGGTGACAGAAACCAAAAAAAATTACAGTTTGAAAAGAGAACTCACATAATCATGACATTTTTGTTATTTTGTGGTCTCATTATTTTTGCAAGATCAGATCATACAATTTTGGTGCAATCAGATGCAAATACTGTTCCTCAGTTGGTCTTGATCATATCCTAAACTCAATTCAGATTCCAAGCCATGCCTTCCTGTCCCCACCTCTTGTTAGTCTATAAATACCTCTTATGTACCATATGCATCTCCCTTGGATCCAATATGATGTTGAAGACACTGTTAGGGCTCATACATTGTATGAGCCACTTCTATTGATGTTGTACTGGGTTTGTGGTTTTGAACCTGAGGGTGCATTAGTGGTACCACTTTGATTTCACATTAACGTCCTGATTCTGTAATCTGTTCCACAAGGTCAGATTTCTGTGTCTACCTAGAAGATTATGGATGTCAATGGAGCTCCATCTTCTAGGCACAGGGACCTGTATGCAAGGAACAACTTACAGGAACACAGCCTAATACTGTAACTGCTCTGCTGGGAAGTATGAGATATTTCACTGATGGGTTATTTGGCCTTCACTGAAAGGCTTGCAAGCACGATAAGAAGTGAGTAGATCCATAATGTAATTTGTTCTCTCAGGTTTTTATTAGTTCATGTTTCTCTCATGTAACATCTCCACCTGCCCACCCTTCATATTATTTTCATTACTTTAAAATCTCTTTATTTTTCCTTTGAATGGGATTTTGCATGCAAGGTTAATACTGTCAAAGCTTTGCATTGCCAATACAGATGCTAATCATCTGACAATCTGCCATGTCTCCTGCATGAGTTTTTCCTCTGTGTCACACACTGATCTTTAATGTGCCTGCACTGATTCTTAGCTAGCATGGGGGTAGGAGAAATGACTTGAGAGGCCCACTTACTTAAATTACATGGGGAAATAAAGGGGGCATTAAATGACTCAAGTATAGGCTAATGAAATTTAAAGTCCTCAACAATAAATCACCAGATCAAAATTCAAGTACAAGGTCAGTTTGGTAGAGACTACAAGTTGTTTCTGCAACTGGTTAAATAGTATTTGGCAAACATCTTGTTCAATGAAGGTCACTGTTTTTTGTCAAATTTATGAATAATCTTTTCTGTTTTACCAGTTCTGTAGCAGGTTGAACACTGTTCAGTGAACCTGCTAGTCCACAAATACCTGGGAAATATGTCAAATGTTGTATTTAGCTAATATACTTGGCTAGTTCTAGTTGTTACTATCTGATGGCTGTATGGAGTTCATTTCAGAAGATGTGCACTCTCATGATGTGTGCATTTCTAGAATAGATTTAATCTACTTCCCAGTGTGTGTCTTTGGCCTGGTCATGTGTGGTATTGAGTACTCTCCTTTCCCATTCAGTTCAGTAAGAGTGGAAGGTGCTCAACAGTTTGCAGGACAGGGCCCTGAGTGTACATATCTAGGTAGAGATGTGTGTCTATATGCCTTATTTATTAATTCTTTGTATTTTGATAGTACCTAGGAGCCCCAGGACCCTATTGTGCTAGACACTGTACTAATACAGAACAAAAGATTGTCCCTACACCAAAGAGCTTACAATCTAAATATAAAATGAGGCAACAGATGGATACAGACAAACTGATCAGGAACACAAGTGAACAGAGACAATATTGATCAGCACGATAGGCAGTGGTGCCAGCTCATTTGCTAAGGAAGTGCAAACAGTGTGATCCTCAGCTCGTATTGCCAGCTGGTTCTATCGTTCAGCTTTGCATCTTGCCATTGGTAATGAAAATGTGCATTTCATTCACTAAGTATTGCTGTTTCTTGTAAAATATTTGCTATTTGATTACAAATTAACTTAGAACATAATGTATTTGCTTACTTTTTTGCTTCTGGAATGTCATAAAAATCAGTGATGCAAAGCGTCTCTTATAGTCTATGGGAACTGCAATATCTAAACAGTCAGGGCCTCTTCAATTTTCAGAAAAGGCTTGAACAATTTACCTTTTATGCCTTCTCAGTGGCTGTGATGACACTGTAACTTTAGCGATAATGGCATAGCTGAGTATTTCCATGGTTATCACTGCCTCTTACAACCAAATCGTAGGTCAATCATTTGAGAAGGTGCTGAGGCAGGCATTTTTATATCAGGAGCTTTATCGTGTAAAAATATGCACATGATCTCAACTCCCTCTAAGAAATGTTATTCACACCTGGAGTCACTAATGCACTCAACCATTTCATGACAGTTACCAAAGGACAGGGGCTCTTGCAGGCTGCCATGTACAGCAAGCACCTTGCTATGGTTTGCAGCCAGGGCCGGCTCCAGGGTTTTGGCCGCCCCAAGCAGCCCCCCCNTACAAGAATGTCCTAGAAATCCAGTGACTGAATAGATTGTCTATTTGCTTTTATAAAATATATAGTAATTTAAACAATGAAGATGAGGAAAACAGTTCATACAGTTGGAGCCCTAGGTGAATGGCAAGTACAGTGGCAAATGAAATACATTGATCTAGAAGGTTAGTAAGTTTAATCTGAATTTTGTATCAATTAATAGATTTTTAAAGTATGTCTACACAGCCAAATAAAAAATAAAGACCCTATGGCAGCAAGGCTCAGAGCCTGAATCAACTGACTCAGGTTCATAGGGCTTAAGCTACAGGGCTAAAAATCACATTGTAGACGTTCGGGCTCAGGCTGGAGCCCAGGCTCTGATACCCATGGAAAGTCGGAGAGCCTGGGCTCCAACACTAGTGGAAAAGTCAATACTGCTATTTTTAGTCCCATAGTGAGTCTCTCTCAAGCCCGAGTCAGTTGACCCAGGCTCTGAGACTCGCTGCTGAGTTGTTTTTTTTTTCAGTGTAGACGTACCCTAGGTCAATCTAAACCGACCTCCTGAATAATGCTGGCCACAGAATGTAATATAGTTACTCCTGTGTTGAGCCCAATAAATTATGTTTCACTAAAGCATAACTTCCAGATAGGAATTCAGTTTTCATGTGAAGACTTCAATAGATGAAAAATCCACCATTTCTCTTGGTAGTTTGTTGTAATGGTTAATTGCCCTCACTGTTAAAAATGTGTATCTTATTTCTAGTTTGAATTTGTGTGCGTGTGTGTTTTCAAGTATGTCTTTTTAAATTATGCACAAATTAATCACCAGATTTATAGAGCAAATAAGGATTTTGGTAGATTTTCTTAACCAATTCATCCACAGCAGTGGCATAAAACTATACATTCAGCAAGGGGCAGAGCCTTTTTTGATGTAAATTGGCATAATCTCCCGCCTGGCCCACAATATCCAAAATGAACTGATTACCTGTTACACACCGTTATCAATCCAAGCAACAGAGTTCAGATGCTTCAGACCCATCTCATCATTTACAGTCTGTAAAGATGCTGTGATACACTGTTTTGACAAGTGTTTGTTAGAAATCACTTTGTGCTAATTGATCTTTTTTCTGACAGCCTTTAGCAGCTATGTTTAGGAGTCAGGACTGCAATTTCCACCACTTTGGTCCTCAAGATAACAACACAGCTGACTTTTAAAAAGGAACCTAAGGCATTTGAGCTATCACACAATTATAGGAGGAATCATTTTTAAACAGCATGTCCAAAATTTTAACTGAAACAAAGGGAAACATTTATCAAAGCAACGCACACCACCACCAACAGCTGCATTCTTCTGCATCATTAGTAAATTTAATTTTGTTTTGTTTACAGTGTGTGAATAGGTGCCATTATCATTCAAAATCATCAATGCAAGCAATTTTCTTTCTCTCCAAGCACGCCTTCTTCCTCGCATAATGATGTCTAATGAATTGTTGTGTTCTGCATCTGCAGTAATCATGACTTCATCCTTGTCTTTAATCATTGCAAACCAAGCCATTTTTGGTATTCTTTTGAAGGTATGGTCAGCAGCTCCACAGGGACGGGAAGCCATGGTGGCAGCAGATGCAATAACGGCTGCTCCCATCAATAGCAGTGAAAATTCTGAAAGGGGCAAAATGTAATAAGGTGAAACGCAGTGCTCAATATGCGATACAGTGTTACACCTCTGTTAAGTAAACCTTGGTGTTAATCAGGGCCGGCTCCAGCAAAAAGACGTGATTGGCGGCCGCAGTTCAGCGGCAGGTCCTTCGCTCCTAGAGGAAGTGAGGGACCTGCTGCCCCCGAATTGCCGCAGGTGCCGCCCCTCTCCCGTGGCCGCCCCAAGCACCTGCTTGTTAAGCTAGTGCCTGGAGTCGGCCCTGGTGTTAATTAGAAAGCTGGGTCTGTGTTTATAACTTTAATGTTTACGCAAAGTCTACTTATTCCTATCGGTCTGTGTGGTGTATATTCAATGTAAATTGTAACATCTGTTTGAAAATCCGCCTGTCTGCCATTTTGTCTGTTACACTGCTTCTCTCAACGTAGACAGACCAAAAAGTATGCTCTCACTTATATTACTACAATACCATTGAAGACAATCCGGTTACCATTTGTAATGTCATGGGTATATTCCCCCCTAGATTACTGACCAGGACTCTGGAGCATCTGAAGCAGAGACTGCCCCCAGATAACCCTTCTGAGGTTTTACCCCGGCTTAGTGATAGTGGTTGGGAGGTGTAGTATTTTGAGAACACTTATGGGGTTCATAGATCTTGTGCATAAGTCCCACTTTAGATCTCAAAATAAGGCTTATGTGGTGCGTAGACCTTGATCAGGTCCTTTGCATGAAATTCATTCCTGTGCAGTTATGTACCTCACTATTGAGTCTCAGTACAGTATATCCTTGATTTAAAGAGTTCCCATTAACCTGAGATAAAACATGGCTGAGGATTTGGCCCAATCTATGTATAATAATGAAAACATTAAATGAAAAATCCATGTATTGGGCTTGATTCTGCTTCTACTTACACACTGTCTTCACTGGGAAAAGGACAGGGCCTGTTAGGAATCCAAAACATGTCTGGAGAAGTGACTGGAAACAGAATCCTTGTGTTAACTTTTGGGAGCACAAAGACTGGAACTTGTCCCAGGTTGATTTACCTTGAGGGCAATCTACAAAGGTTGATAAAATGAAACTTGTACTTTTGATAACGTAGGGATTTAGCAATACCAGCTGTGTATGTGATGTGTGGGAATTAAACACCCAGCAGGTAAAGGAGTAAGAATCTTTTAAGCTATTTAGGGTGCCGTAAAGATGTGGGAGTTGTAACCAATTCATTTATTTTTTTCATCCATTTATCCTTGTATATGATGTGATGTTATGGTCAATGTATATGCTATTTTATATATAATCAAGGTATGTTAAATGGATTTAAATTGTAGGATTATAGAAGTATAGGATTGATAAATATTTCAGAGTGATGAGTGTAGTAAGTATATAAGTAAAGCATGGCTGAAATGCAAGGCCTACAGTCCGAGACTGAGACCTGTAAGATTTTAGCTTGGCCATACTAGGACATAGGCTTAAGAATGCTTAGCATGAGCCTAGGCCACGGGAGTGGGAGGGACTGTGACAGAGTTCTTGGCGCTGGCTGGACCTCCGAGCCCGGAGCCTCTTCCCCATTCCACCCCTTCCCCTGCAGCCATGCCCCCTGCTCGCTACTCCCCTCTCTCTCCCCCCCGCTGCAGCCCCAAGAGCAGAAAATCTTTGTGCTCCCGGTGCTCCTCCAGCCCCAGGGCTATGGCTGGAGGAGTTTTTTTCCGGGCCCCCCAAATCCACCACTACCCCCCATCCTGGTGGCATGAGGTTTGGGGAGGCTTAGCCTCCCCCAGCCTCCATTACGTGCTGCCCATGAGAATGACTCCATCTTTGGTATATACGTATGTGTGCACACACACACTTGGATGAGGGGAAACTGGTCTAGAGAAGTCTCAAATGTGAATCTCCACAATGTTTCATTAAAAATAATTGACTTTGACCTTTAGAGAGAATGAAATTATACAGGTTCACAAGGGTTTAATTGTGTTTCTTCACTAAATTCAATTTACTTGGGCTTATGATGACTTAAGTTTTGTACAGCTGCAAAAGACAGATGAAAGGCCAGCCATGAGGAATGTTGGTTATGTTTAACACATTAATTAACCATAATTGGAAGTTATATGAAACCTTTTATTCACAGACCTTAAAGTGCTTTGCAAACAAATTAATGACACTTGTGCAGTAGGTAAGTTTATTATCCCCATTTTAGAGATGGGGAAACTGAGGCAGGAAGCAGTTAAATGACTTGCCCCACAGTCACAAATTAAGTTGGTGGCAGAGCCAGGAATAAAACACTTATGCTTCAGCCCTAAAGTCATTCTCTCTTTAGTTGTTTCTTTGTCATCCCTGCATTTGTATTGTTTCTTCTCCTCCCTGGATAGATACTACATCTCTTCCTGCTTGTCTTGGCTCTCCCTTCAAACATACCTGTTGTAGATAGAGTTCTTCAGCTCACCAAGCCTTATTTTACACTTAGGAGTAAAAGCTGTTAGTTGATAAAACTATTCAGTCTTTTAATCCTTTTTTATGCTTTAAGGTTGTCTCATCACATAAGGAAGGAGAAAGAGAGGACATTGTGTTAGGGCAGCTGTATGCAAAATAGGACATGCTCTCCACTGAGCTGTCTAATAATATATCAGAAAAAAAGCATTAATGTTTGCTGGATTCTCTTCGAATTATAGATAGAATTAAGCAAAACTGGTTTGGTTTGTTCAGGTAGGAACATTTGAGAACCATTTGATTATGTTAGAGGCGGCTTGCAATTCTGTGGTCAGATCCTCAGCTGTGGAGCTTGGCGGGCACAGCCCAGCTCAGAGCAGGGAGCTGGTTGGGCACAGCCTGCAGCTGCCCGTAGGCTTCTGGCTCCCCACTCCCTGTGGGGAGCCCATCAGTTGCACAGAGGCTTCTGGGAGCCGTCTGAACTCCGTGCGTGGAGCTCATAGCCAGGACCCTGGCTGCAGCGAGGACCAGGAAGCCAAGACCCTGGGGGGCAGCCAGGCTCCCAGAGGGGAGCTCCATGTGGAGCTGAGAGCCCACGCTCTCAGTCCCGCACACTGCCCCTCTTAAGTCAGTGGAAGCGCTCTTAGGGAGGATGTGCACCACTGACAGAAGGAGGCTGGACATGAACCACCACAGTAATTACTGCAGTGGCTATAAGTCAACCTAACATAAGTCAACTTACATTTCTAGTGTACACCTGCACTCCTTTACAGGGAGCAGGAGGGAAGTGAACTGTTAATGTGTAACCTCAGAGAGGGGGCAACACTGCTCCTGAGGGAGCCATGGGGAGGGATCTATTACTGGCATTAATTCTTTGTCAACAGGAAGGTTGGGAACTAGTTCTGTCAACTTTTGGGCTTTGCTGAAGTCTAGAGGCTGCATAACTCCCCTCTTTTATAGGGACATATTTCTCCTCTGAGGAGCACATGGTCCCAAGTCTGCAAGGTGAGCCATAGTAGTTTTTTGCAGTAGTTTTTGCCTCATGCTTGGTGATTTCTCCATGGCAGGGGAGCATTGTGACACATTTGACAGGCCTGTGAACTACTAGGATGACTAGTATTTCCAGCATCTGAAACACATCATAATTAAGTTCATCATCTTTTACTATGGTGTCAGCTTAATAGATAGTTTAGGAGACAGGTTTCAGCAGATTATATTCTGCAGGGTTTGTTCCTAGAAGAATTTGGCATTGGGCATGTTAGCATTTTGGAAAGCTTTAATGTATTGGTGAGTGGAAGTTCTTACATCGAAGATTAGGTGTGTGTCCTTAGTGGTAGGTCTGAAAACCAGATAAGGACTCTCAGCTCTTCACATACCCACACATGAAGACAAACAAGCTTCTGTAGTGCTAGGCAGTGACTAGAACTGGGTAACCACTTTTGGTTGGCAGGGGTTTGTGTTTACATTTTTCCTGGCGGTATGTCACATGAGTTTTGCACCTGCTGAATTTTGTCAAGAGCTCCAGGTTAAAAAATAAAAATGAAATGCTATCAAAATAGCTGTGTTTAGTCTGACCTGAAGTGAAAAGTCATGCTGTTTTACATGGTTTCCACACAAATCTATCATTCATCCCATAACTCAGCACAGGTGCAACTGAAACTTGATCCAGCTTTCCGTAAAGATCCTAGTCTGTAATGAAGCTCTGCACCAGACATGATACCTCAGAGTGCCAGAGAGATCAACTGTAGACCCATTTCCCCCACAGTTTGTTGCCTACTGGCCATGACTTCCTTTTCAGAGAGCTCTGCTTCTCCATCTAGACTTGTTAGTGCCACTGACCCTCCACTAGCTTGGAGGCCTTGCTTTCCTTTTGGAGAGTTCAGCCTTCTCACCTCCATTCTTGTCCCAGGGTGGTAGATCTGGCTTTATATTTTGGAGGGAGTTTGAAATTACTGAAGCAACGAGACTGGCAACAGATCAATGAGGGTTGCAAACCTGACACCCGCAGACATAGATCAGCTTCATTCCAGGGGTCAGAGATGATTAATAAGAGAATATTAGGAAAATGTGTATGTTTTTAAATAATGGTACAAATTCTGCTTCCAACTACACTGTAAAAACAAAGCAATTCCCGGGAAATCACTAGATCTTGAATTTGAAATGTTCTGAATTTACATATCAGCTTTAGTGTTATAGCCCTAATCCTGCCAAGGCTTAATTATTTGCAGAATTCTGAGCACCCTGAGTAGCTCCACTGATTTCAGTGCAACTAATTACAGGGCATAATTTTCAAAAGCGTCAAATAATTTAGGAGTCTAAGTACCCCTGACTTCACAGTGCATAAAGTTATACCCAGGCGAAAGTCTGCAGGATTGGAGCTTGTGTAATAGTGACCTTTTTGACAGCAAATATGTAAAATATAATTATTCTATCTGTACTTTTGTTCATTTGCTTCCTTTTCTTTTATATAGGTCCCTCTTTCCCTTTAGTCCTCTAGATAAGTGGTTCTCAACCAGGGGTATGTGTATCCCTGGGGGGTATGCGGAGGTCTTCCAGAGGGTACATCAACTCATCTAGATATTTGCCTAGGTTTGCAACAGGCTACATAAAAAGCATGGCGAAGTCAGTACAAACTAAAATTTCATACAATGACTTGTTTATACTGCTCTATATACTATACACTGAAATGTAAGTACAATATTTATATTCCAATTGATTACAATTATATGGTAAAAATGAGAAAGGAAGCAATGTTTCAGTAATAGTGTGCTGTGACACTTTATTTTTACTTCTGATTTTGTAACCAAGTAGTTTTTAAGTGCGGTGAAACTTGTGGGTATGCAAGGCAAATCAGACTCCTGAAAGGGATACAGTAGTCTAAAAAGATTGAGAGCTACTGCTGTAGATCCTGTATTTTTCTGCAGACTAGTTTTTCCTTTAATACAGCCTAAAAAAAAAAGGGATTTTCTGAATTTTTTCTTAGTCCAAGCTGGGCTTCTTTCCTCTTTCTAAACTTTTTCTTTTTTTCAGATTCATGTTGGTTATCTCTTCTCATGCTTGTGAATAAACCTTTCCCATCTCAGTTGAATTCCCCTCTCCCACTTTCATCCTTCCTCAATACTATCCAACTTCCCATCTCTATTTTGTCGGATCCTCTCCATCTATGTTCCTCCATTTGTGTATTCCTCCTTCAGTCCATTTCTACTCTCACCTTCATTTGATTCTCCAAGCCCCCTACCTTGTTTTCTCTCTGTCCCTTACTTCACTCCCCCGTCACTCTGCATATAACACATGAATACAGTTTTGCTCAGTATGTACTGTGGAGATTGAGTTAAAAACCCCCATTCAGACAGTAAAGCTTCCTTCCCATGAGAGACATTATTATTTGTGAAACAGAAGACTAGTGTCTGACACAACATTTCAATGCAGTTGATTTATAGTAAAGAAATTATGTGAATAAATGTCACTTTACTGTTTAAACAAGGGAAATATTGTATCAAATCTCACATCATGCTCAGAAATTCCGTTGTCATAAATGGATGGACAAGCTCCCAAATAGTAATTAAGATTTATTGTCACTTCAGACACTCGTAATTTGCAAATACAGTTCCTTTTGAAGGCTGATCTTATGAAGAAATGTTTGCCAGAAGTGTGAAATTCTGCCCTTACAGTCACACAGTTGATTTCAGTATAAGTCACTTGTGTATTGGAGGGCAGAATTTAGCCCTATTTGTTTTAAATCCCACCCCACTATGTGTCTGTCTACATGACGCAAGGAAACTAGTGCAGGGACATAAAGTGGTTATGAGGGGAAGAAGCTGGCAGTGGGCAAATGGGGAAAGGGTAGTGTGTAGAGAGAAGGCATTGCATGCGTGTTGCAAGGTCAAGGCCAATATTCTTTTAGCAATGGCTTTTGTCTAGTAAAGACAAGGCCCGTGTAGTTATAGTTCGTTGACTGTGAGCATAGCTGGGGGCTATTTTATGGCATAGCTGGGGGCTATTTTCGTACCATAGAGCACAGAACAGTACCTCGCAGCTTTTTTGAGGTGGAGCAGGATTTAACCACTTCTGAGAGCTCCAACATGGAAAAGCCCTAATGGAAACACATAAGTGGAATTTCAGATGTACAGAGCTAAGGCAGCTGAACAATTTTAAATACATTTAAGCAGCTATTTGAAATATACTTTGTTAACCATGTCTCTCAACTTCCCAGACAGGAGCCTGAAGGGAACAGTGACTGGGGAGTTTTGCCAGCACACCTTGTGTTTCCTTTGCCTCATCTACTCCTTCCTGTAGCATTTTTCAAGTTACATGTGAATTATCTGCCAATATTTATTGAAAAATCCCTGCCTGACCCCTTCATATAGGTAAACTGTCTAAAATGCAAATTCTTCCCCACTCTCCTCTCAAAAAGATTCTGAGATTTAAATTACCATGCATCATCTCTCTCCTAATTCTAAGACAGAAAGGGACAATTGTGGTTATTATGGCACATTCAGTGATGGTCCTGATATAAATATGAGTGAACTTGACCGTGCAGCTTGGTGCCAGTTTCAAAGGGAGGGTTAGGGCTTTGCAACCTCTAGATGGAGCTGCTTCTTCCAGGTAGGTTAAACAATACTGCAGGCTTCTTCAGTCAATTTGATCATCCAAGTGCAGACTGCCCTGTTAAGGAGCCTGTGTCTGAAATTTGGAGTGAAATCCTGGTCCAAATGAAGTCAATGGGAGTTTTACCATTGACTGTGGAGCCAGGGATTTCACTCCTGGACTTCCTGTTTCATATGTCTTCTTTTGAGGATTTAAATATGTTAATTTTAATTTTATAATTGATTGAGAGAGCAAAATTTCATAGTTAAAATCAAGGTGGATATGCACAGAATGTAGTATAAAGGGTTACAGACGATATACTGTAGAAAAGACTCAGAGCCTGAACCATTATTGTTTTCTTTCAGCCTTACACTGGAGCAACTCTTGATTTCAGTGGATCTGCTTTAGCATAAAAGTGATGTAATGCAGTGATGAATCAGGTCCTCATTCTGTTCTGAACACGTACATTGCTGGCAAGGTTGTGCTGCTGTTGCACAAATACCTGACATTTTGAAAGTGAAAAAACAGACTAATATCTAAATACATTTTTGAACTACGATTAGAAATGCTAGGTGGCCCCCTTGTGGCTATTTAAATTAAAGCGAACTCTCCTTCCCCAAACAAATCCCTGACTCTGTAAAACCATTTGAAAAGATCCATTGTTTTTGATGATAAGATTTTTATATTTGTGTTGTGTCATTACACTTGTTAAAGATGTCATGTTGGAAAATATTTATAATTATTCATTGTAAAAAAGTACTCCTGTATCCTCTTTATACTACAACAATGGCATTATTTTAAAAGGATGTATTTATTGTTAATTTCTAAGGCCCCAGTACTACAAAAATTTAAGCACATATGCGTGATTGCAGATCTGATTAGTCCCATTGACATCAGGACTGGGTGTGTAAAATTATTCACATGCTTAAGTCTTTGCAGGATCAGAACCAGATACATTTAGTTCTCATAATATTTATATTTATTTTATTATAGGATTATGGTAGAGATTTACAATAAATAGGCATTGCAGTTTTGGTCTTTTTTTTATTGTGGCGTTGGTCAATTATTGGACTCAATAGGACTACTATGAGGACTACTAGCTTAAAGCTAAGCATGTGTGCAAGTGTTTGTAGGATTGGGGCCAGGGTCTTGGTGATATCAATTAAACAATGAGTTTGAGAAAACACATATATAGGGGGGAGGGATAGCTCAGTGGTTTGAGTTCAATCCTTGAGGGGCCACTTGGGAATCTGGGGCAAAATCAGTACTTGGTCCTGCTAGTGAAGGCAGGGGGCTGGACTTGATGACCTTTCAAGGTCCCTTCCAGTTCTAGGAGATGGGATATCTCCATTAATTATAAATTATTATAAACATATAGATATCCAGGCCTGATCTATACTATAAATTTACATCAGTATAGAAAAATCCATACCCCTGAGCGATGTAACTGTACTGACCTAATCCCACGTGTAGACAACACTAGTTCAATGAAAGAATACTTCTGTTGACCTAGATGGAGTACCTATGCCGACAGGAGAAACCTTCCATCGGTGTACATAGTATCTACTCTGAAGTGCTACAGTGGTGCACCTGCACCACTTGCAGAGTTTTAAGTGTAGACATACCCTCAGGCAGAGGTGACACATAGGGGGTAGGGATGTAAATAGGGTTTTAAAATAGTAACCGTTTAACCTATTAACATTCTATCAGTTAAACAGTTAACCGTTAAGGAGTTCTGCCGGCCCCGTGCCCAGGGTCCTGGCTGCCAGGATCCCAGGTGCAGGGCAGCAGCGGAGTTTAATAGTTAACCAAAACTGATAAGACTGATGCTTATCGGTTAGCCGGTTAAACTTTTACATCCCTAGTAGGGGAGGCATGTGGGGTAAAGTGCCTCCCCAGATTGTCCTGCCAGGGGGATGGGAGAGGGTCTCTGTCCTCCTGCTGCGGTTGCTCCCCGGCATGCTCGGCTCCTATTCCTGGCAGCTGGGCCTGGGCGGGGAGCAGAGAGGGTGGGACCACCTGCTTCTCACGCCGGCTGCTCTGGGTTGCTGCTCCATGCAGCACAGCAACTACCTCCTCTTTTCCAAGCCAAACATGCCCAGTTCCTTCAGCCTTTGCTCATATGGCTTGCATTGCATCCCTTTGTTCATCTTTGTTACTCGCCTTTGGAGCCTTTCCATCCTTTCTATACATAGATGACCAAAATCCAACTGAGGGCAAACCAGAGCCAAGTAGAGCAGTACTATTACCTCCCATGTCTTGCATGCTATGCCTCTGTTAATGCAACCTAAAACCGCATTTGCTTTTTTTGCAACAACATTGCAGTGCTGACTCATGTTCAGGTTGTGATCCACCACAACTCCCAGATCGTTCTCAGCAGTGCTGCTGCCAGGCAGTTTTCCTCCATTCTGTATTTGTGCATTGGTTTTTCTTCCATAAGTGTAGCACCTTACATTTGTCTTTGTTAAATTTCATTTTGTTGTCGATAGCCCAGTTCTCCAATTTATCACGATCCCATTGAATTTTAGCTTTATCTTCCAAAGTCTTGGCACCCTCCCCCCCATCCAGCTTTGTGTCCTCTGCAATAAAGATGTTAAACAACACAGGACCCAGGACAGATCCCTGTGGAACCTCACTTGAGACCTCCCTCCAATCTGACATCATTCCATTAACACTTACTCTTTGTTTGCAGTTGTTTAACCAATTATGTATCCACTTAATGGTAGTTCTGTCAAGCCCACATTTCTCCAGCTTACTTATCAGAATGTCATGTGGGACAGCGTCAAAAGCCTTGCTGAAGTCTAAGTATATTATATGTACCGCTTTCCCCCTAATGCTACCTTTTTGATCTGGTAGCATTTCACACCTATTACACTCATTTTGCATTAATGTAAAGGATGACGCAGAGTGCAAGGAAAGGGAAATTTGGGCCCCAGTCTGCAAATAATCTTAAATTGTTATTTAAGGAGGCACTGGCAAAATAGTGTAGTGTAAGTCATATTATATCTCCATTAACCTAAAAATAGCTCCACTCACCTAAACTCGGTTGTTGCTCCAGAGGTTTGTTTTGGGCCCATTGTTATTTACTTTGTATGTAACTGATTTGAGATGCCTTCATTTCCAGAAGTAACTCTTCTAGAACCCAGCCCACATTAGCAAAATGCTATGCTGATTTGGAAAACAGTCCTACAAACACAGCTGTAGCACAGTTACAAAACTATTTTGTAAGCAAAACTGTCCCATCCAGTATTAAACTGTGCTGAGGTACCAATTTTCTGTGTGATCAATGGTTTGCTCCACTGGACATTGATACCCTTATTTTTGTTACCTTTAGTGCTGCATATGATACTATCTGAAAGTATTTTTCTTGGTTGGCTAGCACATTTTCCCACTGTAATAAAACTGGGGCTTTTCAGCTTGGAAAAGAGACGACTAAGGGTGGATACGATGGAGGTCTATAAAATCATGACTGGTGTGGAGAAAGTAAAAAAGGAAGTGATATTTACTCTCTCATAACACAAGAACTAGGGGTCACCAAATGAAATTAATAGGCAGCAGGTTAAAACAAACAAAAGGAAATATTTCTTCACACAGTCAATCTGTGGAACTCTTTGCTAGAGACTATACCAGGGTTCAAAAAAGAACTAGATAAATTCATGGAGGATAGGTCCTTCAATGGCTATTAGCCAGGATGAGCAGGGATGGTGGCCGTAGCCTCTGTTTGCCAGTAGCTGGGAATGGGCAACGGGGGATGGATCACTTGGATAATTACTTGTTCTGTTCATTCCTTCTGAAACACCTGGCATTGACCACTGTTGGAAGACAGGATACTGAGCTGGATGGACCTTTGGTATGACCCAGTATGGCCGTTCTTATGTTCTTATCTCAGCTACCTTTTTCTCCACTTTTTGTTTCTACCTGTCCAAAAGGTCTCTTGCTATAACTAGCGCTAGTCTCCTCCTTTTATCCACGGGGTTTGGTAACTGGACTCTGCCTGTCTAACTCCACCTTGTTTTGAATTTAACCTTTGTTAATGTCGGAGATATTCACTCTAGACTCTTGACCAGTCCTCTGGAACAATCAAAGAATCTGCCCCCAAATGATCTTTCCAAGGTTCTACATGGAGCCCACATCAAGAAGGGGCATACAGGGCTTTTGAGTTTGGGGTGAAATTCACTCCTGAGCATGGAAGCCAACTCAAGGTTTATGCACAAGTTAAATTCCACTAAAGCCCTATTTTGAGGATGAATTTGATTCCACCAACAAAATGCATTAATTCCTTTGTGTATCAAATTATTATTTTTTTTTTTTGTGGCAGGTAGAAAGTAACATAATATAGGAAAGAAGAAGACTACCCATTAAAATATTTGAAAGAAGAATGCTGAAACCTAGCGAAGTCAGAGATGGGCTGTAAAAATTGGAACAACTTAGATATCTGGCTAAAACTTATATGAGAAACCCTAACCATGAGGGTCTTTTGTAGCAATAACAAAACTGTTCAATCAGCTGTACATTTAGATTGGAACCATCAGTAAAAATCTCTGGATTTTTTTATTCAGATTGCTCTTGGAACATTATGTTCTGCACATTATAAACGCTTCCCACTTTCACCTAAAAAAGAAAGGCTAGACTGAGGTTGTCTAGCTGTTGGCTGATTCTGATAAATCCGTATGTTTTCTTCTCTTCCAGACTAAAATACTGGAATGCTTTGCTTGTTAATCTGCCAAGCAGACTGATTACATCTTGTGCAAAACTCTGCTGCCTGGATATCATAGAAAGAAGCATGAACATTTTATTGACAGGAATGTGTTGTCTTATGAGTCTGACATTTCTGCACTGAGGGTGAAATTCACCCCAGTGTAGAGGACCAGCACAATGCCCGTGCATCCCTTAAATCCCTGTAACAATCTCAGCATTGGGCGTAAGTGGGATTTGTAGGGTACATGGGACCTCTGCACAGGTGTGAATTTCACCATGATTTACTCATTTTTGTCAGTAATCTAACAGCGTAATTTCCCTACAAGAGCCTCATGATCAGGGCTCTTAGTATAAATTTTATCCATGTCTCTCAATTGTCTTGGATTTGCTGAAGATCTGATTTCGGTGGATATTTTGATAGGCATGTGTAGGACTCATGGATCTTGAAATATGTGTTGTGGGGAGTATTGATCATTGTAGCAATGGAGATGTGTGTGCAGGTTTTGCATCTGTTGTTCTGGCAGAATGTGGTGCCGCTTTGAGTTGGTGAGTCCTGGTCTGTGGGAAGTTTGGCTCTGAGGATGAGCTTGGAGAGGTTGTGAGCTTGTTTGAAGGCTAGAAGGGAGGGGGAGGGTTGTGGTCCCCATCTCCACTGCTACAATGATCAATACCCCACCAGAACATACCTTTCAAGATCCATGGGTCCTACACAAGTGCTCTGTGTAGCTCAAAAGCTTGTCTGTCTCACCAACAGACGTTGGTCCAATAAAGCAGCGGATCTCAACTGGAGGGCCGCGAGCCCTTTCAAGGAGGCTGTGGGGCCCTGCAGCTGAAACCCAGATCCCGAGCCCTAGCGCCCCCAGCGGGACTCTAGTTGAGAGGCGCAGGGCTGAAGCCCTGATCCCTGCAAGTGCCCTCCCGGGGCTGAAGCTGGGAGGGGCAGGGCTGAAGCCCCGATCTCGGGTGCCCGGGAGGTGCAGGACTGAAGCTCCGATCCCTGCTGGTGTAGTGGCACAAACAGCTCCCTGGCAGAATTTCCTCTCTAGGTTCTACTGAGCACTCTCACCAGAACTGAGCAGGCTCAGTAGGTAACTGCTATTGGTGGGGAAATGTGCCTGCTGCTGTTTCTGCCGTTACACGGGGCAGCTGCTGCTCTCTCTAGTGCCATAGAGCAGGCAGCCGCAGCATTCCCTCCTCTCCTGCTGGTGCCCCGGGTTGATGCTGGTCCTCAGCTCCTGAGTCCCAGCCTCCTTTGCTTCTGCAGAAGCTGCTGGTAAGAGGGGCCTGGGCTCAGCTCCTGGAGCTACCCCCTGTCTGCACACAGCCCCTAGCAACCTCTTCCCTGTAACCTGAGCTACCCCCCCTGCCTGCACTCAGCCCCGGCCCCTAAGCTGTTTTCAAACTTTTTGAGCTAAGCCCCCGACTTTGAGTTATAATTTTTGGTTGCTCCCCCAACCCAGACAGGTGGGTGGCCTGCTGAGGTGAGTCAGGGGGTGGAGGTGGCACTCCCTCCCTGGACCACTGGCCCCTGCCCTAGAGTTACCATATTTCAACACTGGAATAAAAGAGGACACTCCATGGGGGCCCTGCCCCTGCCCCAACTCTGCCCCTTCTCTACCCCCATTCCAACCCCTTCCCCAAAGTCTCCGCCCCCTCCCCTGAGCACCCCGCAATCCCCCTCCTCCCTCCTGCCCCCCGGGCTCTGGCTACTGCTGCGCTGGGGAAGTTGCTTCGGCCCCCGCCAAGGTGGAGAGCGGCGGGAGCCAGGAAAGTTGGAGCCCAGGGAGGAGGCGGCTGTGTGCTCCGATGCTGCCCGCCGCCTCTATGCCCCAGCAGATCACGGGAGTTGAAAGTTTTGCTGCAGCCACTCGCACTCGGGGTCCTCTTACCATGCCTCCCTATTGTCCCGGACATGTTCAGCTTTTTGGAAATTCATCCCGGACGGGGATTTGAGGACCAAAAAGCCAGACGTGTCTGGGGAAAACTGGACGTATGGTAACCCTACCCTGCCTAAGGTGACCAGACAGCAAATGTTAAAAATTGGGTTGGGGTAATAGGAGCCAATATAAGAAAAAGACCCCAAAATTGGGACTGTCCCTATAAAATCAGGACATCTGGTCACCCCAACCCTGCCCCTCCTTCCCATGTATAGAAATCAATCTACGCCTATGCCCAAGGCCCCTCTCGCTGGGCCCTGTAATTTTTATAGCACATCGAGGGGAGCCAGTGAGAAAAGGGTTGCAAACCCCTGCAATAAAGGATATTTTCTCACCCACCACATCTTGAATATATGATTTCATTCCTACCCCGTGAGGCTGGATCACAGCCTGCTGTGCTCCCTTCAGGTTTTGCCCCCACTCCAGAATTGGCTGCCTGGCGTGTGTTTGTGCAACACTTTGGGATGAAAGTTGCTTGATCCAAGTTAATATTTCATTTTTGTTAACTGCCATTATAACCGGTCTGGTAAACGTGGGGTAACCGCGGAATTAGAAGGAAAGGGAAACAGGCCCCAGAGGCCCCTGTAGTGGGTGCAAACCACGGTACCGCGCTGCCAGCCCCAGCCCACACAGCGTGCGTGACTGCAGTTCACGCAGCTCACCTCCACCTCGCCCCGTCCCCGAGCAGGCCCCTGGCTGCCCCGGCCATCCGACGCCTTCTGCCTTCCCGGAGATTGGAATCCTACGACACTTTCCGCAGGTCAACGTTCCACAGGGGTATCTGCCCGCTGCCGATTGGCTCCCACAACGCCCGCTGCGCCTTGCGACCAATCAGAATCCTCCACCGTGCTTACATCGGGGGGCGGGATCGCTGCCGGGAAAGTTTGAAATTTCCGCGACTGGGTGAGGCTGGGGAGCGCGCAGTAGCCGTTTGTCATGGCGCAGGGGGAGCCTGAGCCGGTGCTGGCGGTGCACGGCGAGGAGGAAGAGAAGAAGGAGGGTGGGGAAGGGCCGGAGCTGGCCCCGGCGGCTGGCGGTGTCGGGCTGCAGGAGAACGCGCAGGGCCTGAAGCAAGGTATATTCCCCCGCCCCCGTTTGTACTCCTCGGGAGCATATTTCCCCCGGCTCCCCACACTCGCCCTCCCTTGTACTCCCCCCCCCCCGGAATTTGCACCCTGTGCTTCAATAATTCCTCGGACTCCCTCACCCTAGATCTATTCCCCCCCGACCCCTGGAATGTAGTTTCCCTGTAACCTGCCCTTCAGCCCCTGGTCTGCAATTTACTTTCCAGTCCTAGGGGTTTCCTCTTGCGTTTCTTTTCTGTCCCCGCCCAGCTCTCTAGTTCAGTTACAAACGGTTGTTGTCAACGTAATAAACTGTAGGAAGATTGTTGAAGTTTAAGGGACAGTCTCAATGAGTGTCAAGTATCAGGGGGTAGCCGTGTTAGTCTGTATCTACAAAAACAACAAAGAGTCTCGTGGCACCTTAAAGACTAACAGATTTATTTGGGCATAAGCTTTCGTGAGTAAAAACCTCACTTCTTCGGATGCATAGAGAGTGAGTGTATGTATGCTCTGGTGGTGTAGCTTGTCGGGCCTAGGATATCCGAGAGACAAGGTGGTACGGTAGAACTAACCTCTGTTTGTGAGAGGGACAAGTTTTGAGATTACACATAGCTCTTCTTCCGTATCAGTGGGTATCTGCCTGAGACATCTTCCCAGGACATTAGCCTCTGTGTCCATTCACTATGCCCATCAAAACCCGGCAGGTGGTGGTAGGACCTTTGCATTTTTGATCCTAGTGGGGTAGGGAAAAGGGGGTTTCTCATCTCCCGCTTTTCCCCAAAAGGCTATGAAATGTTCCTTTCTGCTGTGTCCATGGCACCTGTAATTGTAGGTTGCTCATGTGCTGATGATTTAACCAGGTCTAGCCTATGCTGCTCCTGGCTAGGAAAGACTTGGCGTACAGCTGTGCAGTTTGAGCCTGTCCAAACTGTAATTGTTTGTAGGGCTCTAACATTAACACCTCATTGATGTGGGTGGGGTGCTGAGTGGGGGTAGCATTCTGGAAGGTCCTTAATGGAGGTTTGAGGCCACCAGTGCAGCTAGGAACCTTTAAAGGTTATTTACATGTGAAGTTGTTCCCCATTAACTCCATGTGTGGATAAGTCACGTACAGAAGCTGTTTTTTAAAAAGGGCAATGCCCTTTCTTCTACCTTGTGATGTATAAAGGCCTGAAAGGCCTCAGTCAGTTTTTTGTGTTTTTGCATCAGAAGTTCAGATCTTGTCTACACTATAGCAATTTACTATGAATGTTTGGTCCCCATAGAACACTTGTAAAAGATTTGCGTCCACACACAAGTGATCCGGATGGGTTACATGTGTCAGCATTCTAGAAGTTCTAATAGATCGGGGATCCACTAAGCCAGGCACTGTACTAATACATGGGAAGCTGCAATACCTGCCCTCATAAGCGTACAGTCAAAACAAGGCAGATAGAAAAAGAATGGGAGGAGAAACAGGCATAGAGATGAAGTGATTGCCCAAGGTCACATAGCCGCCAAATTGGGAATGCAACCCTGGGCTCCTGACTCCCAGTCCGGTGCCTTATCCACTGTGCCTCATTGCTTACAGCAGAATGAGCACATGTTCAGTCTGTGCTTGTGTGGATGGTACTAGCATGGTTCAGATAAGCCCGGTCCCACAGATCATGGTAGCTTTTTCGAGTTTCACAGAATCCGCTGTTTGTGTGGGGAACTGTGCGATAGCTGGCTAGAAGGCATTGCAGTTGAAATGGCTGAGCAGTGGAACTTGGACAAAATTGCACTGGCTCAGAAGTCAGTATCACTAGTATGGGCCCACTATAACACGAATTTGGATATAACACGGTAAAGCAATGCTCCGGGGGGTGGGGCTGCACACTCCAGCGGATCAAAGCAAGTTCGATATAATGCGGTTTCACCTGTAACGCGGTAAGATTTTTTTTGGCTGTCGAGGACTGCATTCTCTCCGGGTAGAGGTGTATTTGTGCTTGAATTGGTTGTTAAACCATTCTAGTCTCTAGTGTAGAAAGCCTGGGGTGACAAGTGAACTGGTGAAACTGACATGCACTAGAGACTGAAAACTGAACTATTGAGGGGAAGATACTTTCAGCTAGGTTTGATTTTGTATGTCTTATTAAAGCTTAGTCAGTGACTAGTGAACGCTGTGGGGTGGGGTCGACAGTCACGTGTATGTAATTTAACATCTCTGCCTTTCAGTTACGAAGTGGATTGCGCACTCTTCCAAGAGGTGGACCTTGTCCCAAGAGGTCATCCAGGCTTGCCAGTCCTGATATTCGCAACCTAAAAAGTAGTGGTGGAAATCCATTCTATTAGCAAAAGCCTTTCAGACCTTCTCTATACTACACCTACTGGAAAAAAAAGGCATAATCTCAGTTTTAAAAATCCTGTTTGGGTCTGTATCCAATAGATAGGGAGACCCTGTTTTGGCAAGTGTGTGTATCCCTGAAAAATGGAAAAACTAATTAGCTATTTAACCACCATTCCAATAGTAAATTAACATATCCTCTAGAGAGGAGGCATGCGTGGATTTTGCATTTAGCAGTAGATCCCTGGGATAGGAATGAAAGAGTGAACAGTACTTGAGTTGAGGTTGTGACTTTTTTTTTCCTTCAGAGTTGTTCCAAGATGATGATGATGATGACAGCTGCAGTGATTATGGGAGTCGTGATAAATCAGGGACCATTTTAGGAAGGATTGTGCCAGACGGGAATGTGCTTTTCCCAGACACGTTCCAAACAAATCACCTTTTGTTTTATGAGCGATTTAAAGCCTATCAGGATTACATCTTAGGTGAGTGACCTTTCTGCTTCTAAAATTCCCTCTTGTCATGATCTCTGTAGTGCTGACTTTTCCTGATGATTCAGTTTTAAACTGTATATATTTGTCCTCCTTTTAAATTGCACCATCCTCCATCCATAGCGTGGTAACTACAGAGGATCTAGACTAGTGGCAGAGATACAGGAGAGGTCAATTAATGATGGAGTTGAGACTCTAAACTTTTACTTTTACATTAAAAATATCATGACATAACAAACGCTTTTAGCTGGAGGACTAGACCTGGTGGATTTTGACATCCCAAGAGACTGAAATCGGAACAATTGAAAGGGGGAGGGATTTTTGATAAGACTAATTAAAACAGGGTCGTCTTCCCCCCGCCACTTATTTAACTCCAGTGGCATAATTGAGAGACGTGAGTGGTCAAGTGGGCAGTTGCTCTTTTTGTGAAGCTTTTGGCGGGCTGAGAGAGCACCTTTTGGTAGTTCTCCAGTCCTCTGGTCTAAGCTGTTTGGGGGCAGGGACTGTCTTTTTGTTCGCTGTTTATACAGCACCAAGCACCGGGGGGGGGGGGGGGGGGTCCTGGTTTGTGATTAGGAATCCCAGGCACTTCAGCAATACAAATAATAAAAAGACTGAGCAGAACAAAGTTGAAGACAACTTCTGACACAATGAAGGAACACTGAAACCCCATTCTGTTCAGCTTCCCTTTAATTGCTCATGTATGAACTTGATTCCTTTTGTCCTTTTATTGCATAAATACATATTGTAAGTGATTTTAATTTAATTTTAGCTGACTGCAAGGCCTCTGAGGTAAAAGAATTCACAGCTGAGTACTTAGAGAAGGTCCTTGAACCATCTGGATGGCAAGCAATCTGGCGCACTAATGTGTTTGAGGTGCTGGTCGAGGTAAATGTAATTCAGTTGCTAGACAAGTGTCTCCAATTAACGTCACTTTACTCCACTGTTAACAGGCAAATCACTTCCTTTTAATTAAAGTTTATGAGCTGATAGAAAATAGCATATTTTTCACATCTAATTCTCAGTGTGGAGGATAGAGTATTAGGCGAGAAGCTATTTAACTGCTTGCAGTGACTTTAGTCCTAGTGTCTCTTGGACATGAGAATGCAGGAGAACAACTTGTGACATGTAGAAACTTAGCATTGACAGTCAGATGAGATGCAGTTAATTGTTAGCCCTCATGATTGTAACGCATTTTGTGCAGATTGTAAGTTGTTTGGGGCCAGGACTGTCTTATTGTGCGTCCACTGCCTAGCACAATGGGGCACTGATTGGGTCTGCTAGGCTGCTGTACTATAAATAATTATCCACAGGACTGCCTCTCTTGCTTTACAGAGCTGCAGCTGTACGGGCTGCATTTTTATTTTACTGGCTGGGCCTTTGTGAAAACAATTTGCGCTCTGGTTCTATCTGTCAGTTTTGCACCTGGTTCTACTGAACAAAAAACTGTTGAACCTATAAAAGCCTGAATTTAAATAGATTTCACCTCCTAGGCACTCTTTGCAGTTTCTAATACCAGAAAAGATGGTGTCAACATGGAATTTTCCTTCTCTGTTTCCTTGGTTTTAGACATTGCTTATCTTCTGTTTGAATGTTACTTTTTATATTATACTAGTAAGGATGGTATTGAGTTGAATTTTTTTTGAGTGTTCTCTTATATAAACAAATGCATGGCATTGAGGTCTTTTGTAATGAGCTAGATCTGCTTCAGCGATAGTATCAGTCCTTCAAGGATCTGACTTTAGGGCAGGGGTTGGCAACCTTCGGCACACGACCTGTCAGGGTAATCCGCTGGCGTGCCGTGAGAGATTTTGTTTACATTGACCATCCGCAGACATGGCCCGCCGCAGCACCCATTGGCCGTGGTTCACCATTCCCGGCCAATGGGAGCTGCGGGAAGCAGCGGCCAGCGTATCCCTGTGGCCTGTGCCACTTCCCGCAGCTCCCATTGGCCGGGAGCAGCGAACCGTGACCACTGGGAGCTAAGGAGGGGCCGAGCCTAAGGACGGTCAATGTAAATAAAATATCTCATGACCCGCCAGCAGATTACCCTGATGGGCTGCGTGCCAAAGGTTGCTGACCCCTGCTATAGGGACATGCAGACATTTGGACCACTGGAGGTATAAGAATATAACATAAGAAGGGCCGTACCGGATCAGACCAAAGGTCCATCTAGCCCAGTATCCTGTCTACCGACAGTGGCCAACGCCAGGTGCCCCAGAGGGAGTGGACCAACAGGCAATGATCAAGTGATCTCTCTCCTGCCATCCATCTCCATCCTCTGACAAACAGAGGCTAGGGACACCATTCCTTATCCATCCTGGCTAATAGCCCTTAATGGACTTAACCACCATGAATTTATCCAGTTCTCTTTTAAACGCTGTTATAGTCCTAGCCTTCACAACCTCCTCAGGTAAGGAGTTCCACAAGTTGACTGTGCGCTGTGTGAAGAAGAACTTCCTTGTATTTGTTTTAAACCTGCTGCCTATTAATTTCATTTGGTGACCCCTAGTTTTTGTATTATGGGAATAAGTAAATAACTTTTCCTTATCCACTTTCTCCACATCACTCATGATTTTATATACCTCTATCATATCCCCCCTTAGTCTCCTCTTTTCCAAGCTGAAGAGTCCTAGTCTCTTTAATCTCGCCTCATATGGGACCCGTTCCAAACCCCTAATCATTTTAGTTGCCCTTTTCTGAACCTTTTCTGGTGCCAGTATATTTTTTTTGAGATGAGACCACATCTGTATGCAGTATTCGAGATGTGAGCGTACCATCGATTTATATAAGGGCAATAATATATTCTCAGTCTTATTTTCTATCCCCTTTTAAATGATCCCTAACATCCTGTTTGCTTTTTTGACCGCCTCTGCACACTGCGCGGACAGTATGCAGAGGTATGCAAAACAGGGCTTGAGAGCACAGGCTGCTGTGTGCTGTCCATCTGAGACTTTGTCATGGTTTGGGTAGTTCAGGATTTGCTGATGTGGCACTTCACATTTTCTGGTCAGGAAATGGGTTTTCCTGGTGTTAGGGGCAGATGCCTAATGATGTGGCCCTCAGTTGGGTTTCTCCCAAGGTGGGTGAAGCAACTACCAGCCTTCCCAAATGACAATGTGGCCTTCTCTACACTGAGATTAACTGGCAAAAATGTCCCATGGTTGCTAACCCCTTTGGAATACCCCAGTGTTTAACAGCGTCTGGGTTACATGGAGGAGGGGATTCGTGCAGAGAGGCAGGGGACTGAAGGACTGTAACGGGGTGACATGGAGCTGTAGGTTCTGGTCTAAAAATGGGATCTCTTTTGGAGATCAGAGGAGGAAGTAAATCAAGAGAAGATGTGGGACATCTAAGGGCTGACTCATGGACAATGGGTGAAGTCCCAGAAGGTCAAACTAGTACCAGTCTTCAAAAAGAGGAAAAAGGAGGACCCGGGGAATTGGAGACCAGTCACCCAACTTTGATACCCAGAAAAATACTGAAACAAATTATTATACAATCAGTTTGTTTAAACCCAGAGGATGAGAAATAGCCAACTTTGGTTTGGCGTGATTTGCTCTTGACAAATCCATCTCATTTCTGCCTTTGACAGTGTCACTGGATAGGGCGGAAGGAGTAGATATGATGCATCTTGATTTTATTAAGGTTTTTGATGCATTTCCATATGACGCGCTCATAAGCAAACTAGGGAAATTTGGTCTAGATGAAATTATTGCACAATGATTAGAAAAACTGTACTCAAAGGGTATGTCTACGCAGCAACTAGACACCCGCAGCTAATCCATGCTAGCCGATTTGCGCTCACAGGGCTCAGACTATGGGGCTATTTCATTGCTGTGTAGACTTCCGCTGTGAGATGGGAGGGTCCCAAGGCGCCTGAGCCCTGCGAGCCTGAGTTGGCTGGAATGGGTCAGCCGCAAGGGTAGACATACCCAAAGAGTAGCTATCAATGCCTTGCTGTCAAACTAGGAGGACTTATCAAGACTTGCAGGGATGTGTCTTGGGTCTGGTATTGTTCTCTGTTTTCATTAATGACTTGAATGATGGAGTACAGATTGTCTCATCTGCAAATTTTATGTGAGTAATGCTGGGAGGGGTTGAAAGCACGTTGGAGGACAGGATTAGAATTCAGAATAATTTTGACACATTGGAGAATTGGTCTGAAATCAACCAGATGAATTTTAATAAAGACCAAGTGTAAACTACTACACCTAAAGAAGGAAAAATCAAATGCACAACTACAAAATGGGGAGAAAACTGGCTAGGTAGCAGTACTGCAGAAAAGTATCTGGGGGCTACAGTGGATCACAAGTTGAATAGATCAACAGTGAGATGCTGTGGCAAAAAAGGCAAGTGTCATTCTGTGGTATATTCACAGAAGTGTCTGTGAGACCTGGTCTATGCTTAAAACTTGGGTCGACAGCTGCAGCGCTCAGGGCTGTGAAAAATCTGCACCCCCGAGTGTCGTAGCTCTGCCGACCTAACCCCTGGTGTAGATGCAGTTAGTTGCTGATTGGCTTCTATAATAAGACTGAATGTGTGTTGTTTTGGCTTTTCCGGTTGTACATACTGTTCTGTCTAAAGTACCCTAATAGCTGTGTTGTTCATATTAGGTTGTGGATGTGGAGTACTCCACTCTGAAAGCAGTGGTTCGGCTCAGTGAACCTTTCCTGTGTGACTCCCATGTTAGCACCTTTACCTTGGAGTGCATGCAAGAGCTCTTGGAGCTGAAGAAGCATCAGTTACCAGTGCAGGAGCTGTGGGTTGTGTTTGATGAATCTGGAGAGTTTGACCAGACAGCCCTGGCCATAGAGCATGTCAGGTAGGAAAATGTTCATGAACAGCTAATTGTCTCCTGAACTATTATTTCTTTAATTTTAAAAGAGTCAGATAGTTTAGGCATCACATCTGAGCTACAATAAATAATGTATATGGGTTTCATACATGAACCTATAGTAAAAGATGATGTTAGTGTCCAGTCAGAAAGAGCTTTTGGTATACACCCATCTTTGTGAATTCTTGAGACCATTCCTGGGGCTACCTAGGCTTTAGAAGTAAACCTGATGGCTGCTAGCCCAAGAGCTAAGTTGACTGACCAGAAGAAAAACACCAGTGTTATGTCACAAGGAATCAAACGTGCATGCTGGGTTTCATTGTAGCGCATTACCAAATAATTTTCTACAAAGTTTAAAAGATGTAACTCGCTCTGTTCTTGCTTTTACTAGACCTTCTCACCTCCTCCATTCACTGCACTTTTTCTGCCTTTTCCCCCCCCTATAATTCATTGTGGTGTATCTTTCCTTGCAGTGTTTTTAGTTTTTCTTTTCTCTCCCTGATCTCATTCTTTCTTTCCCCGCCGTGTGCACACTACATCTCCCTTATTTGCAGTTTCTCTGATGCATCTCTACGCACCCTGCTTATTTTCTAGGTCTTCCTTTAAGATCGCTTTTCCTCTTTCTCCTGTACTTCTCCTCTTTCCCCAACCCCCGATACATACACACACACACACACACACACACACACACACACACACACACACACACTTCGTAAGGTTTAGAGAAATTGATTAATAATAGCCACAAGGACTGAACTTGAAGACTAAAACTAAGGTGAGAGGCCCCACTCGCCAGGACAATGTCCCAGTGAGAATCCAAGACCCTGGATGCTGCTCCTGGATCCTGCTTTTGTAATGGCTAACAGATGTCTGATAAACTCAAAGCCCAGAAGGAGCATTTGAAGGGTGAGGATGCTAAACTTAATGTGGAAGGTGAGAGGAGGCCAGTGGAAGAATTTGAATTGGAGCGACGGATGGCAAAATTTTCAAAAATGCCTAAGTCGCATAGCAATGCAAGTCCTATTTTCAAAAAGTAACTTAGGTGCTTAGCATAAGTTTAGTTGAAATCAATGGGACTTAAGAGCATAAGTCATTCAGGGCATTTTTGAAAACTTTACCCATGGTGTTTGCAGCGCACAAGGAATATCAGGGAATTCTGTGTACTGAATAGCCTGGAGGAGGGTGACATGTGAATTAGAGAGGTGTGATATTTTGAGACGTCTTCCTCAATTTATTGCATTTCTATTTTCAGTCCTAACTTTTGTTAAAGTGACTCTGGATTCATCAATGGACAGTGCACTCTTAACTACTTGCTTTATTTCAAAAGGTTTTTCTACCAGCACATCTGGAGGAGTTGGGATGAAGAGGATGAGGATGACTTCGATTATTTTGTCAGATGTGTTGAACCTCGACTGAGACTGTAAGTGACTTTATTTAACATTTAGTTTAAAAAATGCTGGAAGGAGAAACATGGGAGGAGTGACCGACAAAACAGAATTGATACAAAACTCTTAGTTGGCAAAGCAAGGCCGTTGCAGCTTCAGCGTATGATCAGTCGTTAGAAATCTTGTATTTGGAAAGATCCAGGGGAAACAAGCAACTTCATTGCCAGTTATTTTCCTCTTAGCCTTTTTTTGGCACAACCCTCTTCCTTCCATTAGATGGCGTTCCAAAACCAGGTATAGCCTCTTTCAAACATAAGACTAGTTTGACTTCAAGTGTGTAAGTGTAATCCTAATTAAGACTAGTGTGACACGCTCAGATACCTCTGGGTGTGGAATAAGAACCCAAATAGAACAGAATATAGAGGAAAACTTAAAAAAAGAGAGAACCCCAGTGACGTTGAAGGAGACGTGTATTCTTTCCCCAGTGGGATTACTTTGTATTAGATTTTTCTGAATGTGGCTTTTTAATACCATCTAGCCATATGGAACTTCAACAGCGCACAAGGGCACGTTCTGGAAATATATTAGAAACTCATCTTTAAATACCTGAAATGAATTGCTGGAAAGTAGCTTTACAAATTCTCTAGGGCTTTTTCCTCATATTTGATGATACGTCCGTCAATTATTTTCATGCCTGTTTTCCTCAATCCCTTTTTTTCTGCATATAATTATTTAGAATAGGAATTCAGGAATGCATGTTGCATGCCAATTCGGTTTTGATACATTGATGACTCTGAAATGGTGATTCTTTGAAATGGAATTGATTATGACAGTTCAGTTCCATGTTATACCTGGGCCATGTTGAGCTCATACAAACTGGGAGAAAATGTTTTGAGGTCTGGAAATGTTACATGTGGAAATAAATATTTCTTATGTGTTTCTGCATCTACATTGCCAGCAGATGGGGAGGCAGATGGAAGGAGTTGCTTTTTTTTCCTTGGAGGAAAAAACTTTGCATCAAATGAAACTGGAATGTAATCACATGCAATCAGACTTTTTTTTTTTTTAAGGATAGCTAATGGGCTGAGCTGGGAGTAGAAGCATTTTTAGAGAGGACCCAAAAGGGAACCATAATGTTTCAGCTTTGTATTGCAATGAAGAGTAAATATTTTCCTTTCTCATTCCCAACACCATGCTTGAAGCAAAGCCTGTACTCTGAGCTGCATTGAAATTTATATGCTCTTCTGCTCTGATATAATCACCGATGTGTCAATTAATAAGTAGCAGTAACATATCCTTCTATCCCTGAAGACAAGCAATTTTTTACATTCTTATTCAGAAGGTTTCCCATGAGCTTAAATTAATTGAAGCAGACAGTCCTCGCACTACAAATTTTATCTATGATTTTATTTCATTTTTAAATAGAAGTTCTCGTCTTGTAAAACCGGTAAATAATTCTATGTATTTTATTGAAGCTTGGTAAAAATCATTTAGTTTTACAGCAAAACCTCAGTTACAAACACCTCAGGAATTGAGGTTGTTCGTAACTCTGAAATGTTCGTAACAAAATGTTATGTTGGTTCTTTCAAAAGTTTACAACTGAACATTGACTTAATACAGTTTTGAAACTTTACTATGGAAAAATGCTGCTTTTAACTTTCCCTTTATTTTTTTTAGTAGTTTATGTTTGACGCAGTATTGTAATGTATTTTCCTTTTTTTTGGTCTCTGCTGCCTGACTGCATACTTCTGGGTCCCAATGAGGTGTGTGATTGACCAGTCAGTTCGTAAATCTGGTGTTTGTAACTCTGAGGTTCTACTGTATAAATCTACAGAGTGGTCAGTTTTAAAATTGAGAGTACACATTTTAGGGTCAACTTAGGTACAGTTTCCATTGTTTTCTTTAAGTAGTGTACCTTTCTATATTGCATTAAAAAGTCAACTATCTTTAGTTCCTCACCTACTCTAAAGTATATTCACGTGTTGTCGCCAGGCATACTGCATCTTATAACACTATCACCACACAGTTGTTTTAGCTGTGAGGTTTTGGTATCACTTTACTGTCTGTCTGTTGCAATCAAGTAGATATTTATTATTCTGCCTCCAGTTGTTTGCTCTTTATGGCACATTCTAGAGTGCCCTTTAGCGAACATCTGAATGATTGAAACTTTGCTCTAGGGAATTGTCTTGGCCCTTAATTTCCTTGGCTGTTTGCTTCTTCCCAGTAAGACCCCCTCGGTGACTGGGCATGGAGTTATTTACACTGGATTAACTTCCTTCCCCTTCAACTGTACTGAAGACAAAAGAGGATTCTTCTTTGCTTTCAGTATCTTTTCATTGCTGTCTGACCTTTTTCTGGAGTGATCACTGTAGAACCACCACTCTGGAATTTTCAGCAAGCCATCTTCTATCTGGCAGATATGTGACTCTGTCTGACTTAGGCAGAGCCACTTTGCAGGAGTGTTTCCATCTCTTGTGTGTGAGACTCCTTGATGGTACATTTCATTTTCTAGTAAATCTATCATCCAGTTCTAATTGTTGCCTCTCTCTCTTTCCCCTGAGTTATGTTTCTTTTTCTCTTGCTTGACAAAGTTCTGCTTTTGCTATTTCAAAGCCAATGTTTTCATGGTGCCTTAAAAGGACACCATCTAGTCAGTATTTAAGTAGTGACTTAAAAATAGCTCTTGGGAAGATACCTGCCTCTGAAGCCTCCTGATAATTCTTGTGTTTTTTAAAAGTATATCTTTGTATTTTTTTAAACATATTTCTCTCCCTTTTTCTGTGTGTACTCTTTAAACTCTAATAATCTTGGGTGTGCATTGTAACAAGGGGTGGTGGTGGCATATTTAGACAGATGTGCTTTTTGTCAGCCATGCCCCTTTGAACTGAGGTGTCATAGATGCAGGGAGCTCAGCACTTCTGACTCAAAGCCCATTTAAGTCAGTGGAAAGATTCCCCTGGATTAAAATAGGCTTTGGGTCAGGTTCTCTCTGCTTTGGAAAGGTGAAGAACACTAACTCTTCTACACTTTGAATTGTAGGCATTATGACATACTTGAGGATCGTGTCCCTTCTGGACTCATTGCTGATTATCACAATCTGCTGTCTCAATGTGAGGCACTCTACAGGAAGTTCATAAACCTGAGGAGTGGCATATCAAGCAGTGACTCTGACTCAGAGGCAGAAAATGTCTCCATGGTGGAAGGCTTAAAGCTGTATGATGAGATAGAGCATCTGAAGCAAAAGCTAAAGCTCATTGAGAATCCTCTCTTGAGGTACTGTGTGTGTGTGTGTGTGTGTGTGTGAGAGAGACTGTGTGTGTGGAGGGGTGGAGGAGAAGAAACCAGCTAGGAAATGCTCTCCATCAGGACAGAACTGATGGTTTATTGCTCATGTTTCAGGTATGTATTTGGTTACCAGAAGCACACTGGTCTCCAAGCCAAAGGCTCCCGTCCAATGGGTACGAAGATCACTCATGTTGTATCTTCTACTATAATGGCAAGTCTGTTGCAGTCTCTGCTCAGGGAGAAGCTTTGTCCTGAGACCTGTGATGAAGAACTAGAAATACAGGTAAAATAGTAGTTGTCTTCATTCTCTGTCCTCCATTTTCTATCTTCCCTCAATAGATTAATTTCTTCTTTCACAGTATTCGCTTCTGTATGTACAGAGCTTACCATGAGGGGACCTTAATCCCAGAACTGTAATATATATAGCGAGTAATAAGGGTGGAAGAAACAGTAAATGTATCTAACTAACTTGTAACTGCTAAATACTCCTTTACAAGCACTTTCCCCTCTCCACTCCTTTAACAATTTCATAATGAAGTATTCTAAGTAAGGCATGATATTTACTTTGAGTTTTAATGTACCTGGATGCATGCTTTTTAAAGGTATTTCTTTTAAATTTTGAGCAGGTCTGGTTCTACTGATAAATAATCAAGGGGAAGCAGGAGGAAGGAACCTGTCTCAACACATCTGTTCCTTTCGAGTTTGAGTCCTGCCTTAATTCAGTGACAGATATATGATTTTACTGCTTTGGCTCTCCACGCCTTTTAAAGCCAGTTAGGAGTTGTCATCTGCATTCTGTTCCTTGTGAATAAACTGAATTATTTACATAAGTCCAGTTACAGCTGTGTAAAAATAGATAGATAAAACTATCTCTTTCTATATACACCGCTACCTCGATATAACGCGACCCGATATAACACGAGTTCGGATATAACGCAGTAAAGCAGTGCTCCAGGGGGGCGGGGCTGCACACTCCGGTGGATCAAAACAAGTTCAGTATAACGCGGTTTCACCTATAACGCGGTAAGATTTTTTTGGCTCCCGAGGACAGCATTATATCAAGGTAGAGGTGTAGTTATATATATGTCATTTAATTGCCCAGATACCTGAGAGCTTAATTTGGCCTTCAGAACAGCTATTACTGGTGTTGTGCAAAAAGGAAAGAACTGGGTTTAACTCGCAGATCCTGGGTTGAGTGTGCAGGGTGAGCAGTTGGAAGAGGATCTTAATACTTGTAAACTGAGCATGCTTAATCTGGAAGTCACTGAGGCAATAACCATGGAACTCCATTATGCCATTTTCAGTCACAGTTCAGAGTAGAATCCTGTTGTCATGCTTGTGATAGGTGCCAGCCTGCCCAGTTTGGAGACTAACACAAAATGTCTGCCAGACAGATCCCACACTGCAACAGCAGCGTCCTTGAATTCTTTTTTGGAGGGATCAAAAAAGGGATCTCCAGGAGTGAGAGGATAGTGTCAAGACTAGCTCCTACCTAGTCCCCTTGGCTGTTACTGTCTCTGCCTCATATTTCCTTTGTGACCTAGGTGGTGGCTCTCAACCTTTCCAGACGACACTACCCCTTTCAAGAGTCTGATTTGTCTTGCATACCCCCAAGTTTCATCTTACTTAAAAACTACTTACCTTTGTATTCTTGTTTGATTTTGTAAGCATCACAGCACACTCACTGAAAAATTGCTTACTGCCTCATTTTTACCATATAATTCTAAAATAAATAAATTGAAATATAAATATTGTATTTACATTTCTCTGTGTGTGGGTGTGTATAAGCAAGTTGTATGAAATTTTAATTTGTACTGACTTTCCTAGGGCTTTTTATGTAGTCTGTTGTAAAAGTATGCAAATATCTAGATGAATTGATGTACCCCCTGGAAGACCTCTGAGTATCCCCAGGAGTACACGTACCCCTGGTTGAGAACCACTGACCTAGGGTAAATCACTTAGGGCAGAACTTCCAACACTGCATTTACAGGCAAATTGGGGTTTGCATTTAGGCTCTTTAAAACTTGGCACTTATCTTTACCTGCCTCAGTTTCCCATCTGTTCTCTCAGGGATATCTTGAGGCTGATTCACTGTTCTAAAAGTACATGGAGATACTTGCATGCAAAGCACTATTTGAACACAAAGAATTGTGTTCTATAGATGCCACTAAAATTGTTTTCCTTTAAGCAGAAGCAGTAGCATTTAGACTCTGTAGCAACATTCAAATGAAAAGAGAATTCTGTTGGCATAAACTCAAGCTAGTCTCTTGCATTTTCTGAAGGTGATTAAATGTTTATTTCTCTTTTACAGTTCCACAGTGATCCACTGACAGCTGTCAGTGCCTGCTATGAAGGAGATACTGTTATCATCTGTCCTGGCCATTATGTTGTAGATGGCATGTTCTGCATTGCTGACTCAATTGAACTAGAAGGTACATAAGACCAGCTAGATGGGTTCAGACCAATGGTCCATCTACCCGATCTTCTGACAATTATCTGTGCCTGTTGCTTTAGAGGAAATGAACAGAACAGGACAACTTTGAGTGAGTCCAGTCCAAGCTTCTGGCAGTTGGAGGTTTAGGGTAGAGCCCTATGCGGAACGATTTCTTTAATCCCGCTCCTGTTCTGTACCACAATACCACTCCCACCCATTCCCACATTGTTTCTTGCACAATACCCCCTCCTACTCCAAAAACTTAGATCCTGCAAGAGAGACAGATTTCCCCCCCAGACTATTTAAAAAAAAAAAAATCTGGTTAATAAAATATATCTTGCTTAAACCACATAAAGTACTTTAACTCCTGTTAGAATAGGCATTACATCTTTCCATCCTTCACTTAAATTTAAGTATTTAAACTTTTATTTAAAAATAAGATAGTGTGTTCCTACAAATTACAGCAGTCTGTTCCCCCCCACCCTCCAATTCCTCCTGCAACATAGCAGGACCAGGTAAAATGCACTGTTATGGCAATGGGTCCCGCAGGACCCGCAGGATCCCAGTTACTCTGCAGGGCTCTAGTTTAGGGAGATCTGGATCATGGCAATGCATCCCTGACCATCTTGGCTAATAGCAATTGATGGACATCCTTCATAAACATATCTAATTCAGTAATACTTTTGGCCTTCTAAACAACCCATTGCAACGATTTCCACATGTTGATCATGCATTGTGTGAAGTATTTTCTTTCAGGGTGGACTGATTTAAATCAGCGATTTAAATCAAAGTGGAAAGCCTTGATTTAAATAATTGATTTTAATCAACTTTTCCATTTGTACGTCAGTTACTTTCTAAAGACAGGTGTATTCTTATTGGCTGATATAACCATTAAAACATGTTGATTTACAGCTAATTAGAGCCTTTACATTAGATTTGGTACATCTCTTTGCTACCTAGGGTGGTACACTATAACTATTTACATTTATTTAAACAATTATATAGCTTAATATTTTCAGATTCTTATTAATTGTACGTTTTTAGTAGGTTGAATGGTGAATGATATTTGTGTTACACTGCATTAGGATGGTAACTGGAATTAAATTAAACACCCAAAATAGCATATAACATTTATTTTTTTTATTAAGGAAAACAAGCCCTTAGTACATGATGTATTGTCATATTTATAAAGCTTGAACTCAAAAGTTAGATGTTTGCCCTATATTCTTTCTGTATTTAGAAAAGCAGCCTTTAACTCAGTTTTTTGATTAGAGGCTCGTGTATTCATCATATTTATTTTTTATTTAAATGTTTTAAAAAATTATAATTTTGATCCTTAAAGTATTTTGTAGTAAATTCAAATTTCCTTTTAAACAGGATTATTTTTAAAAGAAAAAACTTATAATTTAAATAAAAAAATCCAATTTAAATAAAAAATCTGATATTTTAGATTTAAAAAGAAAGTATTGATTTATATCCACTCTGCTTTCATTTGTCTTAAACCTGCTGCCTGTTTACTTCATAGGGTGACCACTAGTTCTTGTGTTATGTGAAGGGGTAAATAACAATTCCTTATTCACTTTCTCCACATCATTCATGATTTTATAGACTTCTAAGTCCCCCCCGCCCTTAGTTGTCTCTCGTCTGAGCTGAAGGATCCTTCTTTTTTTTAAGCTCTTCTCATATGGAAGCTGTTCCATACCCTTAATCATTTTTGTTGCTCTTCTGTGCATCTTTTCCAATTCTAATATATATTTTTTTGAGATGGGGGTGACCAGAATGGCACACGGTATTCAAGGTTTTGGGGTACTACAGATGTTTGATATTTTCTGTTTTATTATCTCTCCCTTTCCTAATAGTTCCTAACATTCTGTTGACTGCTGCCACATATTGAGCAAATGTTTTCAGAGAACTATGCAGTGTCTCCAAGATCTTTTTTTTTTCCCCGAATGGTAACAGTTAATTCGGACCCTATCATTTTGTAAGTCGAGCTGTGGTTATTGTTTCCAATGTGCATTAATTTGCACTCATCAAAATTGAATTTCAACTGCCATTTTGTTGCCCTATCACGGTGAGATCCCTTTGTAACTGTTTGCTGTCTGCTTGGGTCTTAACTGTCTTGAGTAACTTGGTATCATCTGCAAATTTTGTTACCTCACTATTTTTGTCACCTTGAGGGGACCCTGCTATTTACTCTCTCTCCATTGTGAAAACTGATCATTTATTCCTATCCTTTGTTCCCCATCTTGTAATCAATTACTGATCCATGAGAAGACCTTCCCTCTTATCCCATGACTCCTTACTTTGCTCAAGAGCCTTTGGTGAGGGACCTTGTCAAAGGCTTTTTGAAAGTACAAGTACACTATATCATCCTTTGTCCATATGCTTCTTGACACCCTCAAAATATTCTAGTACATTGGCGAGGCATGACTTCCCATGTTGACTTTTCCTCAACATATTGTGTTTGTGTCTGTTAATTGTTAACTATAGTTTCAGTCAGTTTACCTGGTATTGAAGTTAGACTCACTGTCCTGTAATTGCTAGGATTGCCTCTGCAGCCTTTTTAAAAAATTGGCATTACGTTAGCTACCCTTCTGGTACGGAGGCTGATTTAAGCGATAGGTTACATACCACAGTTAGTTGTTCTGCAGTTTCATATTTGAGTTCCTTCAGAACTCTTGGGTGAACAACATCTGGTCCTGGTCACTTATTGCTGTTGAATCCATCAATTTGTTCCAAAACCTCCTCTGCACCTCAGCCTGGGACAGTTCCTCAGATTTTATCACGTAAAAAGAATAGCTTGGATGTGGGGATCTCCCCCACATCTGTTGTGCAGTGAAGATTGATGCAAATAATTCATTTAGTTTCTCTGCGATAGCCTTGTCTTCCATTAATCCCTTTTTAGTACCTTGATTGTTCAGTGGCTCCACTGTTTCGTAGACTTATTGCTTCAGATGTACTTAATTTTTTTTGCTGTTGTTTTTATCTTTAGCTAGGGGCTCTTCAAATTCTTTCTTGGCCTACCATAAACTTTTATAGTTGCCAGAGTTTATGCTCCTTTATATTTCTCTTGCTAGGATTTGACTTCCAATTTTTAAAGGATGCCTTTTTGCCTCTAACTGCCTCTTTTACTCTGCTGTTTAGCCATTATGGCGTTCTTTGTATCCTCTTACTGTTTTTTCCCTTAAATTTGAAGTATACGTTTAGATTGGGCCTCTCTAAACTAAACTATTTAAAATAGACTCCATGCATTTTACAGGCATTTTGCCTTTGTGATTGTTCCTTTTAAATTCTATTTAACCAGCTTCTTCATTTTTGTGTAGTTCCCCTTTTCAAAGTTAAATGCTAAGGCAGTATGTTTCTTTGGTATTCCACCCCTGCCTCCCCAGGCTGTTAAATTAAACTCTATTATAGTCCTATTGCTGAGCAGTTCAGCTATATTCCCCTCTTGGACTAGATCCTGTGCTCCACTTAGGACTAGATCAAGAATTGCCCTTCCCTTGTGGGTACCAGTACAAGCTGCTCCCAGCAACAGTCATTTATGGTGTCTAGAAATGTTTTCTTTGCATCCCTTCCTGAAGTGACCTGTATCCAGTCAATATGAGAATAGCTGAAATCCTCTATTATTGCATTTTCTACCTTTGTCGCCTCTCTAATCTTGCTGAGTATTTCACAATCACAGGGATCATCCTGGTCAGCGGGTTGATAATCTCTTTCCACTTCTGTGCTCTTATTGTGTAAGCATGGAATTTCTATCCGTAGCGATTCTCTGGTACAATTTGATTCAGTTAAGATTTAAGATAAGGTAGAAGGTTCTTGTAAGTGTGGAAGAGCCTAAAATTAATGTTAACTGGTCCATTTTCTTAAAGTAAACTGAACTGTGCAAAGGGACTTGTTAACTTCAGGAGGGATCTGTTGACTGGGAGTTTAACTTTTTTCTTAAATGCCTTCACATTTCTGCAGAGGCCCTGCTGCTAGAGCCAGGAGTATGTTTCAAACATATTGAGTGGTGTGTGCGGCTGTCTGTGCCCGTGAAGGATGTGAGTGCTACAGCTGCAAATGGGCCAGGATAGGACTTCAGAGGAATACATTTATCCCCAATTTTAGTGTGTTCTCATGCTATTTATTTGGATGAAATCATTCAGTCACTGCCTGATTGTTTAGCTAGCGGACAGACTCTGGCAGGAGTATGTAAGGAAGGATTGACTTAATTTAATGAGCACAAAAGTCACTTGAGGTAACTTCTGTATTTAAATTGCAGAGCATTGGGTCTAAAATATAAAGAGTATACAGTATACCTAAGCCTTTGGTTCTTTATCCTCACAGTAGAACCTCATTTAATTACACTCACCAGGAAGACTCACTGTGCGTTAGTTGAATTTTGTGAATCATCAAGGAAGCTAGTTTTCCCTCTTCATTGCCAGGAGAAAGCACTGCAAAATGTACTTGGTCCATGTGATTTAACATGGTATGATCCGTGATCCTATGCTAGTAAATATTCTGCATTTTATATTTATAGCTTTTGTTAATAAGTGGTAATTCGGTCTGGTGGACTAAACTGGTGGCTACGAAGACCTCAATTCTATTCTTGTCTCTGCCAGTTGTGTGCCCTTTGGCAAGCCACTTCACTTCTATGCTTCATTTTCCCTCTTTATAAAATAGTGGTTATTAGTCTGCTTGAGAAGGGTATTCTGAAGATTGTGTACAGCACAGGTTGTGTGTAATCTTATTGAAGTAAGGGACAAGTCAAGACCTTATAGCATGTTGCATTCAAATATTTGTTAAGTGTGAAGCTTAATGTGTGTAGTGCACAAATTAGCAGTGTGAATGGTGATGCTATACCATATAGACCAGAATAGAGAAGAGTCACTGGCTATGGGTTCAGAGCTCTGTGTTTATTTTGAGGAACCAAATAGGCAATGTATACATGTTCATGATATTTTCCCAACAAATGTTTCTGTGCTTTTGAGAATGGCTTTAAAATTAAATGCTCCTGCCTTGTCCAGGATACATTGCATCCTTGTATCTCTCCCAGTAATTCCTGAGCTACAGGCATGTACACCTGTTAGCAGTTTACCAAACAATTTTAGGAATACAGTTTGTTATATAATAACCAATACATCATTGTGGGCTATTCAGAAACTGCTTAAGCTGCATTCTTTATCTTTATCTTGTCAAAACTTCTTAATGGAAAAAAGGCTGGGAGTTTAATTTCCTGCTGTTGCCTACTATATTTTCTTGCCTCTTTTTGTTTTATGACTATAATTTTCTTTTTCTCTTGTATATGTTTGATTTATATAGATCTACATGCCCATATGCAATACATCTGCAGGATAAAGGGCCTCAATAAATTGCTTTATTTATCAGTGAGAATAGTATTGTTCTGAAATCCTGGTGGGTGGTATTTGACAGATGTTGTCCTGTCTTTGAGGAAAATGGTAATACAAGGGGTGAAGTAGCAGGCCTACTAGAGTCATAGAATAGAAATAGCCATTATGCTTTACGGAACAAAATATATGTCAGTTTTCTTTAATAGGGACTACTCCTTGAATGAGCAAGTGTCAGGATGAGTAAACTTGGTAGATGGACTTGTGTTGGGGGAAAGTTTAGTAGTAGGTGTTGCTGAAAATGTCCTAAAGAGGGGCATCAAGTAAAATCTCACTGGCTCTAATCTGAGTAGTTAATACTGTTTTGGTAGCTTCCTTGGCATGAGGGGATGGGAAAATTTGTCAAAGGAATAACACGACTTAATTGTGTAGGTGCCTTCGTTTATTTATTCCAAGACACAATGAGAGTGAAGATCAGTGATTTATGGTAAATAAAAGCTTTCAAGAATGTATAGTTATCAGTAAAGTCAGCACTAAGGAATTGAGATTAGACTAAATTTAGAAGAAACCCTACCACTTATGATGAAGCTCCTAGTTCGAGCACCCAGATAAATTTGCCTTTGCTGCAATGATAGTCTTTACCCTTCCATAATCTTCATTCCATCAGACATACTAAATATTTAATTCTTCATTGTACAGTGGTTGAATAACTCCAGCTGTTGTACTGTCCACAGGCAGACATACTTTACAGAAAACCTGTTAGCATGATAGAACTCAAGTTGCAGTCCTTTAACTCTAATTTTGCTATCTTGTGATGTGTACAGAGCATCTGTGTCTACCTGTGAACCACAGTAACACTAAGTTTTTTTTTGTTTTTTTTTTTGTTTGTTTTTTCTTCCCTTATCTAAACTTTTCCTTTCAGGGTATGGCCTGCCAGATGATGTTGTGATTGAAAAGAGGGGCAAAGGAGACAACTTTGTTGACTGTACAGGGGCGAATATAAGAATCTCCAGTTTGAAACTGGTTCAGCATGATGCAGTAGAGGGGATCTTAAGTAAGTAATAAAGTGTTTGTCCATTTTTATGGACAATAATTACTGGTGGAATTAAACCTTTGCTACTCTGTACATTTGCATTCAATATTACACTCACCTTCATGTTGGTGCACATGACAAAATTCATAATGTGGGGTTGGGGTCAAGGGGTTTGAGTGGGAGAGGGCTCAGGGCTGGGGCAGAGGGTTGAGGTGTGGGCTCTGGCGTGGGGCTGGGGATGAGAGGTTTGGGGTGCAGGCTGCCCTGGGGCTGCAGTGGAGAGAGAGGACTGCCCCCAGCCCTCTCTTGCCGTAGCAGCTTGGGGCCAAGGGAGGGGCTCCTCTCCCCTGGCCGCGGCAAGTCCAGGGCAGGTCCGTGCTGGGGCCGGCGGGGAGGGGTGCGGCCATGCAGTTTAGAGGGAATTTAGCTGCTAAGTCTACCTGCCTCTAAAAATTGCTACATAGCCTACTCCAGTTTGGCCGGAGAACGAAACCTGCTTGCCTTACTGGCAAAGAGAACTGTCTGGGAAATAGCTGACTATTGCTGAACCAACCTTTCCTCTCCTTAGTCACCACAAACCCCTCTGCTTGCTGACAGCACATTCCAATTGAGGCTCAGCCGGATACTTCTTTTGTCCCTTCCCTCAAACAATATTTATGTGGCTATCAAGTAGGCCCATCCCTCACTCTTCGTGCTGGCAGGTCAGTTCTATAGCTCTAAGCCGTCTACCTTTTCCATTTGTTCCCTACCCTCTGACTGCCAGCTTTGTGCTATTGTGCCTCACATCGCTTGGCCTCTCCTGTTCTTGTCCAGCAATCAAGAATCTGATCCCTTTGCTTCCCCAGAAAGCACTGCTGCCTGCCCTGGACTCAGGTTAATAAGCTTTTTCTCAGGCTGTAAACCCTTCAGTTGAGAATCTGCGTTTTTTGTAAGCAAAACCAAGCTACATTACATGCTGTTATTTTCATCAGTCCTTGGAATATAGTATCACTCAGACAATTCTTTTGATCATCTAAGGAAAAATTAGTTCCATCTGAAGGTAAACTTATTGGGGCCTGCCCTTCTGCCTTTGGGGAAGATGCTAATTAACACTTCACGAAATAGAGGTGGATTGGAATAAATATCACTTTAAAGTGTTTAGCACCTTCATGTAGGTATTTCATATTTTATCAACTTAGGTAAAACATCTTCACAAAGAAAAGGAATCAACGTTGATATGGAGAGGTTACTGCTGTCGTTAAAAAAAATCATAACTCGTAAGGGTAGATCTGAGGCTAATGTTCCTTTAATGGTTCCTTTGCAACAAAGGGCCTGGACTATGTTTGAAAGCTTGCACTGGTGTAACTATATTTGGTTTTAGTTATACCAGTGCAAACCACTACTGTAGGCAAATTTAAACTGATTTAGTTTAATTCAGAAATTTATGAAATTAAGCAACTGGTATAAGCAGAGTTTGCATTAGTTCAAGTGCCTCTACATTAGGTTTTTGCATCAGTGTAACTGAATTGATTTAGTTACAAAAATAAGTGTGTAATCCAGATCACATCCACAGGGTTATAACATGTACACTGGCATGTGAGAACATCCATGTGTGTAATTGCTTTGGTCTCAGATAAACGATAAGATTTATTTTTATTGCAAAAGAACTTCTATTTATCCTGTTTTGCTGTGTTACATGCATCCCTGACACTCTCTCTGGGATTAAGCCAAGGCAGTGCGTTACTCTGAATTATTATTCTCTTATAAAAACCATGCAATTAATGAGAGAAATCCAGCAAAGCTAGACAGTTGTCCTCTTTTCCAAGTTAGCCACTGAACAAAATCAGTTTATGATATGACAGTTTTCCCTGGGCCAATGCTGGCAAACGTATGAAAGTGTTCGTTGACGAAGCTCTGCTTGGGTGGCAGCAGATGAAGACTTTAAAATGTGGTAACACATGAAGAAATAAGAGAGGGGCCAGTCCTCCTTTTGTTGCAGAGCTGGATGTTAAAGGCACAGGACTAGAAGAAATGACTATTCCTGTATTTTCACCACAATTTTTCCAACAGGTGTCTAGTTTTGTCAGCTGTGGGCAGTAATATTGGGCGCTCCTCCTATGGACTGAGAATGTGCCCAAGCCAAATTTATAAATCACTTTATCAGATAACTGTTGTTCCCAAGTATTGGCCTATTTGTAAATGTTCACAATAATTGTATTAACATGACCATCCCACATGCTCATTATCACACATGCTTGGAGTTATTTGGCAACAGTTATGCAGAAAGTGAACTCTTTGGCTTTAAGCCCCCTGTAGATCAAAACATTTGACTTTATTGCATTGTTTCCTTTAAATTTAGGTTAGTTCTAATTCTATTTAAATTTGCTTTAATCTTCTGAAAGTCGAAACCTGCAAATTATCCACTAAGGTGTAAAGGCAAAAGTTTAAAACATTTTTGCTTGTCTGATAATTTGGATCATGTCGCATGTCTAGGGGTATGGTGTGCGCATATACCAGGGAGGCCAAACTTACTGACCCTCCGAGCCACATATGATGGTCTTCAGAAGTTCAGTAGCCAGGGCGCACCTGCCAGGGCTTGAGGCTTCAGCCCCACTCCTGCTGAAGCCCCGCCCCCCCCCCCCCCTGCTGAACAGAACCCCCTACCCCATCACCCTACTGCAAGGCAGAAGTCCTGAGCTCTCCCCACCTCCCCAGTCTCTCCGTGAACCACACTTTAATGAAAAAAGTCACATGTGGCTCATGAGCCATGGTTTGGCCATCTGGGCATATACTCAGCCACTTTCTGACATACTTCAGAAAGTCTGAAATAAGGAGGACAGTTGATCTTGCAGGCTAGGTATACAGCAGACATGCTTGTGGTCCCAATCACAGTATATGTGCGCCAGACTGTCACTATCCATTGTCAGACTCAAGAGTGTTAACTTTAAAGCTGTTTCACACACTTCTGATCCTGCTGCAGCTCTGTGTGGGGCTGGTCCTGGTCCCTATGTCCCCCGACTGAGCAGCCTGATGAGTACTCAGATTTTTGGTTGGGCTGCACTGGCCATGGGGCAGGGGCTGAAAACACAACTGAGAATCTGCAGGGTCCTCGCTGTGCCCCATTTGCTTTGGCTGTCCACCTTTCCCCAGTGGAAACAAGCAGCGGGGTGGGGGGTGTGTATAAGGCAGAAGAGCCTTTTCCTTGAATATCTGCCACTGGAGGATCATTCATACATTGCCTTGATCCTCCCTGGTTTTGGACTCAGATTATGCTGTTGATGTGCTGGAAAGTACTGCACTGCAACAGTGTGTCCCAGAATGTGTATGGAAATTGTTTCCATTTAACTTTTGGTGGTTTGTTACCCAGAAAATAAATACTTTCAAGAGCATGCTCGTTAAAAAGGCTGAATGGTAGTGTCTACTTCGGGCTCCACTGAAATCTTACTGAAGAAAATGTTTCCTTAACAGATATTAATCTAATATGGCCTCATTACAGTATCTATCTGGCCGGATGAACAGAAAATTCCTCTCGTTATAGATCATCCATTATACTCTCTTTTTAGAATGATTTCTGATGTCGACACTGGGTATCTTTGATTGCAGGTGTTCACCAGGGGAAAACCACACTGGAGAACTGTGTGCTACAGTGTGAAACTACAGGTGTTACAGTGCGGACATCAGCCGAGCTATTAATGAAGAACTCTGATCTGTATGGTGCTAAGGTGTGAACTACCTTTTAAATATTTTTTTGAAACAAAACTACAACTTGAATAAAAAAACTCCCTGCCGGCAAATAGGGAATCATAATCAGGAAAGAGGATGACTTCCTTGATCCTTTAGAAAACCACCAGTATTTTCCATTAGATGGCTAAATATAATTGGTGTTTAAGAAATCAGAGAATTCTCTTAATCTCTTATATAGTATGTCTCTATTGGGGGGGCGGGGAGGGGAGACTCATGTTGACTTGCATGTTACACTGTGAAAATCAAACAATAACAAGAGTCCGTTATGAAATAACTCCAGGTGCATTCTTGGAGCTGATTCATGGGATAAGGCTGTTCTTAAAATGAGCCTCTGTTTTGTGCCCCTTAAATGTTCTTGTCTCTCATTAAACTAATATTCTTTCTCCAGCTGAACTGCTTTTTTGAACATGTTACCGATTAATTCTTACAAAGAGATGATCAAAATCTAACACTTTGTTACATCACAAAAAAAACCACTGGATTTCCTAGGGCTGGGTGTAGTGTATTAAAGATCATCTACATTTCTGTGCATGTGTCATGCAATCTCTTCCCAGCAGAACTTTTGTGGGGTCTGATGATAGCAGCATTGCCAGTGAACCATGAGCATCTGCTACCTGACTTAGTTTACTAAGCCCAATAACAGGAGGAAATAGAAGACTCTTATCATGTAGCCACTAGCTAGAGACAAAGACCCACTTTGGGGTAATGGGTTACACTGGGAACTTGCTGACTCATTTATGATATGTCTCTTTAATTTACAGGGTGCTGGTGTTGAAATATATCCGGGTAGCACATGTACCCTGCTGGGCAATGGCATACACCACTGCAAGGAGGGAATCCTCATAAAAGTGAGTTCCAGATGGAATGTGCTCTGATCAGTTATCAAGATCATACCTGTTCAGATTGGTACCTGCCAGTAACTATTCTAGTTAGTTATCTCATGATGTCACTACTTTTTGATTTTAACTTGTTTGAAAGACAAGGTTTGATAACACTGATAGCAGTGGACTTAAATTCTTGTCTATTACAGCAAAATATTCCTTTATTTCATGGCTGCAGCAAGGAAAATGGTGACTATATTTAATTATGTCCCTTAAATACACAAATAGTTCTAGTTCTTTTGTATTTGTGTTTTTAGAGAAGACACTGTAGCTGGGTTGAAATTACCTTTCTGAGAATTTGCTACATAAATCATTTTTTACATTTTTCTTCTGCTATAGGATTTCTTAGATGAGCATTATGACAGTCCCAAGATAACCATGGTGAACAATGTGATCCATAATAATGAAGGGTATGGAGTCGTCCTGGTTAAACCTACAGTTTCCTCTGATGTAAAAGACATTGCTGCCAAAAATTCAGAAGGTATTTTTTAACTCTAGTGACTTAATAGGAGTCTAAATGTAGTGGTGAATCTACTGTTTCTCTAAAATATTTAGAAAATTCACATCATATAACTTGGCAGAAAGAAAGTCTTAAACATTCTAATAAGGAGAAAAATGAGTCTAGGTCTGACTTCCCTGTAATTATCAGAGGACTGAGATTTCCCAGATCACAGCTACTGCAAAGGAATGTTTAGGAGTAGCTGCAGGTTGCATGTGTGTAATTACTTGCACTTCAATTTCACTTTTTTATCCAATGATATCAAAGCACTTGTAAAAATTTATTCTGGGCACTGGAAGCCCGTATCAGGCAGCTGGCATGATGGTCTTTCAGAACATCCTGATTACTTAGCCATTTAAAATAGGACACTTTCTGCTATAAAAAGAGTTTTAATCTCTGTTCCATCTAGTTGTGCTTGAGGCTTTTTCCATCTGGCTCCCCTCTAAACGAGTGGCTGGGTCAGTGTGTCTGAGTTGATCTTAAATGGTGTGTAGCTATTCAGTGAGGAAAAGGAACTTTCCAGTTGAGTCTTGTCTACTGAACCCATCTGCTCCACTATGCAGATCCTGCAGGACTGGAACTAACTACTTGGTCTCACAGACAAAATGACATGTCAGGGAGAAAGTGGGCATATTCCTCCCACAACCCTTTCCTACCCATATTAATCCTCTGCTCTCCTGTTCCACCATGCAGCAGAAATGAGACTTGTTGGATCTAGCTTATTCCTCCCAGAGTAGTTGTTCTCCACCATAATATCACTTGACAACTGTACTTTCCATCTTTTATTTCAAAGAAAGATACTTGCTCTCTGTTGCAATGTCTAATCCCCACTCAGCTGCCTCTCTAAAATACTTGACTGTCTCTGAGTAATTTATTTAAGTCTCTAGATTTTCTTAAGCATCACACTCGTATACTTGGAATATATGGGGGGATCATTAAAAATGCATCCGGAAGGGGTGATAAGAGGAAGCTGATGAATTTTCCCCCTGAATCTTTCATAAAATATTCACGGCCGCTTTTCTGTTTCCAGTGGCAATCATCTTGAAAGCTTATTCTTGCATTTTAACTCTTCGTGCTGGATTGTCATTGGATATCCCAGTTGCCACTTGACTTTGTTCTTTGTGCTATATGTACTGAACCTTTGTGTTTGCACTGGAAGAATTAGCTCTTATTGGCAATAGCAGATGTAGCTGAACTATGTAATACTTGAAACAGTTATTGCAATATGGGGAATATTTTCATTGTTTAATAAGACTTAAAGAAAACCCCTAAATTTCAAAGTATTCCAAGTTTGACACTTTAATTACTTCAGCTCCTCCAGGCATCTGCACAGTCTGTAATAACCTCATCACTGTTTTCGGATTTAGGAAATATACAGACTATCCAGTCAAATGGCGAGACAGACAATGTAGAAGATTTGGGACATGAGCTACACGAATGTGCAACAGATGACTTGGAGCTCCATGAGAGAGCTGAGATTTCTGAACAAACTGAAGGCAATTATGAAATTGCAAATGAACTTGTTGCTACCTCTGTAAAGAAGAGCCAGATGCACAAGAAAAGGCTGAGTGAACTGGGAATCACGGAGGCTGATGACAACTTAATGTCTCAGGAAATGTTTGTTTCTATCGTGGGCAATCAGTTCAAACGAAATGGGAAAGGAAGTTTTGGCACGTTCCTCTTTTGACTGTCCTGACTTGCAGTGCCATTCATGTAGACTATTTGCACAAGCTGTTATGTTCACTGCTACTTTCAGAGAAGTTAATCGGACTCATCTGCTTTCCATTATGTTGCTAGAATGTGATGAAATTCAAGAATATTTATTTTTTTAACAGAGTGCATGTTGCACGTGTGAAGTTGCTTCCTTGCAGCAAATGTAGAAAACAGAACTCCAGCGGGGACATTGCTGATCCACAAGCTCTTCCTTTACCAGCCATGTACTTCACTTTTATTATAGTATTTATTTAACTACTAAATGTAAAACACTTTTTAAAAAAAACCTAGGCACCAGAGCGGAAGGTGGACAACAGCTGCAGCGATATAGCTCCCTCCGTGCTATTTTTTAACCATGCCCGAAGTGGTTGATTTCCATTTAATACTGGCATGGTACTTCATTAGTATGTTAATAAAGGCTTTTTTATAATTAGGGTATTACTCAATCACTTATTTATCGTTAAGAAATTGGGGGTTACCAGTATTCTAGTTACAGGATTTATTAGGAAACCTATTGAACATCTGAAATTGTATTGCTCAAAACAATGTGTGTGTGCGTGTAACTTGTACTGCCTTGTGCTAAAAATCAGTGTACCCTTTTCTTTAGTGTTCTGAATTGCAACAATTTCTAAATGAAAAGGAAATAAAGTAACATGTTTGTATTTGTTATATTTTTAGATGTGTAACACAATGCTTTTTAAGTAATAAAACATGTTACTTGTGGCATCAGACCACAGTCTTAGAAAGGAATGGAGTATTATCACAAATGTAGTTTTCAACTGGAATTTTTTCTCTAGCCCATGGAAATTTTTATCAATAAAACAAAGGCAAAGCATATCAGATCTAATCCTGACCAGTCACCTCTGTGCTCCACAAGGTTAATGGAAGACAGAGGGTCATCTCCCAAGTTCTTACTTGGTCCTAACTTGAAGAAAAACTTGCATTGACTGCCTGAGTGAGAATTTAGTCCCATAACTGCTATAGCATCTTTCTGGTGTAACTTCTTAACGTTCTTTATCCTGTTGTCCTTTAAGATCTACAGATTTGCTTTTTTTGTAATTTAGAATGCATGTAATGGAATACTAGCAAGGAGACCGAGGACCTGGAAGTCCCGTAAGGTGTAAAATAACACAGCTGGCTGATAAAGGGATCATCAAGTATTCTCAATGTTAGGCTCCTGAAAACTTCAGAAGATAGCTTAACACAATGTAAAACAAGAAATGAAATGCATAGCTTGTTGAAAAAGTGATGTGGGTTTGACTATTTAACACTCTTCGCTCCAACCTCAATCAAGTAGTGATTGAATACCTGAATTGTTTTCTGCAATTAGTCATTGGTGCCAAGGAAAAAGGAAAACTTTATAGATTTTCGGTCAGCATTCTGTTTCGGTTACTGTAATTTGCACTGTTAATAGAACTGTAGAAAACTTATTGCTGTTTCCTGCTTTCCTATCCCACCTTTTGCATGCTTTTCTACTTAAGACACGCAAATTAATATTTAATTTCCATTGATTGTTACTGAGAATTGAATGCCACACAGATCCCAATTGCACTCCAGTTATCTTAATTCATTAGGCACAGAGCCTTGCATTTCTACTAGTCAACAAATATATGGAGATTTTGTCATGGTTTAAGATTATATATCTGGTTTGAGTATTTTCACTCTGAGACTCAGTAGTCTATCTCTAAATAATACATGTCACACAAACCATTTTACTCTTCATGGAGGTTTATGCACATAGCAGGTGTGGTTTTATATCTAACTTTTAATTTGTATTCCTAATTAAAGAATTGGTGCAAAAAGGCTGCAGTTCTGTGGTTCTCTCCCCCCTCACCCCCCATCTCTCTTCAAATTTGCTGGTTTAGAGATGGTATTTCTCTCTTCTATTGTTCACTTTAAAGCTATCTAATGTCTGACATGTTGCCTCTTTTTACTTTTTTTAAATGGGAAAATTTATGGCAGTAAACTAAGACAATATTCTCTTAACATGCTTGCTTTACTACTCAGTTGCTTTTTGTATGCCAGAGACTAGAGTTGATGCCAATGGAGGTCCATATGTGTAGTGAGAGCAAATGGGAAAGTGGAGTACTGCCATTTGAGTCAGAAGAACTTTGTTCTTTTTGCCTGTTACAGAAAATAAATTGTTAAATGGTGGGTTACTATTTGGCATCTGTGTAGTACTTTTAAACCTCAAAACACTACATAGTCCACGGATACAGGCTGTCTGACATACAGAACTTGGTTTGCTCATCACAGTTCAATTGTCTCTCATCAGTTCATGCATGTGTCTGCCCAAGAAACATGAAAGCCTCTTTATTTTACCTTTTGGTAGCCCTCCATTCACAGCTTGCTTTCTGTGAGGTAGGTATGCTTAAACAGGAGAAAGCAAGAACTCTTCACTGGGGCCAGAACAATTGCTTGTGTACGTGTTGACTCACCAAGCTGTACAGTTTTCCACTGGATTCTAAATTCATCTCTCTAAATGAGGTCCCTATAAGATGGGGAAGGGGAGAGAGCGAGACATATGTGGTATAGGAACATATTCTCACAGCTTTATAGTGTGACTTATTTTCTTTGCATCCTAATTTAGAATCTGTCTCCCCAGTACTCTTCCTTACACTGCTGAACAGCAGCGGGATGGCATCTTGTTGCCAAAACTTTGGTTTCAAGAACTCTTCAGAGGGTTGCTCTTTTGTTTGGTGCAGGCACAAGATGTTTTATGGCGGCATTTTTAAAAACTCAGTGTTGGCCTTACCTAAAGGCCCATTGATTTCAAAAGGAACCAGAGTTTTGAAAGGGTGAACCTAACACCCTTGAAAACTAGCTCACTCTTAGTAAAGAGGTAGTAACATTTAACGTAAGCCTAGGAACGTCTGCCGTGGCCTCCAGCCTTTGGCTTGTTGACTGTGGTTGATGTGGCCATCCCCCCAGAGTATATGCCTTTCCTCCTTCCTTGATTCTATCTCTTCTTACACCAGGGTCAGTTAGTTGTGTGCTTAGGGTGGGGTACAGGATCAGCTTTAGCCATTTTGCCAGCCAGGGAGGAAAACATTTTCAGTAACCCTCCCTCTGCCCTGCCCCCCATTCATTGCAATCATTTAAAGGGCTTGAGCAAGAGCAGGGTGCACAATACTGCACAACAAGCTTTTGTGGACTATATTTAAACATAAATCCTGTTAGGCCTTGGCCTTTGTAGACAGGGACTGATTGTGCAATAAACAGTCTCCAAGCTTTGACTAGTCAAAGTGTGGTTTTGGACAGGGGTATTTGGCATGGTTAGGCCGTATGTACACAAACTAAAGACACTAGCACTCTTAACAACCACTGTTCTCTAGACTTTCCCTGGCCCGTGTAGAAATCACTTACCTAGAGCCCCTCCCCTCTCTTGGGCAATGTTCTGTACATAAATTTGGTGGGAGATAGTCACTGCCCTGATGAACTTAAAATCTAAAGACCTACAGGCTGGGACAACTGAAGTATCCTATACAGCTGGGAAACCAAGGCAGAGACAGATTAAATGACTGTCTGAGGTTGCTTGTCAAAATTCTTGTCAGAGTCAGGAATTGAGCCCAGATCTCCTGATTGTGTTTCAGTTCCCCACCTGTAAAGGGAGATAATGCATTTCCTTACCTCAGAGGGGTGTTGAGGATAAATACATTAAAGATTGTGGGGCTCCAACAGTATGGTATAGGGGCCATATGAGAGAATTTCCTACTGCCCATCTAAAGGCCTAAGCTGCTCCTGTAAAGGAAATTGTATGGAGGACATGTCAGTAAGCCACTTCCTTCTATTGAACCTGGATTTCATTTCAATGAGCAGCGTGCAGATGGGTGAAAATGGTGTGAGTAGATTCAATTTTGAAAGGAGAAAATGAGAGAGTACAGAGTGGCAAGAAACTTGAATACATACAGAATTCCTGCTCAGCCACAGTAGAAAAACAAGGTGCCGCTCAAAACCTCTGCATCTTAGTCCGGGCCAATTCTTATTTACATTTAAGGAGAATCTTTGTATACCTAGCCCTTGATAAATGCTTAGTCGGGAACTCAGTATTCAGATGAACTTTTATTTGAGTATAAAGAATGTGCTGAATTTCAGAACTATTTTTTAAAAAAGTGAATCCAATCGGAGACTAATAAATTATAACAGTGCAAATTGGAATCCTACCTCACTTTTTATGGTACACATAAAACACTGCAGGTGTAAGTAAATGATTCTGTTAAAAGTCATGTGTAGTTAATAAAATACTGTTAGCTGGCCTTTAATTCACAGTCAGCTTTGTACGTGATATTGGCTTGTAGGTGATGTTTTGTCTGCAAAAATTTCTTGGCACCAACCTGCTTAACGTTATCACCCAGGACTATTGTAGGGCTCCACATATATGTAAACTACAGTCTCAGTAAATCTGAGAGTCTGTTTTGTGTCTAGTATCCTTGTGGGATACTCAGTTAGTTGCAAGCTTGGGAAATCGATTCTAGTCACTAACTGTTTCTGAAATAAGGTTTTAATTTTTGCAGCACTAACCAGCTCATTATTTTTGTGTCAACACAGCTAGGTAACATTGAAATTAATTATTCCTGGTTTTGTGCTTGTGTCTTAACACTATTGTCAGTGAAACAAATCCTGTTTTGAGATGCAAAAGGTAAAAGAGCATTTTGGCTTTTCATCATAGCATCTGTATTAAATGTGCAGCATACATGTCCCTTAACCTTTGTAAATCCATTCGTGGGGAAGAGCTAACAAAGAATTGCCTCCTCAATCTGTGTGCCCAGGCTAATGTGCGTTTCAAAAGAGTTTGTCCTTCTAAACCCATTTCTCACTTGTCCTTTTGAATACCTGCTTTGTTTAAAATGGACATCATAATTCCATATTACAGAGAGGTTTTTCCTAATTTAGAACATTGGGTCAATGTCTGTAACTGTTTTAATGGATGTAAAATGTATGTGTCCAAAACTGTGACAGTTTTTTGCAGTGGATCGGGGATGATTCTGCTCCACCATACTTTAAGCCAGGAAAGAAAAGATTGTGCTCTAGTGAATGCTATATCCTAAAAGGCTCCCCTGAGAGGAAGCTGATATGACTTGATGTGATATCAGCTTCCAAGCCAGGTAATTAACCATTACAAGGAAATGTAAAGAGGAATGGAGTCATTTGGGAGAGGCCAGGGACTTACACTAGCCAAGGAACCAGCACACTCTCCTTATTTAGCTGTATTTTTAAGTCATATTCTTACTAGATGCCTCACTTGCCCAGAAAATGAAACACAGGCTCTTTTAAAAAGAATCTCATTCTCTGCCTCCCAGTTTAGAAGTTATCACCTAGAGCCACAGTTGTGGTTTTTTTGAAGGGACAAATCCTTCAAAAAGGAGGAGCCTCTGTTGGACTGGTGGTGGGCTGAGACCACTGCCTTTCCTGCTATCCCATAGCATCTGCTTGTTTCTTTGTGCTTCCCCATCTATCTACAGCCACCTGTTGTCTTACACTTTGACAGCTCTTTGGGGCAGGGATTGCCTTTTTGCTCGGGTTGGGTACAATGCCTAGTACAGTGGGGGTTTTGGGCCATGATGTGGGCTCATAGGCACTACCACAGTATAAATAACAATAAAACCTCTTAGATGACTGGAACCAAGCAGTGTTACTGACTGTTCTCTCCAACCCTGTGTCCCTCATTTCAGATTGGGGACAAAAGCAGTCAGGAATCTGAATATTTATATTACAGTAGCATCTATCAGGGCCCTGCTGGGCTATGCACACCAGAGGTAGCCTCAGTCCCTGACTAAAGAGCTTGTAATCTAAGGCACCAGTCTTGCAAGCTACTCAGTGTGGACCCTGCACCAGCTGAAGTCAATTGCACTGACTTGATACATGTAGAAGTCAGTGGGGCTCCATACAGGTGCAGGGGTGGGCACCAAGCTGCTTGTGGAATCGAGGCCTCAGGGATGATCTTCACTGTGGTTATCTGATATGCGCAGTGTCTCTTCATTGAATAGCGAGAATATCGTCATGCTGGGATTTCCATAAGGGGATAAAGTGCAAAAATGTAGCTTGCACATCCACCTTTCCTCATGCTCAATCGTCCTGAACCATAGCCATTACTGCATGATGAATTATATTAATTTCTCATTCCTGACAGCAGTTGGATCTATATTCTTGTTTTCTGTAAGTCCTTTCTTCCCAAACGATCCCTCGCCAGTACAGCCACTCATAACTAACTATTGATATTTACGTGTCTTCATCTAGGTCAATAAAAATGACATGTAAAATATCTTCTGTCTGGAACAACCATAGCAGGGTGCCTAAGGCTTACGAACAGCCTTTGGAGTCAAATCAATAGTGCCGGAGCTTCTGTTTTAAAACTCAGTAAATGATTAACAAGGTAAGTTAAGAGAAATCAATAACTGGGTATATATCACTTCACAGTTTAGGCAATTAAAAAAATTCACTTAGCTTTTCCTTGTAACGAAAAAAACAGATGGCAAGCAAAGAGAAATTGATCTAGGTTTTGTTATAACCAATAGCTCAACACCCACCTCCTTTTTTCATAAAACATTCACTGGCTGTCTTGAAGGCCAAAGTGAGAGGGGAGAGCTGATATTATCTAAATGAGTGTTCTATAACAGCAAAAACCCTATGATTTTAGGAGAAAATGGGCCGATTCTAGAGCTTTGCCAGCTTATACCATCTGAGGATCAGGTACAAAATGTCTCTTAAATGGGGAAAAAATATTGTCTAGGAATAGAACAGCTTTACTTGGTTTTATCCCAGGCTTTACCTTGGTGTTGCTGTGTGACCTTGAGGACAATACTCATCTACTTCAGAGGTGTGACAGTAATAAGAATTAGGTATTATCATTACTGTGTTGCGTGAGCATTTAGGAGTGAAGGCTGTTGGCAAAGAAATCCACAGCATACTAAAGAAACTTCTTTCTTACCTGTTACTCTCATTTCCATTTAGCAGCAATGGTGGCACTTCTATAGCTACTTTCATCTGCGGATGTCAGACAGTGATGTTAATTTGCACTTTCATATATTACCTTTCATGCGAGGATCTCAAAGTACAATTATAGATGTCTCAGAGATAGATGAGTATTATCTCCATTTCACAAATGGGAATCAGGGCATGGAACAGTTACATGACTTGCCCAAGGTGAAAGAGCAAAACCATGGTGAAGTCTGGGATAAAACCAAGGCATGCTGGCTGTCTCCTGCTCTAAATTATCAGACAATATTTTCTCCTTTCAAGAGATAATTTGGATCTGATCAGATTGCATGAGATATGGCATTCAAAGCCCCAAATTGTAAATAATGATTTTCCGCAAAAGGAATAAAGGTATCACCTCAAAGATTTTGTGGAGGTTGCACATCTTCTTTCTCATGTTTTTTTTTTATCTTGTCTGCTTTCTAACCACAACTGCAGAAATGTGTTAACATGGAGGCTATTCTGTCCAGGTTCTCACTCCTCCCCAATAATATAACAGACTTATTTTTGTCATACTCCAGGTTGACCTGAAGGAACAAGTAATAGAAAATCTTGCAAGATCTCTACCCCTGTTTTCTAGACTCCAAGAGCTTTTTGCACAAGGTCACCAATTACTACTATTGCTAATAAATTGAATGTCACCTCTAGTGATAAAGATTCAGCAGACCGAATAGTGCCCTGGATGAGAACTGTGCAACTCCACTGATTATGGATTGTACTTTTCATGACACTGGTGCCAACAACCATTGCTGTCAGAATCTGAACAGGTATAATTATTTAGCTCTGTAATTAGAGCTTAGTGACTGCTTCGGCCGATACACCAGAAGGAATAGAAACCCACTCGCTCTGTTAACTGCAGGGCTAACAGGAGTAAAAAGTAGTAAACTCTTATTTTTGTCACTGAACTAAAGAGACATAGAATCACAGGGTTAGAAGGGACCACAAGGGTCCTCTAGTCTAACCTCCTGCCAAGATGCAGGATTTGTTCTGTCTAAACCATCCCAGACAGATGACTATCCAGCCTCCTTTTGGAAGCCTCCAGTGAAGGAGCTTCCACAACCTCCCTAGCCAGTCTGTTCCATTGTCCTACTGTTCTTACAGTTAGGAAGTTTTTCCTGAGACTTAATCTAAACCTGCTCTGCTGTAGTTTGAACCCGTTGCCTCTTGTCCTGCTCTGTTGGAAAAAGAGAACAACTTTTCCCCATCTTTTTATGTCAGGCTTTAAAGTATTTGAAGCCCTATCATATCCCTCCTTAATCTCTTCTTTTCCAAACTAAACATGCCCAGTTCCTTCAGCCTTCGCTCATATGCCCTGCATTCGTCCCTTTGACAGGGTTGAGTTCACCCAAGGAAAGCATCCCTATTCAGGACAGCACTTAAGAGCTTTCCTAAATCACAGCCCTGATGAGTAAGAAGATAACATAGTCACTTTTCAGAGTAGAAACATGCTTTAAATTTGACATTTCCCACTTCACTTCCAACTCACTAGCACCTGCCCAACTACAGCATGTTTAAAGCCCAGACTTTGCTTCCCATTTACTCACATTTAATAATACCTTACTTGGCGAACAGTTCTACTGAAGCCAGTGGGGATGTTTGTGGAGTAAGATATGATTCACTATCAATGAGAAGGGAAGAGTCAGTCCCTAAATCATTAGTCTGTGTCCTTTATAGAAGCGTTTCATTTGTTACATGCCAGACTAGTAAGCCAGTTGTTGCTGGCACATTTCCAGTTCCATGTTCCCTGGAGGTAATCAAGCTGTTCCATCCCACACTGAGAATTCTAATTAAAACCAGCTCTTGTATGCGGTGCTACATGTTTTGACTTGTGATTTTTGTTACTTAGGACTTACAAAGCCACCCACTGTATAGTACATTTTATAATACTGCTTGGACTGCCAGAGTACTCTGACTACAACTGAACTGGGGAGCTTTGGACTCAGTGTGGGTGCTTGGGGTGAGGGAGAGAAAATAACGTTTATTTTTTTTTTAAATAAAGAATCCTTGAGTCTTCCTATTTTTCCTCTTCACTGCAAGATTTTTGTCAGGTTTCTCTTTGTTACAGTTAAGTTTTCCTGCGGATAATGTGGTGTTACAATCATAAGCACATAATTTCATATAATAATAAACTAAAATTGTAAAATCAAAGATAGGCAGTTGTCCAGTTACATTTAGGAGAAAAGGTTAAAAGTTTAATAACTAAGTTGGTCTTAAAAGGCAGTGTCTTTGGAACTTGTCAGGGTGGGGGGGAAGTGTAGAGAAGATGAGGAGGAAGGCAAAACAAGTAATCTTAGTTCCTAAATGTAAGACCAACAAAATACTGTTATTTTAGGGTTGATCTCCCTGTTTTTTTATTGATGAATAAAATGCCTTCCTATGACTTTGGCTTGAAATGAACAGTTGGTATTGTTATACGTAGGAACCCCACATTATCTATCAGCCTGCTCAGCAGTGGTAGTGCTCTTCAGTTAGCATAGCCAAGATTTTCAATAGTGACTAGTGACGTTGACTCAAGCCTATCTCAAGATACTTTAAAAGTGGCCTTATATTCAGAAAGTGTTGCGCACCAGCTCTTTGACATTCAGGCCACTTTAAAGTGACTCAACCTAGACATCCAGAAATGGGAGCACCCCACCTCAGTGGTCACTTTTGAAGATTCTGGTCTCATCGTGTGTTTGTAATACAACTTTTCACTCGCGTCCAATTTTCAGATGGGAGCACCAGGGACTTCAGCTGGCATTGCAAGTGCTTTGCAAAATCAGGTCCATAGTCCCTTGTTGTCATGGGGTTTCTCAGCATCCATTTCTATGCTGTTCAGAGCTTTGCCTTTCTCTAGTTAAATGGAAACTTTCTGACACCACAGAGATCTGATTTTTTCAGATGTGTTGGGCACTCCCTAATCCCGTAGGAGACAGAGAGAGTTAGAGGTGCTCAGCACCTTTGAAAATCAACCCATAAATGAATAACCCATCTAAAACAATCCAAATGCAGGCTGAAAGTTGTTTTTAATATGACCTGAGTTTTGGCTCTAATTATCCATCAACTGAATTAAGTAGACATCCCTGTGATGGTTTTTTGAGTAGTCTTTGTAACTATCCTGAACGTTTCTGTCATGTTATTTTCAGAATTGTGACTAATCTCAGACTATTTACTAATGCTAAAGGAAGGAACTGCACGGGAATTGCCATAGTGGATCAAACTCTTGGTATATCTAGTCCCATGTCCTGTCACTGAAAATGCAAGCTAGATTTTCTGATGGTAACTAAGCTGAACTGGATTGACTGCTTGGTCACAGAAACATAGTACCACAAGAATGCAAGCTGATCCAAGACCTAATTAGAGGAGGATCCACACTTTTCATGATGCCCTTTGTTTTAGTTCTTCCCTTCCCTTTATGTCCTTTATTATGTGACGTTAAATAACGTGTTGTCTATGTACTTTGTCAAAAATGTTAATTAAGTATTCTACTGCAGTGGGTTTGCCAGAAGCAGTATGTTGTGTCAGAAAACCTTTTTTCCAGTGCAAAGGAGTTCTGCCAGATAGCTGTTTTTGTTTTATTTTGATTTTTTAATGGAACATATCAGCTCATATGCTGTTCGGAACTCATTAGTGTGGTTTTGTTTATTGTGAATACAAAGTTTGTAATATGCAGAAGGCTGAGGATTAAAACATAGCAATTCAACTAAAACTGACAGATTTTCATTTTTTATACACCAAGTCTGGGTTTTTTACTTTTCTGTGGTGTGATTTCAGGGAATGGTTTGCAGATATTGGGTACATTGAAAGCACCGTTTTCAAATCTTTTGGGAATTAGAAATTGTGAAAATCGATAGGATATTTCAAAACCCAATAAAAGGCTCTTTTAATCAACAATACACTTAAGATATTACATTATGTAAAAAGAAATAAAATTGAGGTCTCAGCTAAAAAGCCTATATCATTCAATGCATTTCAACAACGCTGCTTTCTGATTCACTAGTTATAATCTCCATTGCTTATGAAAACAGGAGGAACCCAGTAGGTGGTAGTTGTGTGGAGCCCTCCTTCCAATCCACATACCGACACTGTGAAAAGATGAGCCCTCTGCCCTCACAATCCTGGTTTTGGGCAAGAAATCCCAACACTACTTCCTACTGTCAGCTCTTCTCTGACTGAACGATGAGGTAGTGAGCAAAATTAGGCCCTGGAAAATACTAAAAAAATATTTTGTTTCGATTACTTTTGAGTACTGTGTAGTTGGGAGTTGCACTTGAACCAATGCCCTTCTGATTTCAGCTTTCCCTTTTTATTAAAAATCCTTCCCAGGGTGGATAACTGTTTTCCCCATTTCTGATATTGTAATAAAAGGCTAACGTTTCAGCTGGAGCTGCAGATAAAATGTGATTTAAAGATGTGTTTGTACTGACCCAATTCATGACAAAGAATTAGATTAAATTGTCTGAGTGAACAATTGCATTTTAGATGCTACCTAACTGTCTGACTTAAAGTTTTACTTTTTTATTAAAAATAAAAGTGAGCTATAGAAAGTTTGTAATTCTTATGGTTTAGAGTTTTTTAATAAGTGTCAGAGCTAATATATGACATAAATTAACCACTGCACCAACCCGTGAGTGAACAAAGTCCAGGGGGAATGGAGAAAAGAAATGTAATTAAAATGAATATATACCGTCTCTAGATTGATATATATCACTTCAGCTCATCTCCTAACATCATCATCTGAGTATGTTTTATATTACAGGCACTTAGGGTAGAGAGCTCACGCATATTAGAAACACATAGTTAGGGCTTGATCCTATCAGATGGTGACTTGAGAGGTGAGGGTGCTGAGTGCCTTGCATTGAATCCTGATGCCTTTCGATATGGGTTGAAGGAATATGGGTGATGCTCATACCTGTGAGGTATCTCAGTGCACAGTGATGGATGATTAACTTTCTGAAAGTTTGCTCCATAATTGAGAGTACAGACTTCCTCACTTTAGGCTTGGATAAAGAAGTAGATTTGTTAATGTATTGAGTGATTTGATCATCCAAGCTAATTAGCTGTCTGCTATCTGGCACAGGGGTCCTCTCCTCCCATTTGAGATCAGACAGATCCTCCCCTCCCCTTCATAATCGCATACAGCCCTATGGCTCACATAGTTTGACCACTTTGTTGATATTATTTTCTATCTTCAGCTTCTTAGTTTGCCTTATTTTTAGCTGCTATCAGCATGTGAATAACCACCTGGCTGCAGACCACACTCATGTGTTTCATGGTCCAGGGACTACGGTTTGTGAGCCATTAATCCAGCATGATACCTTCATGTAATTCTAGGTGAACAACTGGAAGGTCTAACCAGCTGTTGCTGGCCTTAATTTGCCAACAGAAAATTAAAATTTGAAAGGAATGAATAGAACTGAGGTGTCAGATTATTTGAGAATTCTCAGTGTTTTTCAGATCTTCTTTTCAAAAGAGCATTTTACAACATGCCCTTTTATGCAAACACTGCTCCACATTTTGGTGTGCTTGTTAGATACCATTATGCATCTTTGTCACAAGTATTTATCACTAGCACAGTCTCTAGTCCTGCAGTTGTTTTTAAATAAATACTAGTCTCTAATGTGCACGCATGTTGGGTGCAGCTCATTTTCTGCAAGTTTGGGAGAGAGTTATTAGTGCTTTCAGGCTTATGTATGGCTGGCAGGATGTCTTCTCCCTGAGATAGACTCAGGAAAAATTCATTACTGTGCTAACTTGAACAGCTTCCTTCTCCATTTTTTATTTTCCGGGACAGAGGTAAGACCATGTCTCCATCTACATGACCTATGTTAATAGATTAATAGTGGTCTCAAAAGATGATACATTCTCTTCACATTGCTCTGTGAAAACAGCATATTTCCAGTACTTGTAGCCATTTGTCTGTATGTTGATTTAAACAGGCTATCTGCTAACTTAATGCCCTTCTCCACAGGTTGAAATACATCCCTTCACAGCTCCATGATGCTTTGTACCTGGTTAGTTTGAATAGTTTAATTTTACTTGTCATTTCAAAGCTGGTGCTTTTCAATTGATGTTAGTGTCTGTTACGTAACTGTAAATTATTTTTATTTTCATTGGTAACATGGACAAGCACGACATGTTAGTCATGGGATGTATATTTGAAAATGAAACAAGTTACTTTAAAAGGAAGCTTTTACTCTACTGTTGTTTCTGGATGTGTGTGAAGGATCACAGGGCTGGAATTTCCCCCCCTTTCCAAATGATTAATATTTGAGATTAGTCTGAGCTCTAAGCTTGAAGTCATTTGGACTTGGTTGTTCTGTGCCAGGCCCATCTTGAGATGATCCCAAGCATGACATTTTGATTAGATCGTCCTCAGAGTTCAAGGAGGTTCAGATCTACTCTTTCAATTTGGGCCTATCACTAGTTAATTTGTCCTCCTGTATGTTTACCAAGCAGTGCATATTCTACTGTGGGGCAGAGATAGAGGGGACAAAATACATCTTCATGGTTCACCTGAATTCATGGCATGCTTATGGGCAGAGGAAGATAATATGAAAACGTGGGAGGCTTACCTAAAGGTATGATGGTGACATATGATTTGCTTCTTTTTAAAGATCTCTGAGGGGCCGTAGCAGTGTCTGTGTAAATCTTTCCGATTATTCCTTTAAAGCTGTTCTGTGGTTTTGATGTTGGTTTACAAACTTGTGTTCATGCATCATTGGGTTTCATGACTTCCTGACAGCTGCAGCTTTTTTACTGTATTCAGAGTTACTGAAATTGAGAAGTCAGTGCTTCATGCTAACACTTAAACAATACAGGAAAATTAAAAGGAAGGAAATCTAGCCTTGCATTCTGACCTGAAAAATCACAACATAAAACAAATGATAGAAAAACAGTGAGATTGTACAGTGACATGAAAGAAGCCTCCTACGTATCTCATACATAAATATGACAACTGTGTTGATATTTATATTTAAAGGGGAAGGCCTATGTGGAAAGGGTTGGGGAAAAAAAACTTGGTATTTTCATCCCCAAATACAAATTCAGAGAATATGAACAGAAGTGGGACTGTCTTCTGAATTGAGACACATTTGATAAAATCTGTTAAGAATGAAATGGAAAGAATCTGCAATCTTCTTTAGATGCAGGTAAGTGGGGAGGTGTCAAATTCACTTTTATTTTTTTGGAAGCAGCACAAATCAAATACTATCTTTCCCCTTTGTGTCTCCCTCTCCTCTGCAACCTCCATGGGATATTGGGTACAGATCTCAACAGCTAGTGACATTATAATATCATGTTAGCTAACTTTGCTTCATGCTAACATCATACAGTGAGCACAGGGTTGTCTTCCTGCAATAAATAGGGAAATGAGAAAATGATACTTGACAGCTCTGTCCTTTTTCTTATTACTTGGCATAGACTCCACCAAATAGGTGAAATACTTTATGCAGATATTAAGGGCATGTCTATGCATACAGCACTGCAGCAGCGTAGTTGTATCGATACAGCTGTGCTGCTGCAGCGTGTCTGGTGAAGACGCTCTATGCTGATGGGAGAGAGCTCTCCCTTCAACCTAAACAAACCACCTCTGCAAGCGGCATAAGCTATATTGGTGGGAGAAGCTCTCCTGCCGACATAGTGCTGTGCACCCAAAAGCTTATGTCGGTGTAACTATGCTGCTCAAGGGGGTGTAATATTCACACCCTGGAGTGATGTGAAATTTGCCAGCATAGGCTGTAGTGTAGACATAGCCTTTGTCTGTATTTGGTGTATTATCTCACACACAACTCCCATTGACTTTGATCTGAGTTAGAATTATGTAACTCAATGGAAGTTCAACATGCAAAAGGTTGACAACAGTGAATAGCCAGGGCACTTGATGAAATTATCCAGCCCCCATGATAGGTTCCGATTGTGCAGAATGCACACTTTTGTAACCCTCATGATTGCAAAGAAAACCTTTCAGATGTACCCTGATCTAGTTCTGTCTTAGCACTCAGAACGTTTCTGGATATGAGCTGCCCCCCTGCATTTATCTCAATGGGGTGTTAATGCTTAAGCTTAATGTTGCCATGTTAGGGGGCAGTTTATTATACGGTTGGCTGTATTTTCCTTGACAGGATCAGAGAGTGGTGAGACTGGAAAGATTGACAGTCTGAATAGTTTGCAATCAGACTCTCCAGCAGAACCCTTCACAGTTTGGAATGGCTGTATTGACTACAGTGTTTTGCATTTTATATCAGCAGCTGGCAAATTTAAATCCTTACAGTTAGAGGCAGTTTATGTAAGGTTTGACGGTGAACTGAGGGAAGTGGTTGTATCCCATGTTAATGCACTGCTGTGAGAAGCCAAACAATATCCCAGCTGCTTTCTGTGCAAAAGTGACACCACTTATTTTAGCTACTAACCACATGTGCATGAATATGTGATTATTACAGAATTTCCAGCTCATAGAGATGCTCACAATGAAATCTGTCTCCTGGTAGATAATTAAGTGAAATAACTGCACTGCTGCAGGTGTTTGGATGTGATGGTGGATGTGTGCATGATCTAGTATCCTCTCTCTGCAGGTACTACAAATAGCTGACAGATATCTCTGATATCTACCACTTTGCCTGCCTTACCTTGGCTCAGGTGTCATTGCAGCAGTGTAAGCCAGGCCTATGTGAGATGAGCCCAAGCACGAAATTCAGATTTGATCTTCCTCTGAGTTCAAGAGGGTTCAGATCTACTTTCAGTTTGGGCCTATCTCTAGATAATTTGTCCTCCTGTATGTTTACTCAGCCGTGCATATTCCACTGTAGGCAGAGATGGAGGGGCCATAATACATCATCACGGTTCACCTGAATTCATGGCATGCTTATGGGCTGGAGGATCAGTGGTTCCTGATCTGAAAACATTTGATGCTATTGGGAGTGGATTGTTCTATCCAGGTCCAGATGTGGTGTTAAGATCAGCAGAGAGAGAAACTTGTCTAACGTATAAGTATATTACCCTTACCAGTTTGCACTTGCCAAGCATGAAAAGTCTAATATGATATCCTTATGTAGTACTGTTCATCCATGGATCTCAATGCACCTCACAAAGATGTATACATATCCTCATTTTACAGACAGAGTGACACAGAGAGGTTAAGTAACTTGTCCAAGGTCACCTGGTGAATCACTGGCAGAATTGGCAATAGAATGCCTGCTAGTCTCTTGTTCTAAGTAGTGCTGTCCAATGGATGACAATTCTGTTTCACAACAACTTTTGAGGCTTCGAAATTTGTTTTTGTTCCTTATTTGAACAAAACCAAAATCTTCTGTTTGAAAACCAAAAAGGATTTCTTTCAAAACAACAGCTGTTTTAGGATTCAACAGCTCCAGTTTTTTATTTGTTTTTTTTCTTCTCTCTCTCAACCGGAGAGCTCTGAACCTAAAAACTTTTCAGACAAAAACATCATCAAAACCTTTACCTGTCTGCGAAACATTAGCACTTTGATGAAACAGCATTTTTTGTTGAAAATACTCAAACCAGCTCTAATTCTAACTACTAGGTTATGCTGCCTCCTCCTCTTTTGTTCTGCTCTCCTTTTGCGCTTCTTTCTGCACTCTTCTCCAGTTCTTTCCCTTCCCTTTGCTTTACTCCTCTTCCTTCTGTGCAGTTTCTTTGCATTTCTCTCTCTGCTCTTTTGTCAATTCTTGCCAGCTGCTCAACAGTCATAACTACAAGGGGATAAATATTTAATTGAAAATCTGGTGGAAGCAGCTGTTATCTCTCTCTCTCTCTCTGTGTGTGTGTGTGTGTGTGTGTGTGTAAACAAGCATGGCAGAAAAGAACATTCTTGCAGCATACAAATACCTCTTCAGTTTAATTCTCCTGCATCTCTTACTCTCTCCCTCTCTCTTAAATAACTATGGTCCCTGCTTCACAACAGTCCTGTGAGGAAGGGAAGTGCTGTTATCCCTATTTTACAGACTGCCTCAGTGGATCTGGGCCTTAGAGAACTAAGACATTGAGATGTTCAGCATTGAAACGCTTAACTTTTAGGTGCCTTGAATATCACTGGGTTCCACAAAGCCTGGGTTAGGTACATAGGCTCCCTATTCATTGCACGGGGGAAGAGATGGACCTGAGAATGGGATTCATAAAAGTCGGTACTCTAGGCAGGGATTTGTCAAGGAGAGGGGTGTCTTAAACCCACCCACTCTCAGAGTTTGGTGCCTTAGTCCAGGATTGGTGAAGGTGCCTATCTCTGACTGTGATCCACAGCTGGAAACCCCTCTCCTGAGGTCAGGCGACTAAGGTGCCAGTGATGAGGCATATACCCCACACTGGCCCACAAGGGGTTAATAGAACCCTAGGGAGGCTGTGCAGCAGGCAGCCAATTAGACAGGGCCCTAGGGAGGCTGCGTGGGAGACAGACAATTAGAAAAGGGCTGCGAGGAGCAGCCAATCAGGCCCATATAAGAATCGCTGCAGGGCAGAGCAGAGTTAGTAGCTGCCTGGAGCTCGAGGAAGGAAGTTCAGGCTCCTAGGAAGAGGAGGGAGCACCAGCACCTTGGACAGAGCAGTGCTGCTAGCAGTGAGGGGAGCTAAAGGTGACTCCTGGGTGGCTGCAGGGCTTTGCACACTGAGGCCCTGAGGCAAGGGCGAAGAGAGTGCTGAGGTGCCGTGGGGAAGTGGCCCAGAACAATGAACTGAGGAGTGGGAGGGAATGCATCAAGTGGTGGCCATCTTACAGAGTCCTTGGGCTGGGACCCGGAATAGTAGGTGAGCCTTGGTTCCCTCCCCCTCGCCACTGAGGAAGTGGCCAGACAATTGGCTGCAGTTGCCCGTGAGGGAAGTGGCTGGACAGCGGATTGCAGTTCCCCCAGAACAGGGGAGAACAGAGCATGACTCGGCCAGAGGCCTGTGTCATGAAGAGGACGCCACAGTCTTGGGAGTGATAAGGGTTCTGGAGCAGAAGTGACGGTGGCGAGAAACCAGCAGAAGAGGGCGCACTGGCTAGCAGAGCTAATCCCCAGGACAGCCAGCAGGAGGTGCTGCTGTGGTGAGTGAACCTGGTCACAGCGCCTAAGCTGTTTTTTGTTAGAATGGCTTAGGTGCCTGCCTAACTCCACACACAATGTTTGGGGAGGGAGGTGGCCTCCCTTATAACCTTTAGCCCAGAGGTTAGGGCACTCATCAAGGATGTGGGGGCCCTGGTTCAAATCCCCCATTTACCTGATGAGGAGAAAGGATTTGAACAGTGGTGTCCCACCTCTCAGGTGAATGCCCTGACAGCTGGACTACAATGTTGTTCTCACCCTTTCCCGGGCCCAATTAATTTGTAATTATTTAATAGAAGATGGAAGGGCCAAGACAGACTGAGAGAGCCCCACAACAGACTATCCCATAGCCCAGTGATTAGAGCACTCACCAATGATAATGCAGGAAGTCTCTGGGGAAACAGAAAAGAATTCGAGTCTCTCAAATCTTAGGCTAATAGTCTAATCACTGGACCATCCTCTTCTCTACTCTTTGTTCATTAGAATTTATTTGCATTAATTTTTATGGATGAGATTTTTTTTTTTTTACCTAAGAGATCCCTTTAAACTGCACATTTGTGGGCCTGGCAGCATTCTTACTGGGTGAAATTTTATGGTTTCTACTTTGCAGGACGTCAAACTAAAGGATCATAATGGTCCATTCTGGCTATAAAATCTATGTAATGTTATCTACCTCATTTGCCCACTTCCACTGGGTCTAAAAATTCATATGAGTGGCCAAGGAAAAATTCTGCAGGGAACCCTTTTCTGCAGTCCTCTTTCCCTTGGCTCAGATGCCATTCCTCTTGTTGTTCTGTCACTCTGTAGTCCAGGGGAGGCGTATGCACACAACAAAATGGGGAGTTTGAGTTTAAATAGGAATAAGGAAACTGAAAAGTACAGTTCCAAGACAGACATCAACACCAATAAGCAGAGCATGAAGTAAACATGCTTTTTAAAAACATTCTTAAGGGTGTAATATAAGAAAAATGAAGGAGGATTATATTTAGAGAAGGAATAGTCAATGTGCCTAAGCATCAACCAGTCTGCATGATGTGTCTTTCCCATTCATACAAGCAGGCTGCTGATGCTGTGGGAAAACATCCAAAGGTGATTACTGCTGGTTTATTGAATAATGACCCATGTACATTTTAGCTGTGAACATGATCGGTTCTTCCATGTGTAAAGGAAGCCATTCAACAGGCTCATGCTTGATTTCTGCACGTAAGCACACACTTTGTCGGCTGGATTGTATGCCTAAATTTTTCATTTTGAATCAGATGTGGAGTATGAACCCTGATTCGGGGTTAAGGGACTCATGGCACATACTTTTAATGTCCCTATAAGCACTTTTTCTAGGAATGCAGCTGGCAATCTTAACCAGTTGATTAGAGAGGAAATTTGATTTGGGGTGTATTTAACATAGTTTATCAGGAGAACAAGTGATCTGTACAATTAAGTCTATAACTGCAATTTGAAGGAGAGGTGGAAGAACTAAATGCACTTCATGCTAAAGTGATTGTATAAAAGCTATGTAAAGTATGGGATAACTGGCCAAGATCTCCTTCATAATTTTCCAGCCTCCTAGGAGGATTTGGTTTGCATGGTTCCAAGTGCAGTCTAACCAAGCATCCTTAAACAGTCAAATCAGTTAACATTTCCCTGTGGTTGGGTTCGGCAGAACGTCAGACATTAGCAATCACACTGACCCGCGTTAAAAATGATATGTTCAAAACGTGGGGGATTTGTTCCCAATTTGGGATTTTTCAATGGAGGAGTGTGTCATATTTATATTACCTTGCATAGGACTGGCTTACTCTGCTGCAATGACACAGGAGGCATGGTAAGGCAGGTAAAGGGGTAGTAAGCATTCAGAATTGGGCCCTGAATTACCAAGAGGTAGGGAGTGGGTCCGTCTGTTCTCAGTTTTCTGTGCTGATATTAAGCAGTCCAAATAATGGAAGAACATTTACTGTAGATTAGTTTGTCAGTTTCTTTTCACTAAACACAAATACAGCATTTCATTTTTAGACCTGCTTTGAAATATATAAATAGAGAACATAAGAATGTCCATACTGGATCAAGCCAAAGGTCCATCTAGCCCACTATCCTGTCTTCTGACAGTGGCCAATGCCAGGTGCCCCAGAGGGAATGAACAGAACAAGTAATCAAGTGCTCCATCCCCTGTCGCCCATTCCCAGCTTCTGGCAAACAGAGGTTAGGGACACCATCCCTGCGCATCCTGTCTAATAGTCATTGCTGGACCTGTCCTCCATGAATTTATCTAGTTCTTTTTTGAACTCTGTTATAGTCTTGGCTTTCACAATATCCTCTAGCAAGGAGTTCTACAGGTTGACTGTGCGTTGTGTAAAAAAACCCACAAAACTTCCTTTTGTTTGTTTTAAACCTGTTGCCTATTAAATTCATTTGGTGACCCCCTAGCTCTTGTGTTATGAGAATGAGTAAATAATGCTTCCTTATTTACTTTCTCCACACCAGTCATGATTTTATAGACCTCTATCATATCCCCCTTAGTCGTCTCTTTTCCGAGCTGAAAAGTCCCAGACTTATTATTCTCTCCTCATATGGCAGACACGCTATACTCCAATAATTTTTGTTGCTCTTTTCTGAACCTTTTCCAATTTCAATATATCTTTTTTGAGATCGGGCAACCACATCTTCACGCAGTATTCAAGATGTGGGCATTCCATGAATTTATATAGAGGCAACATGATATTTTCTGTCTTATTATCTATCCCTTTCTGAATGATTCCCAACATTTTGTTGGCTTTTTTGACTGCCATTGCACCTTGCGTGGATGCTTTCAGAGAACTATCCACAATGACTCCAAGATCTTTCTTGAGTGGTAACAACTAATTTTATATGTAAAGTTGGGATTATGTTTTCCAATGTGCATTACTTTGCATTTATCAACATTGAATTTCATCTGCCATTTTGTTGCCCAGTCACCCAGTTTTGAGAAATCCTTTCGTAGCTCTTCACAGTCTGCCTGGGACTTAACTATCTAGTCCCCGTACAAACTCCCGGGGGACACCACTATTTACTTCTTTCCATTCTGAAAACTGACCGTTTATTCCTACCCTTTGTTTCCTATCTTTTAACCAGTTACCAATCCATGAGAGGCCCTTCCCTCTTATCCCATGACAGCTTACTTTGTTTAATAGCCTTTGGTGAGGGACCTTGTCAAAGGCTTTCTAAAAATCTAAATACACTACATCCACTGGATCCCTCTTGTCCACATGCTTGTTGACCCCCACCCCAAAGAATTCTAGTAGATTGGTGAGGCATGATTTCCCTTTACAAAAACCAGAGAGAACTTTTTGCCTTATAGTATATAGTTACCTGCAGCATCCATTCATTTTTTTTTACCTGCATTCCTGTTCATTTTTCTGTTCTGCTAGGTACTTTCTCTCGATCAGCTTAATTCAAGTTTTAAACTATTGAAATAGTGTGACACACATTGCAGTACCTATTACCATCTCAAACATATAGCATCCTTCATCTGTCAAGCGCTTTATTCACATTCATAGGATGTTTTCTTAGAAAACTGCATTTTCGTTCTTTGCAAAGGACACAGTGCTTTTAAATTCATCCTTACATTTGTGCATATTGGGTATAAAGAAACAATTTAATAATTGACTCATGCAGTATTAATCCTAGATTATTTTAATTAGAATACTTAAATTCAGAGGGAGCAGTTAAACAAGCTAGATTTCAATTGTGATTTCAGTGTTTCTACTTGCATGTTGTCATTCCTGGATTTCATTTCTTGAGTTAATTTTTGTTCTGCTGCTTTGATTATATACATGGGTTTACACATGCTGTTAATTAACAGTAGTTAAGTGATGCAGTAAATGAAACTGTTTTGACTTTTTTTACATTGTGCTTTCTTCCAAATCAATAAAGGACTTGGCAAAAAAAAATTCATGGTTGAGCATTGATTTTTTTTTCCCCATTAGGTATATAAAGTACCTGTATTTTAATGATAAATCAATTTAAACATTTTAATGCAAGGTGTTTTGGATGGCTGCTACAGTTTGAGGATTTTGCTTTCCTGTTCCCAAATCAAGTACATTTACTTATTTCTGTGACTGCTTCCTTTTGAATTCAAGTACAATTTTCAAATGTGTCTAAGGCCCAGATCCACAAAGGGACTTTGGTGCCTAGAAGATCACAGGAAGAACACCCTGATTCACAAAGCCTAACTCATGTTCGGCAACTAGGCTCCTTATACAATGAATAGGATGAGAGGCATCTTAGAATACAATCCATGAAGCCAACATGCTAGGTAGGGAGCTGCCTGAATTAGCCAATGGGAGATGCTGGTGAGAGGAGTATGTCCAAAGCCTTGCCCCCTCACACAGTTTGGCACCTATCTCTGCTGGCAATCCATGAACTGGGGGGGAAGATAAATGCTCCTTTGCCTAACTCAGGTGTGGGGCCTGATCTGGTAGGTGTGCTCAGAGGCCACCTAGATCTACAAAAACAGCTTATAGTGGGGGAGGTGAGCCTCTCTTACATTACTTTAGCCCAGTGGTTAGAGTACCCCATCTCTGTCTGCTGAAGGGAAGAGATTTTAACAGGGATGGTCCACCTCTCCTGTGAATGCCCTTACCACTATACGGGATAGTCTGTGATGGGACTCCCTCAGTCTCTAACTGAAATATTTCTATTAGATTAAATATTAACTGGCCCAGAGAGTCTCTGTAGTCCAGTATGCTAACCTGAGAGATGAGAAACCCCTCTTCAAATCTCTTCTCAGGCAAAGTAGGGATTTGAACTACAGTCTCCTATATCCTTGGTGAGTACCTTAATCGCTGGGCTAAGGGGACCACCACTACCATGCTACAGCTCATAGGGGAGACCCTTCCCGAGCTGTCTTGTGTAGAACTTGGCAGTTTCTGATCATGCCTACCAGATTGGGCTCCGCGTGTGAGTTAGGAGGAAAAGTACCTAGCGTCCCCCGGTTCATGGAGTGGCCTGGGACTTAGGCACCCAGATGTCCAGAGTGAGGCTGCAATGCGCATGGTCCCAGGCAGAAACATAGGCATCCAGGGAGCTCCGACTGCAAAAACGGAGGCACTAAGTTTAGGCATTTACAGCATGAGGTGGAGTTGAGCAAGGATTTTAATTGGAGTGGTGCCTAAAAATAGGACTTAAAGCACTTGAATATTGGGGCCAGGCACCTTTGTGGAACTGGCATAAGTGACTTTGGAGCACAAGTCCCACTGAAAATCAATTGGATTGGGATCTTAACTCACCAAAGTGCACATGACACTTCCACCTGTGGTGTGAATACAACAAATGGATAACAGCAGAAATATGGTAAGTTTAGAAATAGATCTAAGCACACTGAATGCAAAACAGTGATATTGAACAAACTCAGCATTGGCTGTCAGCACCTAGAAATAGAAAAATATGATGGTACAGCAGCATAAAGGGGGGGGAGCACAAGACAAGAAATTCAGTTACAAACTGAGAATTATTGAAGAGGAAGACAGCAAAAAACACAAATGTCAAAAATAAAAAGTGGAGATGATTCTTTGTCCAAGGGGAGGAGGAAAACGTTTTGCTTTGAAGCTAAGAATGAAGACTAATACTTGATTCTAAAGAGCTAGAGGAGAGAATGATACTGCCTCTTGAAGGAGCCTGATTTTATCAGGAAAAAAAGGAACAAAGTAATTAAAGTCATAAGTTCCAAGACGTTGCAGAATCCTGCCAAAGCATTAATGAGAAACACAAGACCCCACAGTAGTTTTCTCTAGATTAGTTGAAAGATGCTTAAAGCTCTAGATACACAGAAGCTCAAGGAAATCAGACTTCTTCATATGTGTTTGGTCTTCTTTTCCTGTTGAGAAGTCTAAGCCAATCAGGCATTTGTCACGTGTTTAAAGTTATTAATCAAAGTGCTATATAAAAGAACAAACTACATTCTTTAGTTCCAAAGCTATTACTAAGGAAAGACAAGCTGTAAGGATGAATATTATAAATCATCTGTGCAGTATGCTCACAAATATCAAAGTTATTTACTGATAGTTGTAATAGGTTATGAGCAGCTATTATTTCTGAGATATTGTACCAAACCTTTTTCTTGGAAGCTGTCCTAGAACATGGTTAAAGAGAACCTGATCAGGGATTTTCCATAATTTCTCCTTGTTTTTATGTATAAATAAGACTAGAAAAGGTTGGAGAAAATGCTTATGACACTTCTTGCTGGTTTGTTTTGTGCAGTTTTCATGTCCTCAGAATTTCAGGAGTCCATTTTCCCGCGCTCTGCAGATAGGTTAAATTTACTTCTAGCTCAGGTTCTCAAAGTACCATGGCAACCATTTTGAGGAATTTTTATTTAGATATTGAGTGACACTGACAGAGCAATAGAAATAGTCTCACACGTGAGTTGAGGTAGAGAGAAAGGGAAGGGGGGGCAGCCAGGAACCTGGCAAAGGGATCTCTACTAGGTTCTGTGCACCAAAATCTTTCATCCTGTGGCCCCCGTCAGCTTAATGTGCTAATCTGAGGAACAGAAACATATTGAAGACACCAAGTGTAAGCTCTTTTCATGGTGGCACAGATGAGGGGTCTTCCCTCGCTTTTGGGGCTATTTTCATTAACATGATCATGAACAAGCAATGAAGGCCTATCTCACCACTGCACAGATAAAGGCCACCATCTTGTAGCTGGTGGTGCCAATAGTGGAGAGAACATGGAAAATTCAATAATCACCTCTGAGAAAGTGAGTCAAAATGGCTTTTGCTAACCTATCATATCCGATAGGGTAAGCCAAGCTAATCAGGGAACCAGAACAAACATTCTATGAATTGCACACTAATTACAAACTCCCCCATTTTAAAATTTGCTGCAAAATGTTCAATCATCCTAACATTAACAAAATTACTGCGTGGAATGTCATAATTCTTCCAATTTTACAAGCGTTTAGGATACACACAAAAATAAACATTTTTAAATGGAAAAAAAAGTTTTGCTATACATTTTTCACCCACCTCTAATAAATAATAATCCATTGGAAATGCACTAATTTGAAATCTGTTTCCTAACATCTGTTTCATTTTTCCCCCTCCCCTGCCTGGCACTTGCATAGTAGTTTATTACTGTATTCTAAGGCTGCATGAGTTTAAAGGTGCAGGCTCTTAATTTTTTTCTCTTAAAAAAAATTTGTACATTTTGTTTAGGAAAAGAAACCCATAAAGAATTTTGAAAACAGTCAAAATCTGACCTACATTTTGATATGTCCTTTTATGTCAATAAACATAGAGAATACTTTAGTCAGAATGGGGACTCATCAATCAAATAACTATCAGAGTTGGAGATAAAATATCCCACAAGTCACTTAATACAGATCTAGATGAAAAAAAAGTAATAGTATTTTTGGAGGCACAAATGTAATACAATATAGCAGAAATAATTTTCTGGCAATGTTCTGCTTATTATTGAATTAGATTAGTTAAAGGAATTGCGGATTTCCTTATTGACATTCAGAAAAATTGATTCTTCTTCGAGTGATTGTTCATGTCCATTCCAAACAGGTGTGTGTGTGCCATGTGCACGCCAGCTGGAAGATTTTTTTCCCTTAGCAGCAACCTTAGGGTTGGCCTGGACACCCCCTGGAGTGGCCCCTTCATGGCGCCCAATATAGGGCCCTGCCGACCCTCCGCTCCCTCAGTTCCTTCTTACCGCTGGTGACGGCTAGCTGGAACTTTGCTCGCTCCTGCAGCAAGCGCTCTAGCAGTGTCTGATAGCATATCGTGTATATAGTTTCTCAGTTAGTTAATAGTTTAGTTATAGTTAGTTGGTTTGGACCCCCTTCCCCCCCCCAACGTTCCCCCTCTTGGGGTATGCCTGGGTCTTCAGGGTTTAAGCTCTGCGAGGCATGTGGCAAGTTTATGCCCAAGAGTGATCCTCACTCTTCCTGCTTGTGGTGCCTTGGTGAGAGTCACCAGAAGGAGAAGTGCTGTATCTGCAAGGGTTTCCATCCCAGAACCCTGAAAGACCAGGAACAGAGACTAAAACTTCTGTTGATGCAGCATTGAGGCCATACTCCGACCCGGGACCCACTGAACCAGCACCAAGCATGTCCTCATCAGTGCGCAGTGCTCCGGCACCAACAGCGCATGAAATGGCTACGACTAAGGACTCTAAGGCCCCTCTGCACTGCCATGGTTCGGGCCATAAGAAGTGCCTCCATCCCCGGTGTCTGTAAAGAAGAAGAGGCCGGTGAGGGGTCGATCGCCCCTCTCGAAACCTAAGGGGTCTGCGGTGTCCATGAGTGTGTTGGGACAGACCACCCCCTCCTTCCTTCCGCCTAAGGTCTCGTCGACTCCTGCCCCGGCCGAGGTCCGGTTGAATCTGAACCTTCCTCGGTCCCTGGACTACCAAGGGGACATACAGCTACTGTCGACGCCGAAGGCGTTCAAGGTGGCCACAGACCTGATGCACCTCCCGGTGCCGTCCTCCCCACAGAGGAGGGACAAGTCACTGGTGACCACGTGCCCCCTGTTCCACTCCAGGGATAAGCCTGCCATGATAGCCCTCCGGTCTCCATCACCACCACCCCAGGCACCGCCCGCACAGACAGAAGGGCTGCACCATTCCCCGGCTTTGCGGCACCACTTGCTGGCAACCCGAGGTACTGCTCCTCTATGGTCCTCCTAGTCGGAGACCTTGGAGTCAGAGGAGAACTCTTACCACTCCAGCAGATCGCGGAGCAGGAGGTCCAGGTCTCGACGGAGTCACTAGCCATATCCAGCACTGTAGCAGCGACAGTGGCAGCCATCTGCTCAATGGGCCTTCTGGACACCCTGGGCTTACCATCGGAGCCAGGGTCAAGTCCACGTTCCACGATCCAGGACTGCGTCGGTGTCTTCGGCATCTTTCGTGCCACAGTCAGTGCTGGCACCGCCGCCAGCAGCACCATCGTCCGAGGGAGCAGCACCACTGGCACAGCCATCTCTGGCACTGTCTCTCCAGACAATGGCACCGCCAGAGGCCCCAACCTTGACCCCACTGGCACTGTCAGGCTCAGCACCACTGGATTTGTTGGCCCTGGCACCAGCCACAGTGCTGAATCCCTCATCAGCACCGGCACCGCAGCCCGAGTACCGTGTGCCAAGGGACCCCAGAGGGGTCAAGGGTAGTGAACAGGGCCCACTACCCATCCTCTCATCCTCATCCTTGCTGGATGAAGCGGTTGCAGGGACACTGGCCCCGGCTCTCGTGGACAACCGTGTTCTCCAGCAGCTATTGAGATGGATTGCTCAAAACCTGGGGATACAGACCAAGGAGATGGAGGAGGATTTGGACCCTGTTGTGGACATCCTTGCTCCCTCTGGCCCATCCAGGGTTGCTCTGCAATTGATAAAAACAGTAGTTGACACATCCAAAAATCTGTGGCAGACCCCTGATTCTTTGGCCCCTATGGCCAAGAAAACCGAGCGGCGCTACTTCATACCATCTAAGGGGTACAAACATCTTTATACCCACCCTTCCCCAGACTCTTTGGTGGTTGATGCGGCCAATCAGAGAGAGTGCCAGGGGTTCCAAGGCTCCACCCCTAAAAACAGGGATGCCAAGAAGCTGGACCTATTTGGCTGAAAGGTCTATTAGACGGTGGGCCTGCAGCTCCACATAGCCAACCAGCAGGCCATTGTAAGGCACTACGGACATAACACCTGCTCGGCAATGGCTAAGTTCGCAGAGCTCCTGCCTCAGGACTCTCGGGTGGAGTTCTCCGCACTTGTGGAGGAGGGGAAATTGGTTTCCCGGGCCTCTCTGCAAGCGGCTCTGGATGCGGCAGATGCAGCCTTGAGCACGCTGACCACAGGGGTGGTGATGAGGCGAGGCTCCTGGCTACAGGTCTCTGGACTGCCCCACGAGGTCCAGCAGACTATACAGGACCTCCCCTTCGAGGGATCCTCAGTTTTCTCTGAAGAAACAGATAAGAGACTTCACAGTTTGAAGGACTCTAGGGCTACTCTGCGCTCGCTGGGGCTCCACATGCCAGCTACCCAGCACAGGCATTTTAGGCCTCAGCCTGCCCCTTGGCCTTACCGGCTGCAGAACGGCCAGGATGTTCCGCGTAGGCGAAACAGGAGTGGTAGGAGGAGGCAACATCTCTCCTCTGGGCAAAACTCTGGCCAGCCCAAACCTCCGCCTGGGCCTAGACCACTCTTTTGAAGGTGCGGTCAAGGACGGCTCACCAGTATGGACTCTGGATCCTTCCCCCTTACCTTCTCGTCCCATCTATCCCCTTTCTATCATGCCTGGTCCCAAATTACTTCAGACTGTTGGGTGCTCCGCATGGTAGAATACTGCACGGTAGGGATAGTTCATCCAATTTTGTGCCCCCCCACACCTCTAACCCCCTTCCCCGCCCCTCTTCAGGGTCCCCTCTCACAAGCAACTTCTAATTCAAAAAGTGCAGTCCCTCCTTTTGGTGGGGGCAGTGGAGGAGGTTCCTCAGGAGTAAGGGGCAAGGGGTTTTACTCCCAGTATTTCCTAATACCAGAGGCCAAGGGGGCCCTCAGACCTGCGGCAGCTCAGCAAGTGTGTAAAGAAACTCAAGTTCCGCATGGTCTCACTAACCTCCATTATCCCCTCATTGGATCTGGGAGACTGGTACGCTGCCCTCGACTTGAAGGACACGTATTTTCACATTGCAATAGTCCCACATCACAGACGCTACCTCAGATTCGTGGTGAGCAGTGGCCACTATCAGTTTGCCATCCTTCCGTTCGGACTGTCGACAGCTCCCTGAGTATTCACGAAGTACATGGCAGTCGTTGTGGCGTTCCTGCGCAAGCGCCAGATACAGGTTTTTCCTTACCTCAACAACTGGCTGATCAAGGGCCGCTGAAGAGCCCAAGTGCAGGGTCAGGTCGAATTCATAAGAAGGACCTTCCTCGAATTGAGTCTCCTCCTAAACGAGACCAAATATACTCTGTCCCCAGTGCAGAGGACAGAGTTTATAGGTGCAATCTTAGACTCAACTCAAGTCAGGGCATACTACCTGGAAGCCAGGTTTCGCTCACTAGGGGACATCCTACGGGGCCCCAGACAGTTCCCCACAACTACAGCAAGGAACTGCCTAACGCTGCTAGGACACATGGCTGAGTGCACCTACGTGGTACAGAACACCAGGCTCAGACTGCGCCCCCTCCAGTCTTGGCTGGTGTCGGTGTATCAGCCAGCCCGAGACGCTCTGGACAGAAACATAACCCTGCCCCACCCGATGTTGGAGTCCCCTCCTATGGTGACTCGACCCGTGAGTGGTTTGTGCAGGAGTGCCCTTTGCCAGCCCTCAACCCTCTCTCTCATTGGTGACAGATACCTCAGATCTGGGCTAGGGAGCTCATCTAGGGGACCTCAGGACTCAAGGTCTCTGGTCTCAGGTGGACCTTGCTCTGCACATCAATGTAAGAGAGCTGAGAGCAGTATGACTGGCATGCCCGATTTCAAAACCCACATAGGCAGGTGCGTCTCAGTCCTCATGGACAACGCCTCGGTGATGTTCTATATAAACAAACATGCACACTCCTCTCCCCTATGCCGGGAAGCCCTCGTGCTGTGGGACTTCTGTGTAGAGCACTTGATCCATCTGCAAGTGATCATACTCCCAGGAGTGCAGAACAAGCTGGCGGACAGTCTCAGTGGACCTTCCATGGCCACGAGTGGTCCCTCCGGCCAGATGTGGGCTCTTCCATCTCTGGGGCTCTCCCCAGATAGACCTGTTTGCCACTTGCGGCAACAGGAAATGGCAGGTATTCTGCTCCCTCATGAGTCACAGTCCGGGGTCCATCGCAGATGCCTTCCTCCTCCTATGGGGGGGTTGCCAGCTTTATGCTTTTCCACCAATTCTGCTGGTCCACAAGGTGCTCCTCAAGATCCACAGGGACCGGGACCGAGTCATACTGATAGCGCCGGTGTGGCCGCACCAGCACTGGTTCACATCACTCCTGGGAATGTCCATAGCAGCACCGCTCACTTTACCGCTGGTCCAGATCTGATCATGCAGGACCATGGCCGACACTTGCACCCGAATCTAGAGTCGCTCCACCTCATGGCCTGGATGCTCCATGGCTAAACACCGCGGCGCTGTCCTGGTTGGATCAAGTCAGACAAGTCCTCCTTGGTAGTAGAAAGCATATCATTTCACTAAAGAAACAAAGCAAAGAGTTAGACCAGAACTGCAAACAGCTGGGAAACATTTTAATCAACAGAAAGCAGCTCGCATAGCCTCCTTAAAGAAGGAGATATTTAATCAATGCATGTTGCTTTTGTTTATCAGTGCAAGTGAGCTATGATTTGGATAATGAGATGGAGAACATCTTCAGAGTAGACTAGTGGACTATGAAGCAACTGCGATAACTAAGACAGCATGATAAGTTCTTGAACTAGGCAGTAATCTAAATTTAAAAATGCAATTAATTAAATAGAGTGATGAAATCATTAACAGTAGGTGGGCCACTTGGCTGGAAAAAGTGATGGCAAGTGGAAAAAATAAGTGACAAAGCAGATGCGGAGGCAAATCAAGAGGGGAAAAATTATACAATCAGGTATATGAAGAATTAAAATGAAGGCCTTAACTTGTTCAAAGGAGAAACATTTGTGGAGGTTCTGGCCTAACTTTATCCCAGAACTCTTTCTGCAATGCAGTGTTCTGTGGCTCCTTATGAACTAAAAACATAACTTAACCAGCCTAAAAGGGATGATTTTCTCTCTCCATAAATTTTATTCTCTAGTACTTTAGTCTCAAGTGGGGAAAATATATATCCCTTCAGACAGATCCTGTTTGTTTATTTAACCCTTCCTTCCCCAACTCTCCATTACTTTTTCCCAGTGAGGCTGCACTTTTTGAATGGCATTCTGAGATGCTTTTCCTGATTGGGAACCCTCTTCCTAGTGATTTAGCTATAAGGGCCTTTTTGCACTCCCTGAATTAATGTGATCCCTGATTTGCATTGCACCGTGTTACTGTGTCGGATATAGAGCTAGTTAAAGATGGGAAAGTTTTTCATGAACATTTTTGTGAAAAACATGCTATAAATACCTTAACTGCATTAAATTTAAATGAGAAGGGAAAAGGTAATTTAAGTCCATGGGCAGAGCGACCTCATGTAGTATCTGGTTGGGTGTAAAATTTCTTTATTTTGTAAAGTGTGTATGATTTTGTGAAAATTGTAGGAATGAGAGATCTCACTTTGAAATGGAGAACTATCAGATCATAAATAAGTTTTTCAGTAAGTATTTACATTATGAAGTTTTGGAAAACCACTTGTGTCTAAAACCTTGTCTTTAAACCTTGAATGACTTGAATATATTTTCAAACATAAACAACTTTCTTGGTGTGTAATGTATTAAGACAGATTTCTCGTTTTGGTAAAATTCAGCTGCACATTGTATTGCACTCTAAATATATGTGTAGAACAGAGAGTGGCTTATGCCAAAATCCTGGATCAGAACTCTGGGTCTATGCTTTGAATTAATACTTGCAGATCCAGCCTGCAAAGGTAGTCAGCTGAATCTGAATATCCTGAAATTCTGGGTAAATTCAGATTTCCTCTGCCAAAACTGAGGAGTGATTCAGATCCAGAAAGTGTGGTTCTTCTCATTAGACAGCTAAGAAGTTTAGATGTAGAGTTTTGGTGCTGGCCTTTTTCTAGTTTTGATTGGAATGATGACGAGCTACTTATCAGTATATTGAGTTAGTTGTTACCTCCTCAAGAGTTGCTCTTATTAAAGGGTCTAAAAAATATCCGAAAAAGATCTGTCGGTGTTACAAGTTGTGATAAATGAAGGGGGTAGCTCCCTTTTATGGAAACCCAGCCAGCCAGTTAGCTATAAAATCCCTGTTAGTAGATGTTCTCTACTTGCTTTTCCTGTAAAGAGTTAAAAAGTCCATAGGTAAAAGGAAGGGAGTGGGCACCTGACCAAAAGAGTCAATGGGAAGGCTAGGACTTTTTAAAATTGGGGGAAAAAATTCCCCTTTGTCTGTGTTCTCCCGGAGAGAGGGACAGGGCTGGAGCTATGCTGTAGAAGCTTGGGCCAGGTATGAAAATCATCAGATCATACCTTTACACTCTGGTGGTGGCAGCATCTACCATCCAAGGTCAGAGAAAAGCTGTAACCGTGGGAGTTTAATACAAGCCTGGAGTGGCCAGTATTAATTTTTAGAATCCTTGCGGGCCCTCACCTTCTGCACTCGAAGTGCCAGAGTGGGGAATCAGCCTTGACACAAGTAGACAAGGTTATGTCTACACTAAAACACTGCAACGCTGTAAGATCTCTCGTGTAGCTGCTCTATGCCAATGGGGGAGAGAGCTCTCCTTTCGGTATAATTAAACCACCCCCAACAAGTGGCGGTGGCTATTGGGTGGGAGAAGCTCTCCTGCTGACATAGCGTTGTGCAGACTACCACTTATGCCGGTGGAATATTCGCATGCCTGAGCGGCAGGCTTTACTGACATAAATGGTAGGGTAGACGTGGCCTAATCTACATCAGTTGTATCTTTTGCCCCGAGGATAGGCAAATAGCCATCGTTTTGCCATTTTATGTCCTTTTAGGTTTAGGGAGAGGGCTACACAGCATTTAGAATTTATACATATCTTTCATCAGGAAATAACATAGTCTAGATTTTAGAAGAAACGGATAGGAAACTTTAGGGGTCAGATCCTGCAAAGGTACTGACCATGGACCCAGAACTCTCACTCTACTGACTGTGAGTTGTGGTACTGAGGACATCTCAAGGTTTAGCCTCAGACTGAACGAAACAATCCTGTAGCGGTAGAAACTTGATGTTCATTTAACAGTATTTACTTTCTCCAAATTCTAGGATTAAATGAACATGTTCAGTACTATAAAATACTTAACGTATAGGATAAACAAGCAGCTGGGATTTTTCTGAGTGAATTGAACACAGGCACTAGTGCTGGATTGACATCCCTGCAGAGCGAAACCCTCTGTTGATTCACTTCACAGAACAGACACAGCAGAGGGTAATGACAAGGCATCGCCTTTAACAATTCATGGTGTAAATTCAGTCTCCTGCCTTATGCATTCAGGAACCATGTATAATTACATTCGCTCTGCCAAAGTGGTGAGTAAAACACGTCTCTCCTGTGATACAGGCTCTTTTTTTATTTTTTAGTGAAGATGAAATCTATCTATGTATAAAATGTGATTGCACAAATACTTCATGTAGCCTGCTCTTGAACTGTCAGTAGTAGCCCTTAAAGAAGCCGGGTACTATAGCAACAGTCAAAAGAGGCTGTTTTAAATTTGTTATTCCACAGTGGGAGAATCTTCATATTTCTTTGTATTTTGCCTGATATGGGAAACATGCTGGTGTACTATTTCAACACATAAACAAATCAAATCTCCTATAAATCAGGTTACTGGGAAATATAGCATGTTCCACTCAGTTGCAAATCACGTACCTGAACAATTTTTTGCTATAATGCTTCCTTGGTACAGGCGTTTGGTTTCTGTAAGTTGTCTGTCATTTTGTGGAGATAGTGTTGTGATGGGTGTGGTCACAGAGACCCCCTTGGGACTGTCACCTGACGTGCTGAAATTACCTCTGAGCCCGTTTTCCCTGCAGCTTGAGACTTCCAGAACCCTGCCTTGTTGAGCCAGACTCACTAGCCTGCTGCAACACAGACCCAAGTCTGGTCCACCCCCCCCGCAAGGCTGCAGACTTTAACCAAAAACTGCTCAGCAGGTCACGTATCTCCACCACACACACACACCCAGTTCCCAATGGGATCCAACCCCAAATAAATCCATTTTACTCTGTATAAAGTGTATACAGGGTAAACTTATAATTGTCCGCCCTCTATAACACTGATAGAGAGAGATGCACAGCTGTTTGCTCCCCCAGGTATTAATCACTTACTCTGGGTTCACTAATAAACAAAGGTGATTTTTATTAAGTATAAAAAGTAGGATTTAAGTGGTTCCAAGTAATAACAGACAGAGCAAAGTAAGTCACCAAACAAAATAAAGCAAAAACAGACTTCTTCCTAGTCTGGGCCCAATCCTTTCCCCGGTCCAGTCCTTGTTAGGTACAGCAGACATCTTAGGTGTTGACTAGGGATTTTCACATGACTGGAAGCCCCCTTTGTTCTGTTTCACCCCCTTTTATAGCTTTGGCACAAGACATGAATTTTTTGTCTCTCTCGGTCCCCCCCCCCCCCCTTCTAAATAGAAAAGTATCAGATTTAAGATGGATTCCAGTATCAGGTTAACTTGTGCACTATAATCAAGTCATCTCTCAATCTTCTCTTTGATAAACTAAACAGATTGAGCTCTTTAAGTCTCTCTCTGTGGCTATATTTACACTGCACTTGGGAAGGTGCTTCCCCAGCTTAGGAGACAGACACATCCACTGGCTCTTGAGGTAACAAGCTAAAAATAGCCAGGGGTAGCTTGGGTGACAACTCCGGCTAGCCACCCAAGTAAGTACACAGAGGGGTGGTGTGGGTTTGTATTTGGGAAGCTAGCCCAATCTGCTGTCTGTGCTACCCCTAGCTACATTGCTATTTTTAGTGTGCTAACTCAAGCAGAGCTAGTGTGTGTCTGTCTCTCCATGCTGGGACACACGCTCCCAGCTGCAGCAGAGACACATCCTGTAAGGCATTTTCTCCAGTTGTTCAAAATTGTTGTGGCTCTTTTCTGCGCTTTCTCCAATTTTTCACCATTGTTTTTAGAATGTGAACGCCAGAACTGCATGCTGTATTCCAGTATTGGCCTTGTCGATATAATAGACAGAGGGAAAATCATTTTGTCTGAAAATTCATCCTGGAGTCTGTTACTCATTGTTCACTATTTGATCTCAGAAGCAGAATTTCATACACAGGAACTCTGATGCCTAATAGTACAAACAGAGCCACTAATTCTACAAACACTCGTGTACATGCATAACTTCACTCAAATGAATAGTCCTGAATAAGCCAATGGGACTACTCATTGCATTTATCTTGAAGGATATGCAGGATTAGGACCACTTGGATTTAGTGGGACGTTGATGCCAACTTGGCACAGAATTTTCATTTTTCCTTGGATTGTTTTTTTTGCTTTTGTTGTGTCTGATAAAGTAATATCAACCATTTGTTGTGATTTGTATTGTAGCTCTTAAACTGTAAATAGGAGTGGAAATACCTCTTGTAAATGTCTCAGTATTGATTTCTGATATGCAGAAAAGATCTGAATTATCTGAATAGCGGAACAAAAAAGTGCAAGACTGAAATTCATGATTATTGGATGCCTTGACTCTGAGCAGTGATCTGCTCCAGTTAACCAGTCTATGGCCTCTCATTAAGAGGAATTGTGGGAGAAATAATAATAATCAATAACTTGCTTCATATATCCTTGTTTAACAAATATATTTAAAATATACATTACTCATTAAAGGCTAATGAGTTACACTATGTGAATGTGGTAGAGAAGTTATGCATTCAGCAATCTCAAGTGGGGAATTATCTGGTGCAGTACGTTAAAGCTTTTTCATCAAGGTTTGATTTCAGATATGGCTTAGGCCATTGCTGATCGCAGTGTATCCCTCAGCTGCCATTTCACCATGGGCCATGGCACAACTATAGTGGAATGATACTGAGTTCAATAATTTCTAAGGTCTGGATCCTGCAGGCTGTTCCACACATGTGTAGCCTTATGCCCATGCAGAGCTCCATTGGAGTTAAGGGGGTTTGAGGATTCACCTGCCTGGAGTTCTTTGTAGGATTTGGGCATAAATCAACGGTAGCACTTTCTTTGTTCCTCCTTTGTCTACTTGACAATCTTGTAAGAAGTCAGATTCACGAGTGCTGGCACAGAGAGATATAACTGACATAGAATCATAGAATATTAAGGTTGGAAGAGACCTCAGAAAGTCATCTAGTCCAATCCCCTGCTCAAAGCAGGATGAACATACCCTTCCCTGCAGAGCAAATCCCTGTACCTAGGGATGATCCAACAGAGGGGCAGGTGGTGTTTTCCACTGCGGGGAGGAGCAGCTTTAGTTTACAATCAGGACTCTGTCATCATCATGCTGAGGAAAACTGCTGAGATGATATGCTAGATTAGCACATTCCCTGGCTTTGTCCTTGCCTGGTTATACTTGGGCTGTGCTGACTACTAGAAGGCCTCCTAAGCAGAGGAGGTGGTAGTGGTCCTCTTTTGCCACGTCTCCTGATAGACTTTCTCTCCAAGGTGCTCTATGCCTGGATTTCTCCTGGAAAACTAGGTTAAACCTGGCCCTGGGTCTTTAGCCTTCAAACTCTGAGTGCACATGGACATCTCTATATAGACCATGAAAATTGCACCCGAACTTTCCCTTTCTCCCTGGTCATGTTGTTAATAAGCTCTCACAGAGCAATGCCAAAAGCTTTTCTTTTCCTTGTCACTTTCTTCAGCAGTCTCATTTGAGCCTGATGCCATGTCAGCTTTGAATAGTGCTAATTGTCTAACTATGGTCTGAGGTGTGGGATAAACAAAGCCTTTCCAACACTTCACTCGCCATGCCATCCATCCCTAGGAAAATGTCTCTGTCTCAGGGATGTCATTCAGCTTCTTTCATGAATGTTAAGGCCAATAATTTATTCAGGCCTTCAGCAATGTCAACCTCATCTGTCACTATTAGTACATTCATGTCCCTTAATGACCCTGTTGACTTTTTCTCTGTCTGTTTGCTTTTTTTCTTGAGTACCTCATGTGCTTCCTATGTGTATCTTTAGGCTTGGCAGAATTTGAGTTTCTTTTTATTTTTTTTTATAAATGTGACAGTTAATATCGACTTTAATTTTGAACTTCCCCCAATTTTATCGTTTTTAAATACATTTTCAATTTCCCAGCGTGGCGTTGGTGACATTGGCGCTGGGAAGGCTGCAGTCCTGGCAGAGCAGAGACCCCTGGCCAGGACTGCAAGGAGGAGGATGACCTTCCATCTGTCCGGGAAGCTACCTTAATGCTTAACAACTCCTGCTCAGGGTTGCCCCCTTATGCTCCCAGCTGGTGTGTGGGTGAATGGGGCTGAGACAGTAGAGCTTCAGAGGGCTCCTTGCATAGCCTGGGGTCTGGATACTAGATCCCTGCAGGCACAAGGGGCAGGGGCGGCTGTGCTTGTCGACTGCTATCGATGGATATTTTTTGTTGATTTCTATGCATCAGGTGAAATCAACATTTACTGACGACTGCTGATTTAAATTGAATCCTGCCAAGCCTATTTATCTTTATTCACTTTGAAACATATTTTCTATTTTCACTTTTCTTATGAATGTTCCTCTATTCCTCGGATGGCCAACTAGCGTTGATCAATATTGGCATTAACTAACTTTATCTTTACTATACTTCAGTGCCTAAAGAGTAAGATTGCTGGAATCAAGCTACCAGCTATGCCACTGGACCTAGGAAATTTTTTTTCTTTTTGAGCAATTCCCATATAACCATAGCTGTTTTTTTAAAATATTCATTAAATATTTACTTCGCAGAGTTGCCTATGTAAAATAACACTTATTTGTATCTAAAAGCCCCAGCTAAGATTGGTGCTCTGCTTGGCTAAGTGCTGTAAAAGTAAAAGACAAACTGTGTGCCAAAGAGCTTACAACTGGAGCTGGTCGGGAACTGAAATGTTTTTTCTTGGGAAAGGATCAGTTTCAGTGAGCTTCTTGACTTGAAAAAAGTCTGAATTTTTTTGAAATTGTCAAAACGTTTCATTTTGATACTTTCAAAACAAAAATAAATTCAGTTTTCTGGTGTGAAACAACTTTTCACTTTGAAATGTAAGTTAGTTATAATTATTAAGTATTATTATTATGATTAATAATTAATAATGCAGGTCAGCATCAAAACAAAATGTTTTGTTTAACCTAAACCAGAATATTTTTTGTGGGATTTTCAGGTTATGAAAACTTATGAGGTTTTGACTTTTCATCCTGATTGAGATGGGAAAACTTTTTGATATTTTTGAAATACAAGAAAACCATTTCCTGCCCAGGTCTACTTACAAACTAAATAGAAAAGATAAAGGATGAAGTATTATTCCCATTTTACATATGGGGAACTGACATACAGAAAGATCAACTGACCTGCTGGAGGACACAGAAGATTCATTTATACTGCAAAAAAACCCAAACCAAACCAAACAAACAAACAAACACAGCAGAGAGTCTCAGAGCCTGGGCCAACTGACTTGGGCTTGCAAGGCTAAAAATAGCAGTGCAGATATTCCAACTTCAGCTGGAGTCTGGGCTTTGAGACCTGGAGAGGGTGTGGGCCTCAGAGCCTGGGATCCAGCTCCAGTGCAAATGCCTATGCTGCTATTTTGACTCTGTCGTATGAACCTGAGTTAGTTGACCCCAGCTCTGAGACTCACTGCCTTGGTTTGGTTTTTGCACTGTAAACATACCCATAGTGAGTCTGTGGCTGAGAACCCAGATCTCCCGAGATCCAGTCAAGTGTCTCATCAGAAACAGCATTACTTGGCATCTCTACGCAGTTTCAGGAGGGAGGTCAATAACTGAATGATCATGGAAACTGAACTAACTACTCTTTCACCCTTAGAAGAGGCCTTTCCAGAGCAGGTTTGAGTTGGGCTAATGGGATAGTACAAAAGGAAGTTTCCGTTGACAGTGCTGTATCCTATTGTATGGAGAAACCGAGCACTTGAGTCTTCAGGGCTGCCTATCTGCCACACTTTCACTTAGGAAAAGGTTCATTCTGTTCCCCCCTCCCCTTTTGTCTCTTTGCTTTTGTTGTCTAGAAGTAGGTAAAAAATAACTCTACATAGACGTTATTTCAAAACATTTGGAGAGTTTTGAATTTTTATTCTCGTTTTTTTTGTAGAGAGTGATTGTAAAATCAATAGTTTTTTTTTTTTTTTTTTTTTTTTTTTTACCCTAACAAATGGTTGAGTTTGAAAATGAGTTGGGTTCTGGGCTTTCACATTGCAAAAATGATTTAAGTGTATTGGATTTCTTTTCATGTTTAAAAAGAAACTTCAAATCCTTCCAACCAATAAACTATAAAAGTTATAGTGCTGCAATAAATTTAAATTGTTCTACCCTACATCAGTCCAGACAATAGATGCTAGTTTCAATAAAATTAGTTTTAGTTTTTTTGAAGCAGAGTATTGCAGCTGGTTTGACAGATGAGAGGCCCCTGTTCTGGTGGACACAATGAGAGTGCTGACAGAACTGACTTGAAATAAGAGTCATTGTGGTCTGAATCAATTTCAGTTCTCAAATATGGGGAAGAAGGCAAAAAGTTAATCCTGGCTTCCCTACCTTCAGTGTGTCTGAATGCCTGTAACAGGAGGCAAGGCTTGTCTGAAATGCTCCATCCTGATAGCAGGTGTTGCTCCTATTGCAAAAGGGATATGTGGATTCTGCTGATACATGGATGGCTTGTTAGCCTAATTGGTATCAGAGAGGTGGGAATGGCTCTTTGGAGAGAAAGATGAGATGTCCTGAAATAAGAATTCCAGCAGCAGTCCCTGAGGCTGGGGAGAAGGCTTCAGCTGAACTTTATATTGTTATTACTAAAGCCAAAACTCTAGCAAGAAGCTGAGATTTTTTTGTCTCTTTGCATAAATTCTGATTTAGAGCAGGTTAGGAAAGCTTCCTGCTTCTCTCATCTTTCGTTTCTTATTGATTTAAAGTTCTGCGTTCTGTAGCTAACCCCAATATTCCATCAAAATTGCTGTCTGCCTCTTTCAATAGCTGCCAGGGGAACAGCATGGCAGTTTCAGGTGCATGCCCTTGAGTAGCTGCTCTCTGCAACATCCAGCGGGCTTGGACTGGTAAGTGTTGGGTGTTTAGACATTGGGCTAGCAGTTCTTGTACCTCATGGGGCTTGTTCCTTATCTGTTGCTGTCCCTAGGAGAACAGAAGCTATGAGTGCTGCAGAAGTTGGTTTAATTCTTTGGAGGGAGTAAAGGTCTCATCTGACTTAAATTTCTGTCTGATTAAGGATGGGTAAGGGCTCTGAGTGGAGGTACATCCATTCCTTGGCAAGAATTTTGATAACCGTGATTTGGGTGGAATGGCTCACAAGGGAGGGGCTCTTCAGAGTTTCAACACGGAGAGATGATGTAGTAGGAGACTTGTTCTCTCTCCCTCCCTATGAGTTAGCAGAGTTGTGTGAACAAACTAGCTGGGGGCATTTAGGTGTAAATTGCTGTTATTCTATGTGACTTCTATTCTGACCAGTATACTTGCTATAGCTCTGGCATTGCCTGGTAGGTTGTTACTGCTCAGCTCTGACTCAAAAGCACAACACGGATTATGTACAATGTGCATTTCAGTTCCTCATGTAAGTAGCATGGGTGTTTTTTTGCCATAGATCTAGTCTGGAGTTTTAAAATATGAACTACTGCTGCTTTCCTAGTTAGTAATTAAAAATATAAGAGCACAAGCTATCTGTGGAATGAAAGAGCAGTGGTCATCTTACTTCCTGTTTCAGGTTCCTTTATTTCTGGTTTCCTTATCCCACAGAAATGTGTGGTGGTGTTTTGTTTTGTTTTCCCCTCTCCGTGATGCAATCAGTCCTTCTGCTTAGCGATAACCAACATTGGTACCATGTACAATGTCTGTATGTACAGGTGTTAATATATGAACTCTCTGCTGTAATATTTTATTTTTCCAAAGCAATTCTTACCCCTTCATTCTGCTGATTTGATTGATAAGTATTTGCATTACAGTAATTCCTAAAAGATTACATCCTAAATAGACAGGACAGGCAAAGATGAGCTGAAAGGGACAATGGAGGCATAGTGAAATGACTTGCCCAAGGTCACATAAAAGAATAACTACACAGATGGCAACAGAAAACACCATCTGTTTCCTGGTCCAGTGCCTATCCATTTGCCCACCTAAGCCTTATCATGTCTTGACTAGTTTCTGAAGACAATAGCTAGTGATATTTTTATCTGTGACCTGTTCTTCTTAAAGGATAAACATCTTAATTAAACCATTTGCATGGATTTTTGGTAAATTCAGTGACCCCCCTGCGCTTCCATGTTTGAACTGAATCCAAAATTGTATCAGCAAAGTGTAAAGGACATTATCCATAATGGTTTAGACAAATTGCTCTTGGGATGAACTACTTGATGCTTTTATTAATAGTAAATTGACAACGGTTACCAATTACATTCATCCTAAATTTTTAGGACAAAGGAACAAATCTTGGAACGGTCCATTCTTTAAGCAATGAATAGTTTAGTTCTAGACCTCTTAATGTTACTTTAACATATGAGGATAACTTGTGGAACTGGCACTCTATTTATTTCTATACAAATAGAAGCTTTAAGTCTTCATCTGGATAACTGAAACACAGAAGTCATTCATACTGTTTCAGTAGGATCGCTATTTCCTCCACCTTCCAGAACAACTATATTCTCAAGTTTATGCTTCAGTGCCTGTTAAACTTGTTTCTATTGGGAAACAGATGAATAGATTTTGAACTTGTTCTCAGAATCTTCTGTGATATGCTCAGTTCTTTGTCAGTAAAATTACTGTAATATCTCATGCCATCTGTCATATTCCCTTACCACAGCAAGAATCTTCTTCAGCTATAATGTTGCAAAGTTGAATTTAACTCTTTAAAACTGCTAGCGTGCGAGTCCCTGGGCATCTTGCTATTCAACCAAAGTATTCTGTTAAGGAGAGATGAGCACATGGGTACAAGATTTAAAAAGGGAAGCAACAATGTCTGACAACAGCAACCAATCAGTGATATATTCTTGGTCAGTGCTGTGCTGTTACTCTTAGAATGTCTTTGACCACAATCAAAGGATTGTGTCCTTAAGAGCTAAAGCTCTTATTTCTGCATTGCTCATCTTTTCTCTGCAGGGCTGTTTTTAGCACCTGCAATCACCTTTTGAAAATAATATTCATGTGATGGATGAAAGTTAAATAATAGAACCAAGTGTGTGCAAAATATGCATGTTGAATAGTAATAAATGGTACAAACAGGCTAGTGACTGCTTAAAAGAAGCTGGCATCTTGACAAGTCATTGGGTACCACAGCTGCATTTTGGCAAGGTACATCAATGCCTTATATGAGATAAATAACTATCAAAATGTTATACAAGGAGATGCCTCAGAAAATGTCTGAAATTTCACTCCAACTTTACTGTGTGGTGTAACTTCATTTGAGTGAGAGATGTAAAACCTAGGCCTTTGATTATTCATGTTCATTAAAGAGCCCCTGGCACTTTCTGCAGAAGCTTGGGTATTGACCCTGCTGCCATGGCCGAATTCCAGCTTGAGTAATTATAGTCATCCTTCCTAAATTCCCTCTGCAGAGCTCTTTGCCAAAAGTGTCCACTTCTGTCCTACACAAGTCTGTAATACTGCTGGTACTGATTTAATGGGTGTTGGGTCTATGCAACTGCAGAGATCATAACTCCTGCAAAGCTTAGCCCATGTGTTTATCTTTGTGCACTGTTATCCCTAATTGAAGTCTGAGGGTCTATTAAGAGTGTGTAAAGTGAAGGACATGCATAAGTTGTGTGTGTGTGGGGGTGTTGTGTGGTGTTTTTTTGCAGGAGCGAGGTCCAAGTTTGTAATTTTGTAAAGCATCTTGTTGCCTGTGAAACTAACAGTAATAGCGGCAAAATGTTATTTAAAAGTTGCATTTCTGGTAAATTTTAAAAAACTGAGTGAGTTTGAAACAATAAGGCTTCTTAATAGCTGCAGAATACAAAGAATTAAATGTTCTGGGAGATGCTGTCTTTCATTTGACCAAATCGGAATCTCGCCTTCAAAATCAGAATGTAGTAAAGTGAGTGCAGTTGGAACTACAGTTGTTAACTAAATTAAGGAACTATATCATACCTACCTGGTACTGGCCTAACTTTGGTTTCATTTGGGCCTTTATATTTTAACGCATTGAGAGTATCTTTTTGGGGATTTGAAATAACTGTACTTTAAGTCACAGGAGGAGAAATGGAGATCAGTTGCATAAGTAACAGCAGATGAATACTTAATAAACTTGTAGACTCATAACAGTGGGGAAATAATTCCACAGGCAATTGTTCTGTTTTCATTAACTAATGAGATTCTCATCAATATTCACTATCTATTCTGCAGGGGCTAATCACAGCATAGCAGGGTTACTGTTTACTTCACTAAAAGTAGCCTGTGAGTCTGTCATTTGCCATTTGTATCTATCTGCTTTTTAAGTAAACTGCTTGACTAATACAGATTTTCTTAAAATTTTGTACACTTGAACACTTTGAACAAAGTCATTTCGCAGGATCAGGGCCTTGTACACAAGAATCTCGAGTTCCATACACAGAACTTAGTGAGATCTTTACCTGGAAATCTAGAATAGACTGTAAAGTGCTGGGTTTAAGATGACAAAGGTGAACTTTTTATCTTCCTTGCTTCAAACCAAGTTAGAAGTAGAACTTTCTGATTGAAGCCCTCTTTGAAATTAATTTTTGTGCACCTGGGCTTTTAGCACTTTTTTAGAAATAGGGCCACTTATTAGGAGTCTACATTTTAGGCTCCCAATGTCTGATAATTTTGGCTATACAATACTCTTTGCTCTTACAAAAAAGTCCTTTGGTCTGGATCCAAAGCACTCCATTTTACTACGGCATTCTGAGTCATTAGTGTAATATTTTAACAAGGATGGATAGATCTGATGAAACATGGTCAAGGGACAGCCATTTTGGCTATCATGTGGCTTCCAATGATATTGGTATTTAATCAAGTAAAGATTTAATTTCAGCTCACAGGAGTGAGTTAAGAATGCAGAAGGAGTATGAAGAACTGTTTTAATAATAAATTGGAGGGGAATATTCACAATTCTTTAATCGTGTATTTTTTTTTTCCACAGGAAATGTTTAAGAGGGCCCAGCAGGCTTCTGCACTCTGTCTCATTACTATTGGCAAAGCATGAATTTATGTATTCAAAGCTGCATGTGGCAAAATATGTGCTAGGGTTTTTGAAAATCCTCCATTAGCTTGTTCACATTTTCCATCATCATTAAAATGTCAGCTTGGGTAACTAATATGTGGTAATATACTTGATAAATCTCATCTGCTTTTATTCTTTACCTAGTTCAGTAATAATTCAATAGCTCAGATTGCTTCATAACTTAAATGTAGTTAGTTATGTTGCCTTTAAAAAAAACCCAAACTACTAGCTGTAATTCCAATTTCACATCTAATTCAGTTATTTCAGATGACATACAAGAATTTAAGCATCTCCCTTTCTGAACTGCTGAGATTCATCATCTGAAAACCCTCAAATTAAACCAACTTTAATCGACAGTTGTCCATAGATGGATTTATTTCTTGTTTGCTAACCATTGTGGACTCTCCTCTGAACTGGCCTATGGGGAAATAAGAGGGTTGTAAGGTTCTCTCTTACTACTGTGTACAGACTACCTGGGGGAGAAAGGTAGAGAACAGATATCTTAGAGCCACTACTTTGCTGCCACTCAGGTGCAGGAATGGTCAGAGACTTTCCTCTGGCTAGCACAACTGAACCAGCATGGCGGGGGCCCTGCTCCAGGAAAAAGAGTTGGTGCACCTTACTGTCTTGCATGGAACGAGGAATCTAGGGAAAAATTGTTTCATGTACCTCATGCTGGGTAATTACGCAAGGACTCCAATTTCTGAAGCTAAATTGGCTCTTTATTAAGAGTAATATTTAGAGGTGCTACAACTGCAGCTAGCATTCTAGCCATGTGCACACAGGCTGACTTCCTACTTGCAACGCTTTGCACCTGCAACCAGTGCTCATCCCTCTAAGTTCACCGTAGCAACATGCACTGTATGTCTACACAAAAGCTGGGAGCATGCCTCCCAGTCGGGGAAGACAGATGAGCTAGTGTGTTTAAAATAGCAGCGTAGATGTTTGTGGCGCAAGCTATCTACCAAAGTATAAAGACACCTGACCTTCTGGGTCTGTACTCAGGTGTCTAGCCTATGCTGTTGCCTGTGCTATAATATCCATGCTTCTGTTTTTAATGCAGCAGCTTGAGCAGAGTGTCTGTCTGTCTGGGCTGTGGGGGTGTGCTCCCAGCTGCAGTGTAGACATACCCCTGAGTCACAGTTTAGTACCTGCACTGTCACTTTTTCACAGTACTTTGCAAGATTCCAATCTAGCCCTATGTACCTGTAGCTATGCAACCCTCATAATGCACTGCCTCCCACAATGAGAGGAGACCATAATGCATCACAGGTGGTGATGTCTCACCAGAAATTCTGGCCTAGAGAAGAACTGGAAGCATGCACCACCAAATTACAATTCCCTGAGGTTCTGTCAGCATTCCTGAATCCAATCTTTCTTTTGGTTTGTGTGTGGGTTGTTTTTTCCCCGCCCCCCTTTTCTTTGTCTAGCTTGTCTTTTAATGTTTGAATTTCCCCCCATGCCCATACCCAAAAGCATGTGCTGGGCTCTTTGCTCCCTCATTTTCCCCCATACTCCCAGGGCCGTCACAACCCATTAGGCGACCGCGGGCGCTAACATTTGGGGGGCGGTACCTTCTGCCGCCTCTGTCGGGGACGGCATTTCGGGGGCGGAACCTTCCGCTGTCTAGGGCGGCAAAAAAGCTGGCAGCGCTCCTGCATATCCCACTGTTCTCTGCTGTGAGAACAGCAAACAGAAGGCGAAGACTTTTTCTGGTTTCCAGCTGGAGTTTCTTATGTCATCTCAAGATGAGCTTGAGCACTGTTTGAAAGCCTGTCACTTGGGGAAAGAATTGCAAGAGTTGGTGATACCGTTTACACAATAAGTGAAAAAAACAGATGGGCAAAGCAAGCCAAATAATGTTCACTAAATATACAAAGCATGTGGCCTAGTTACATAACCACATAGCTATTCTGGGTGTTGCTAAAACCTGGAACACAGTGAGTGAGACTAGAGGGCTTGAAAACTATTAATTGGGATACTACCCAATTCCTATACACTGCATCTCTCAGGCCTTGGCTACACTTACCAGCTAGTTCGACGGCTGGAAATCGAAGTTCTGGGTTCGACTTATCGCGTCTAGTCTGGACGCGATAAGTCGAACCCGGAAGTGCTTGCCGTCGACTGCGGTACTCCAGCTCGGCGAGAGGAGTACCGCGGAGTCGACGGGGGAGCCTGCCTGCCGCGTGTGGACCAAGGTAAGTTCGAACTAAGGTACTTCGACTTCAGCTACGTTATTCACGTAGCTGAAGTTGCGTACCTTAGTTCGAATTGGGGGGGGTAGTGTAGACCAAGCCCAAGTGAAGCACTGGACCATGGCCTGTAAGCTCCGGGGTGCAGGAACTGCTCTTTTTGTGGCTAAGAGAGCCTTAGTGCATTGGGGACAAGGCTTAAGAGAGTTGTCAGAGTGACATTATTGATTTAAAATAGTAGAACCCCATTTTCTGACTAAGTGACAATATGATGACAGGAACTTGCATAGATCACTTCTGGCTGTCCAGAAACTTCCAAGCCTTATGCCACTATCATATGTGGGATAAGAAACCAAAAAGTACTCCAAGTACTGTTTCTTCTCTCAACAGTCTGGCTTCATTTTTTCACATAGATCTTTTTAATACATTAGTTTCATTAATCTCTGATACCATTAAGAATGCTGTAATTAGACAGTGCTGGGGCTTTGAAATTCCACTAAGAGAATCACTTAATTTCCTAGTTGTTGCTTGTTCTATTTTAGCCGAATCTTCTATTTGCTTTGGGATAGAAAAGGAAATTCAGGATGCCCACCTGCAGAAACTCGTCTTCTGCAATTTTTAAAAGATCATAAAATTAAAGAGTTTTTTCTCCAAGTTATTAGTAATCACTTTTTTAAAGTAGGAGAGAGAAACTGAGTATGTTACACCTTCCACTACTTGAGCCTTAGTAACAATTTGGATGAAAGAGATTAAAGTACAAACATTCATTCTAATAAGTCAGAGGTGGACTTTCAAAGAGACTCACAATAAAGCGGGTGATGAGGAGAAGACTTCCATGGGAATGTAAAGAGCACCATCTTTATATTTTGACAAACATGAGTAATGGCTGGCTACAGTATGATACAGGGAATTTTGCTCGAACAAGCCATATTGCTTACAACATTGAGTTGGGATATTTTTGGAATGTCTGTGTACCTGTGCTCTGATGTGCCAGTTGATGTGCAGACATTCGAGAAGGGATGTTGCTTGGTCCACAGAGCTTACTATTCGGGGGTGGGGTTTGTGTGTACGCACCTACGTAATATTGCGTGCATATATATACTGTGTGTGTGTGTGTGTATGTATATGTATATATATATGTGTGTATGTATATATATATATATATATATATAACACAACCAGCAGGGAATGCACAAAAACTGTTCAGCTCTGACCCCACTAGCCTTATTCTTTGTGTGGATCATTTACCTATTTTAAAAATTCTGGGTACAGAATTTGGATATCGTCTGTTGCAATGTACATTATAATAATTTATCTACGCCATTTCTTGACAGACAAGGGATAAACATTCTGTGTGGTCTCCCTTCATGCACTCAACAGTGCACTCTGTCAGAAACAAATAGGCATATGGAGGGAGGGCTCCACTGGTTCAAGGTGTAGCCATGCCCTTGACCTTCCTATGATCGTATTGTCATTGGTCATATGTTGGGAGGAAGGCTGCATAGTACTCCCCCGGGAACAAAAGGGAGGAGAATTGCAGAACAGGTTGCTACATCTATTCTGTCTGCCATCTTGCCATGTGCAGGCAGGAAGTCTGAGGCACTTCTTACTAGGATGCTTCTGCTCCCTACACAGTAGCTTGGCTTGTGCTTATATGAAACACTCTTGTCCCAAGAATTTAAAATTGGTAATGGAAACATATCATATAATGATGCTCTGAAAGTATACATGCCAAAGTATTAGGTTCTATATGGAACCAATTTAAAAAGGGACAGGTTTTATTTAGTGCCTAGGGAAAAATGACATACATAAAAGTATATTTCTTGAGCTTAATTTCTCTCTTGGAAAGGCTTTCACATGATTGAAATGAAAGATGGAAGTGCTTCTATAGCAGCAGCAGAAAAGATACCTAGTGAATACAACATTTTATCCCTTTTTAAGGATGAGACTTTGCTTCTTGCATATTGTGCCTGTAGCTTAGTCCTGTGCTTGTTTTCCTCCTTAGAGTTTTGTAATTTGCTCTTCATATACAAACTCTAGTGTCTGAACATTGTCTGTTTAAAATATCGCACTGCCAAAAGATAAAAAACTACAAGTGCTCTAGGGTGCAGAATCTCTTCAGGTGACTATGTGCTGCAAAGACCACATGGGAAGTTGTTAATACTTATGTAAACACTGGTGACATGTTGCCACAACTATTTAAATAGCTGTGCTTTCCTTGGGGAAATAGAACTGCCACTGTAGGGTATTACCAAGAAGATGCACAATCTGTAGGAAAAAATATTGCTGAAGTTATTACTTAAAACTGCAAATGTACAAAGTATTTACATCTGCATTTATGCTCTGCCTCCATGGGGGGTTATAGTGGATCACAAAATTAAATATGAGATAAAAGGCTAATATCATTCTGGGGGGGACATTAACAGGGTTCTTGTATGTAAGATGGGGAGTAATTGTCCCGCTCTACTTGGCACTGGTGAGGATTCACCTGGAATATTGTGTCCAATTCTGGGTGCCACACTTCAGGAAAGACGTGGACAAAATGGGGAGAGTCCAGAGGAGAGCAGCAAAACTGAAAGAAGTAGGGCTATTTAAAAAAAAAAAAAAGTGAATAAAAAAATTAATCACTATTAATTGTGTGAATAAAAAATAGAATACCATTTATTTAAATATTTTGGGTGTTTTCTACATTTTTCAAATATATTTTCAATTACAATACAGAACAGAAAGTGTACAGTGTTCACTTTATATTTTTGATTACAAATATTTGCACCGTAAAAAAACAAAAGAAATAGATTAATTGAAAAATACTAATACAAGTACTGTAGTGCAATCTCTTTATCCACAAAGTTGAGCTTCTAAGTGTAGAATTATGTACCAAAAAACCTGTATTGGGCTGTAAAGTTTTACTTTGTGTGTGGTTTTTTTTTTTTAAGTCCAATCAGTCCTACTTCTTGTTCAGCAAGTCACTCAGACAAACAAGTTTGTTTACATTTGCAGAAGATAATGCTGCTGGCTCCTTGTTTACTATGTCACCTGAAAGTGAGAACAGGCATTTGCGTGACTGTAGCTGGAGTCACAAGATATTTATGTGGCAGAGGTGCTAAAGATTAGTATGTCCCTTGATGTTTCCACCACCATTCCAGAGGACATGCATTCATGCTGATGACAGGTTCTGCTCAATAATGATCCAAAGCAGTGCGGACTGACGCATGTTCATTTTCATCATCTGAGTCAGATGCCACCAGCAGAACGCTGATTTTCTTTTTTGTTGGTCTGCGTTTTGTAGTTTCTGCATCAGAGTGGTTTTCTTTTAAGACTTCTGAAAACATGCTCCATACCTCTTCCCTCTTAGATTTTGGAAGACACTTCAGATTCTTAAATCTTGGGTCGAGTTCTGTAGCTATCTTTAGAAATTTTACATTGGTACCTTCTTTGCATTTTGTCAAATTTGCAGTGAAAGTTTTCTTCAAACAAATGTGCTGGGTCATCATCTGAGACTGCTAAAACATGACATCTATGGCAGAATGTGGGTAAAACAGAGCAGGAGATAGAGGTGAAAGTAAGCTGGTATGGTACGGTATGGCGTACCAGCAAGAGCCGGTATGCTGTGCCGGACTGGACCGGTTTCTCTGGCAGTGATTTAAAGGGCCCAGAGTTCCAGCTGGTGCAGGGAGCCCTGGGCTCTTTAAATCACCGCCGGAGCTCCGGCAGCTGAGCTCAGGTGGGGATTTAAAGGGCCCGGAGCTCCCTGCAGCGGCTGGAGCCTCCTGGGTAGCGGTGGCAGGGCTCCACCGATGATTTAAAGGGCCTGGGGCTCCCAGCTGCCTCTGCAGCTGGTAGCTCCAGGGTGATTTAAAGGTCCTGGGGCTCCCAGGCCCTTTAAATCTTGAAAGGCCCTGCCTTTTCCGGTTGAGGCCATGCCCCTGCTCAGGACTCTGGCGTACCAGTAAGTCCTTCAAGTTACTTTCACCCCTGGCAGGAGACCTACAATTCTCCCCCAAGAAGTTCAGTCACAAATTTAATTAACCCATTATTTTTTTTGTCATCAGTGTGGTAGCATGTCCTCTAGAACAATGGCCAAAGCATGAAGAGGTATATGCATCTTGAGTTCTCTGGCATGTAAATATCTTGTGACACCGGCTACAACAGTGTCATGCAAATGCTTGTTCTCCCTTTCAGGTGCCATTGTAATTAAGAAGTGGGCAGCATTATCTCCCATAAATGTAAACAAACTGGATTGGCTGAACGAGAAGTAGGACTGGAAGGACTTGTAGGCTCTAAAGTTTCACATTGTTTTGGTTGTTTTTTTGAGTGCAGTTGTGTAAAAATAAATAAATAATTCATTTGTAAGTTTCACTTTCATGACAGAGATTGCACGACAGTATTTGTATGAGGTGAATTGAAAAATACTATTGTTTTTTATAATGCAAATATTTGTAATAAATAAATATAAAGTGAGCACTGTACACTTTGTATTGTGTTGTAATTGACATTGATATATTGGAAAATGTAGGAAAAACATCCAAAAACATTTATTACATTTCAATTGGTATTCTATTGTTTGACAGTGCGATTAATCACAATTAACTGCAATTAATTGACAGCCCTAGAAAAAGGGTTTAGAAAACCTGCCTTGTGAGGCATGGTTTTTAATTTATAAAACAAACAAACAAAAAACCCAAACCTGGCCTTGTTTAGTCTTAAGAAGTTTTCAGCTATGTCAAAGCAGGGATTCTCAAACTGGGGGTCGGGACCTCTCAGGGGGTTGTGAGCTGTCAGCCTCCACTCCAAACCCAGTTTGCCTCCAGCATTTATTATGGTGTTATAAATTAAAAACATTTCTTTATATATTTTCTTTTACTGGGGGTCGCATTCAGAGGCTTGCTATGTGGAAGGGGTCACCAATACAATAGTTTGAGAACCACTGTGTTAAAGGCTATTCTAAAGAAATCAGTGATCAGTTGTTCTCCAGGTTAAAAGTAGGACAAGTAGTAATGGGGCTTAAATTGAAGCAAGGGAGATTTACGTTAGATATTTGGGGTGGGGGGGAGAGTACCTTTCTAACTATAAGGGCAGCTAAGCTCTGGAATAGGCTTCCAAGGGAAGTTGTGGAGTCCCCAACGCTGGAGGTTTTTAAAAACAAGTTGGACAAACACCTGTCGGGGATGATTTAGGTTTACTTGGTCTGCCTCTGCAGGGGGCTGAACTTGATGACTTCTCTAGGTCCCTTCCAGCCCTGCATTTCCATGATTCTGTGTATTCAAAATATGTTTTGGGGCAATGGAGATACTTCAGATGTGTCATGTGGGGTTATTTTTTTGCTGCAATCATTTCTAACTGCCATTTGCTGAAACAGCAGATAGCAAGTGCAAGTAGTGATGGTGTTAAAATTTGTTAGATCTGCTGAATATTGTTAGCTTCAAATTTCCATTGTGGTGGCATACAGCATGACACATATTAACGAGATGTTGCACAGTAACATTACTGCTAAACGTAAATGCAAGGCTTCTCTTGCAATAGATTCTTAATGTGTCTTAAAAGGACAGTCTAAGTACTGTGATTGTTGGCAGTTTGGTAGTAAAATGGATGTTCAAAACAGGAAGGTCAGGTAAAGATATTTACCTTTAAAAAGAACAATAAATTAAAATAGCTTTGCTATTTGTCATTTGTAGGGTGGTGAGAGTCCTCTATCAGGATCAGGGCCCCCCTGTGCTAGGTGCTCTGCTAGTATAAAGATGGTGTGATGGGGGTGTATTAACCCTTTCAAGTCCAGTGAGGAGTTTAAGGGGATCCAGAAAACCCCATTAGCCCATTCTGTGGTACCTGAAGGGGGAGACAGGTAATTAAGGATTAGACTCAGCAGGGGAGAATCAGTTGAGGTGGTAAGAACTGCAGGGTACTGGCAAGAAGTAGTTAGGAGTCTCCTCTTTCTGGGAAAGGAATTACAGAGATGGTGCTTGTACCCTGGGACTATCCCTGGAGGAAGAGGATAACTAGAGAAGGAAACTCCTAAATCAGGCCTGTGGGAAGACTTCAGGGAAGAAGCCCTGAGAGTCAGTAGTTAACTTAATCTGAAACTTTTTAGAATCTTTAGGGGCAAATGTAAAGATCTTCAGGAGCAATCCGGACTAAAACCCCTTATTCAGCAAATCTTTTAAATATGGAGGGGGAGGGGAGAGTGTGCGCGTAGTTATTAGTACTACTTGCAGACTTTGCTGGATTGGAGCCTTAATGCAGCAAAACTTACAATGATTTCCTTGTCAGTCTTCTAGCCTTTTGGAACTTTGGAAGTGCTTTCATGTTGAAAGGGGAAGTCCCCTGCAAATGATAGACTACTTATTTACATCAAGCAGTGTGTTCCACTCCTACAACCCTTTAAGATTCTCACGTGAAAGACTCTCTCTCTCTCTCTCTCTCTCACACACACACTTCTTTCTCTCTTCCTGTGACAATGTGCTGATTTCACTGATCCTCAAACAACTGTCCTATTTTAAAGTCCTCTTGTAATAACTTCAGCTAATTGGTTCCTGTCATTTCAGGTTGGGAACCATAGAAGCTTTGGCTAAGATAACAAATCAGTGCAAGAAGAAGCTTTCTGAAGGTTGTGGCTCTCTGTGTGTGTGTGTGTGTGTGTGTGTGTGTGTGTGTATACTATCCCATTCTGTATAAAACTACTTGAGTCTTGGCTAAGGGAACAGATTAATCTGGTTGAATTAATGCCGTCTGTTGTTTCACGCTCTTTCTCCTGTGTATTTTAGATATCCAACTAGATTGATGGCATGAAAAAGAGGAAAGGCGTAATGGCATTATAAAAGTCATCGGGCATGGGTAGGGTACCAGATGTCCTGATTTTATAGGGACTGTCCCTGTAAAATCAGGACGTTGTCTTATATAGGCATCTATTACCCCTCATCCCTTGTCCCGATTTCCCCCCCCCCCCCACACTTGCTATCTGGTCACCGTAGGCATGGGGTGAAGCAGCAAGTTTGGGCAGCTGGGTGGGGGCTTGTTGGGGCTTTTGATATCTAGAGACATTTGAGAGGCAGTTTAGGATTGGGCAAAATCATATTAATCATCTAGTAGTAATAAAATTATAAGCAATGAAATACTTAATGTTGACATTTAAATTGTCATCTTTAAGCTTTAGAGTTAATAGCTATTGAAATGAAACGAATGGGGCAACTCCTGCCTCTAGGACAGATTGTTTCAGGAAGTACAATCTGCATTGATTTACACTCAGTTTGCATTTTAAAGGTTATTCTTACAAGGCTGCTTGGATGGATATTTTAAATGAGACTCTAATCTCAAGAACATTCTGAAGCGAGCAAAGGTGGATTTCATGGCAAATTCTGAGGCTTCAGAATCAAAGTTAAAGGGCCTGGATGTTCGAAGCTTTAGAGTATTTGGCTTTATGAAATTCTGAAAGGAGAAGATTGAGTTCTCCTCCGTTGCATTTGCTGATCATGTTTAGTAATTTATGAAAAACACTTGCACAGGCATCGAGTCCTGTTGAGGGGTTACTCCTTGTGTAGTTAAAATGCTTATGCTGCCTGCCCAATTTAGAAGGAGGATGTGACGTTACGTTTCATATTCTTCATAGAAATATTGTTATGCTATAAATATGGCATAACTAAGATATGTTTATGCAAGATGGGTCGTGTGAGATCATTGGAAAGGTTTACTGACTATGATTATTTGTATGCATGTATCATTTCTGTATCTGAAGTTAGAAATATTGATTGTAATAATTACAACTGTGTTTTCACCTGGGGAACACCCACCAGACTGTATGCAAACAGCTTGGAAGGGCTATTAGGAAGAACAATAGGACTTTGAAGATACTAATCTCCCTCCTTCCTGAAAAGTTTCCTGGGATGCTGCTTTGACACTGCAGGGTCCTGTGATCCTGTCACCTAGTACCAGACAGGATCTTGAAATGCTGGTACTTTTCCACTGAAAGGGGGTGGGGGCAAACTAAGAAACAAAGGATTCCTGCCATATGTAAATCCTATTTAAGGCTGGGGAGTGAGTTAATCTAGGCTCTTCTCCACTGCCTCCCTGCCCAAGAAGGAAGACTGCTGAAAACACATGATGAAACCAAGGCCGGCTCCAGGCACCAGCCTAGCAAGCAGGTGCTTGGGGCGGCTGCTCTGGAGAGGGGCAGCACGTCCAGGTATTCGGCGGCAATTTGGCGGACGGTCCGTCACTCCCGCTGGGAGCAAAGGACCTCCCGCCAAATTGTCGCCACAGATTGCGAACGCGGCCTTTTTTTGGGGGGGGGGGGGGGGGGCTGCTTGGGGCGGCCAAAACCCTGGAGCCGGCCCTGGATGAAACAAAGGGACTAAGATGCAGTGAGGGCACAGGGGTTGAGCCCAGGTGAGAAAGATCAGCCTTGGGGAAACGCATAGCTGTAGAATGCTGCCAGGCATCTTGCTTGGCAGGGTCCACTATTGTCATACATCATAGTCTCTGCAGAGTCTTCATTACATGGCCAAGTTTGTGGAACAATGTGTAACATGTATGAGGGGAGTTAGGTGCACTCCGCTGAGAAACCTCATTCCTTGTCAGTCGTGTGCCATTAATTACCAAAGACATGTTAGACTAGTCTGTGTGCGCAGAGGACCATGAAAGCATGAATAAATAATGTCTCTGGTGATGAACTGTCAGAATGGCAAATATGTTGGTGTCTATAGAAAACAGATGGATCCTCTGCCAATTGTGATCACTTCTGCTGTAAAAGGGTCAAATATATTTTGTGCTATTTTCTTATCTAAGAATCTCTCTCACATCCCTCGGAGCACATGCAACAGTGTTTTTGTTTTTGTTCCCCCCCCTTCTTTTCCTTCACTCCTGGGTTTTGGGAATTAGATGGCATTTTATTACGTCCAAAGGCTAGTAATAGGTTAATATTGTGGCGTCTCAAATTTTTTTTTTTTACACACACACACACACACACACACACACACACACACACACACACACACACACACACCCCTATTACAGAAAAATAACACAGGTAGAGATCTCTTATTCTGAACACATTCTTGAAAGACATGTTTGGTCTTTTTATGGTAGTCTTGTCACAGCACTGTGTCCTCGGGCGTCTGTGTTCCTTCTGAAAACTGGAGTATCTGAAACTTGAAGGTACCTGCAGTACCTTTTGTGTTGGTCGGAGTGTGTGTGGTGTGGAATTTTTTTTATTTTCAGCTGTTTTTGATAAATCAGAGAGATGGCTCTGTACGGAGTGCTGTAAGAGGTGGAAACCCACACAGGTCACAATTAAGTGACCAGGCTTTTTTGTCCCAAAGGGGATGAACAGTAAACTGGATGTAAACAGGCTTCCTCCCCGCCAATACTGTAGTTCCCCCAAAGGGATTGGGGCCTTGGCTCCACCCCTTTCCCACATGGGTCCCTGGAGCTAAACCATTGTGGGGGAGCACTTTAAAAGCTGTCCTAGCCTCAGCTCTGCTGCACGTTACCCTGGTGCCTCTAGACCAGGGCTTCTCAACCTTTTTCTTTTTGAGGCCTCTCCCTGCCTCCCCACCCCAACATGCTATCAAAACTCCACGGCCCACCTGCCTGTGCCACAACAACTGTTTTCCTGCATATCCAGTAGATTAAAAGCCAGGGCCAGTGTTGTGGGTAACCAGCAGAGCCATTAGCCCCACGCCACAGGAGACCCCCACAAAGCTAAGTTGCTGGGGCTTTGGCTTCAGCCCCAGGTGGGCGGAGTTCAGGTTTTGGATTTCTACTCTGGGCTCCAGCAAGTCTAACGCCTGCCCTGCTCTCTGTTTTATTTTGGCTGACCCCTTGAAACACGCTCCTGGTCACCCAGGAGGCCCTGGACGGCTGGTTGAGAACCACTGCTCTAGACAAGTCTGCCACAATACCTCTGGGGATTCCTGCTAATACCCCTCCACACTGCTAAATCGTGGCCTGTGGTTTGGCATCAGGCATAATATAGGCCGAAGTGCAGATATTGCTATGCGATAGATGCATCATTGTATGTTGGGGAGGAAGAACCATAGCAGACTGTTTGAACTCTTGAGATGTGGGCGAAATGTAACCGTGGTGCTCCTACCACAGCTAAATGCTTTGGACCAGACTGTCACCTGTGAAAAGATACCTTTTTATGAGACTCTGCCAGTGAAAAGGGGGATTAAGTAGGGCCTGCATCCTTGTTACACGTATAGCCAGGAGCACTAACCACCCACAGAGGGTGGTTACAAGCCTATGCAACTTAGAGTAGTCCTGGACTGAGCCCCCTTTGCCTCACACCTCTCTCCTGCATCCGGTGCAGGAACAAAGCTCCATAGAATCTAGAGCCTTCATTCCTGGTAGAACCAGTGCTAGGCTCTGAGAAAGGCCTCCCTTTGGGATGGGGGAGCAGGCAGATACTGGACACGGTCTTGGTATATAATACTTTAAATATTTTTATTGATTACAATATAAACCCCACTCACGCCACATTCACACTCCTTTCATACTACATCAGAGTCTGAAGATCCGAAGGAAATCCCGATAACCAGTCGAAATTCAGTCCGATCACAAGGCGTGGGGAGCCCCACATTACACTCCTCTTCTCTTTCAGGGCTCTGGGTCAGTGTCTGACTCCAACTTCAGCTATAGCAAGCAACCCTTTTTTATAGACCAGTTGTCAGGTAATGAGCTCTTTATCTGTTTACTAAGCCTTTCATCCATAACTCCAGGAAAGCAGTTCTGGGCAGGCCACCATAATCCAAGACATTCCATTTCCTCTTATGGACATGACAAAATTTGTTTTGCACAGACAATTCTTGACTGCTTATAACCTTAAATCCTTGCTTCAGTTGCCAACACACAACTCACGTACTCATGTCAAGCATACAGCCTTTATGCCAGGCCCATATGGCCTATAATGTATTACAACATATACTACTATATATCCCAACACCAGTATTGATGCCCTTCTTTGCCTCTTAAAATGAAAAGGCAGTTTCTTCCCATTATGTGGGGAAAACAGTTTATGGAAGCATAAGCTAAATTTAACCCACTGGCACAAATGCATACAACTGGGATAGACGTACCTGACCTTGACATCTGTGCTCCTTCAAAGTCTGGATTTGACTCTGGACTGTCTGCACATGTTCTTGTGGTCTTGGTCCTGGGTTGCATCCACAGGCAGAAATGGGCTATTTCCTGACTCAGAATCTGCTGACAATACAGCGTTCTGTGCCCTGCCCTAAATCTCATCTGGTTGCAGATCTGATACTTTCCTCATTTATGTAGGGGTGTGGATTTTTTAATAGTTTGTTTGTTTTAAATGGATGGATGTTGCCAAATGGAGACACGGCAAACTTCATCCATTTCACTTTACCAGTGAAATTTTTTCCCCACTGCCTGATGCAGTACAGTTGTAATCCTGATGTTGGGATCTGATATGTTGCTAAGGGCACGTCTTTGCTACCTGCCGATCCGGCAGGTAGCGATCGATCTATTGGGGATCGACTATCGCATCTAGTGAAGACACGATAAAATTGATCCATGATCATTCTGCCGTCTACTCCGGAAATCCACTGCGGCAAGAGGTGGAAGCGGAGTGGACGGCGGAGAGGCAGCGGTCGACTCACCGCCGTCCTCACAGCCAGGTAAGTCGACCTAAAATATGCAACTTCAGCTACGCTATGCACGTAGCTGAAGTTGCATATCTTAGGTCGCGCGCCCCCCCCCCCTGTAGTGTAGACCTAGCCTAACACTCACTGCTGCTTTTTTTTTAAATTCAGTCAGGCAACATATGCTTCCTGCTTTTTGCTTTTATTTTTTTTTTTGCTTTTAAAGTGGTTGAATATTCATAAAGAGTTCTTTACAGATATTGCAGCTGTTCTTAAAGAAAAGTAGGAACAGAAAATTATCATCAATAGTAGCTATTCCTTTGGGCCAAATTCTGCAGTCTTTATATAGGCCAAACTCCCACTAGAATGAAAGCTGAGGGTCTGCGCTTACTCACCTGAGCAGATGTGGTTTACATCGTGTGATGATGCAGAATTTGGTCTCTGAGAGATGGGGGGCCCAGTTCATAGTTAATATTATTAGTATTAACTATGTGAATTTACATTAGATTTCACAAACTGAAAGGAAGAATGTTCGTTCTTAAAACCTATGGAGTAGTGCTGCATAGGTTACTACATTATGAATACCTCGGGAATGGATGTTCATAACTCTGAACACGTTATGGTTCTTTCAAAAGTTTACAAGGGAACATTGACTTAATACAGGTTTGAAACTTCACTATGCAGAAGAAAAATGCTGCGTTTAACCATCTTAATTTAAATGAAACAAGCACAGAAACAGTTTTCTTGTCAAATCTTTTTTTAAACTTTACCTTTATTTTCTTTAGTAGTTAACATTTAACATTGTACTGTATTTGCCTTGCCCCGCCCCCATCTCTGCTGCTGCCTGATTGTGTACTTCCAGTTCTAAATGAGGTATGTGGTTGACTGATCAGTTTGTAACTAGGGTGACCAGACGTCCTGATTTTATCGGGACTGTCCCGATATTTCCTTGTTTGTCCCGCGTCCCGACCAATGTTAGGTCGGGACACTGGACAAACAAGCAAATGCCCTGACTCCGTCCCCTCCTTCCCCTATTGGCTCCCTCCCCAAATCCCCGTCTCTTCCCCCGGCTCGCCATTCCTCCTCCCTCCGGCGCTTGTGGAGGGAGGCCCGGGAGACGAAGGGGAAGTGCGGGGCCGGGGTGAGTGAGATTCCGGCCTGGCCCCAAGCGCAGGCAGGCCTCAGTCGGGCAGTAGGGAGAGTAGGGGGGGTGGCCCGCGGGGCCAGGCAACGGCTGTTCTCCTCCCCTGGGCAGCGGGACTCGGGAGCAGCCGCTGCTGCAGCTCCCACTGCCGCGGGGGGAGGAAGCAGCCGATGGCCAAGCTCGGTGGCTGCATCTCTGGCGCCCGGGCCCGAACCCCCCGAGCCTGGGCCTGCTGCGGGAACCCAGCAGCGCACACGCTGCACCCAGCCCCTGGCCAGTCGTGTCTGGGCTGCTGCCCAGCTGGTGCTATCCCGTGGCGACCCCAGGGCAGAGGCATCGGCAGCCCAGCCCCATTCGTTCCCCTGTGGGACCCAAGCAGGACGAGGGGGCTGGGGCCTGCTGCCCCCACTCTGGGGCTGCCGCGGGATGTGTGTGTATAATAAATATTTTCAAGAAGAAAGAAAAAATAGAAGGGGGTAGAGGAAGGGTGCAAAGATACTTTGTCATTCTATGTTTCACACTGCAGTTTTAGTCAGTTTACTCATCCTCCCAAACCCAAGTGTTTTGGCTGCAATTTCCAGAGCGTTCAGAGGCTGAAATTACAGCTGGCAGAAACTATACTGTAAATTAGCTAACCTACTCTCTCTTCTTAAACGTCAGCCAGCATGCCACCTGCACTGACTTAAGTCTGATCTAAGATCTGTGAATTTTGCTGCTCTGCCACTGCTAGACTCCGCTCAGAGAACCAGGGAAAAATTGGGAGGCACAAGGCCGTATGAGACAGTTTAGCCACCTTTCTTTGGATTCTAGGCTTGCTTTGTTACACATGGTCTCTATCAGTGTTTAACCTCAGCCTGACCTTGAGACGTTTATGCTAAAGCAACAGAGGATGTTAGTGAAAGCTGTTAAATTTGCAACAGTACAATTCCCAAGAGAAGCCAAATGTTCAATGAAAATCCAAAGGCAGTAAAACAAATGGAGTCCAGTTCATCCCTCATATAAAGCTATTGACTTCTGTGGAGTTACACCAGAGGTGGATTTGGCCCATTGCATTTAAGTAGCTGCTTGTAAATTATGCTTTATGAAGTGCTATTGTAAACATCTACACTCTTGAAACAATGAACATCAAGGTATTTTGTGTGTGTAATTAACAGAAGTAAAAATACTAACACTAAATACTCTTTCAATACAATCAAGCCTGTTAACGTGTGCTGCAATTAGCTGTACCTTTCTCAGATGACGGTAGCACAGGGGTGAAAGTAACTTACAGGACTTACCGGTACTGCTGGAGTCCTGAGGGGGGCGTGGCATCATCCGGAAGAGGCGTAGCCTCAACCAAAAGAGGCGGGGCCTCTCAAGATTTAAAGGCCCTGGGGCACTGGCTGTGGCTGGGAGCCCCAGGGCCTTTAAATCAACCTGAGGCTCCCAGTTGCAGAGGTGGCTGGGAGCCCCCCAGGGCTCAGGGACAAATTAAAGAGCTTGGGCGTGGATTTAAAGGGCCCAGAGCTCCCGCGGCTGCGGGGAGCCCTGAGCCCTTTAAATCCTAGCCCAGCTGCCGGAGCTGCGGGCGGGATTCAAAGGGCTCTGGGCTCCCCACAGTGGTGGGGAGCCAGAGCCCTTTTAAATCCCCACCGCAGAAGCCGATGCAGCCCGGCACGGTGAACTGGCTCTTGCCAGTACGCCAGACCGGACCGGCTTACTTTCACCTCTGCCGTAGCATAGCTGATTTCAAGAGCTTTGGCCCTCTGTCACATACAGTTCTGCATCATGTATACCAAAATGAAAGCTGTACTCTTGAATTGCTTTCAGATCTGCCAAAAACCCACTAGCATCTCAAACATGAGATCATTCAACAGACAAATCACACATTCATCGGTAAAAAGACTGATTTGAAGATAAACATAGGACTGGAAGGGACCTCGAGAAGTCATCTAGTCTAGTCCCCTGCATTCATGGCATGACTAAGTATTATCTTGGCCATCCCTGACAGGTGTTTGTCTAACCTGCTCTCAAAAATCTCCAATGATGGAGATTCCACCACCTCCCTAAGCAGTTTATTTCAGTGCTTAACCACTCTGCCAGGTAGGAAGTTTTTTCTAATGTCCAATCTAAACCTCCCTTGCAGCAATTTAAGCCCATTTCTGCTTGTCCTATCCTTAGAGGTTAAGGAGAACAATTCTTTCCCCTCCTCCTCGTAACGACCTCAGTCCTGCCCCCCCCCTTAGTCGTCTCTTTTCCAAGCTGAAAAGTCCCAGTCTTCTTAATCTCTCCTCATACGGAAGCCATTCCATACCCTTAATCATTTTTTGTTGTCCTTTTCTGAACTCTTTTCAATTCCAATATATCTTCTTTGAGATGAGGCAACCACATCTGCATGCAGTATTCAAGATGTGGGCATACCATGAATTTATAGAGAGGCAATATATTTTCTATCCCTTTCTTAATGATTCCCAATATTGTGTTCATTTTTTTGATTGCCGCTATACATTGAGTGGATGTTTTCAAAGAACTATCCACAATGACTCCAAGATCTTTCTTGAGTGGTAACTGCTGATTTAGACCCATCATCTCATATGTATAGTTGGGATTATGTTTTCCAATGTGCGTTACTTTGTATTTATCAACATTAAATTTCATCTGCCATTTTGTTGCCCAATCACCCATTTTTGAGAGATCCTTTTGTAGCTCTTCACAGGCTGCCTGGGACTTAACTATCTTGAGTAGTTTTGTATCATCTGCAAATTTTGCCACCTCACTGTTTACCCTTTTTTCCAGATCATTTATGAATACGTTGAATAGGAGTGGTCCCAGTACAGACCCCTGGGGGCAGGGCCAGCTTTAGCAGGTGCGGGGCCCCACACTGGGACGCGAATTGTCTTACGCTCCCCCACCCCCGCCCCAACTCTTCCCCGACTCCGCCCCCGCCCCTTCCCCAAGCATGCCACGTTCCTCCTCCTCCTCCTTCTCCTCCTCTCCTCTCCCTCCCAGGCTTGCACTGATCAGCTATATGGCGGCGCAAGCATTGGAGGGACGGGAGAGAAGCAGGCCGCAGCTTTTACTTTTTTTTTCCGCTCCGCCGGCAGCCTCGGACGTTGCGGGGCCCTCTTAGGCGCAGGGACCCGTTCCGGGGAATCGGCCGAATTGGCTTAAAGCCGGCCCTGCCTGGGGGACACCACTATTTACCTCTCTCCATTCTGAAAACTGACCATTTATACCTACCTTTTGTTTCCTTTCTCTTAAACAGTTACCAATCCACGAGAGGCCCTTCCCTCTTATCCCATGACAGCTTACTTTGCTTAATAGCCTTTGGTGAGGGATCTTGTCAAAGGTTTTCTGAAAATTTAAGTACACTGGATCCCCCTTGTCCACATGCTGCTTGACCCCCCCCCCAAAGAATTCTAGTAGATTAGTGAGGCATGATTTCCCTTTACAAAAACCATGTTGACTCTTCCCCAACAAATTAGGTTCATTTATATAGTTTCAACCAGTTTGCCCTGTACTGAAGTCAGGCTTACCAGCCTGTAATTGCCGAGATCACCTCTGGAGTCCTTTTTTTAAAAATTAGCATCACATTGGCTATCTTCCAGTCATTTGGTATTGAAGCTGATTTAAATGATAGGTTACAAACTACAGTTAGTAGTTCTGCAATTTCATATTTGAGTTCCTTCAGAACTCTTGGGTGAATACCATCTGATCCTGGTGACTTAGTAGTGTTTATCAATATGCTCCAAAACCACCTCTGACACCCAGAATGTCATTCTCATATTATAATTATAATAATATATAAGAATGTTTGTTTGCTTTTTTTGCAACAGCGTTACGCTGTTGACTCCTATTTAGCTTGTGATCCACTATGACCCTGTAGGGGTAGGTGTGGTTCCCCAATGCCCCAGAGAGGGACAAGCTCTGCCAGACACCAGAGTGGGTGGAGCCAGAGCACTCCAAGCCCGTTCCCCAGAGAGTCAGAGGTCGGACAGGAAGTAAAAGAGCTCAACCCCAGAGCTCACTCGAGAGGCAGCTGCTGGAGAGGCCAGACACCTCCAGCCCAGGTCCTGTGGGGGAGACTCTAGCAACCAGCGGCGGACCTTGAGACTGCTCATTATTTATTGTGTGTTAGACTGCTCTGACCAGCCAATACTCGACACGGATCCGTGTGTGGGAGAGTCGCTGAGCCTACCCCAAGGCTCCAACGCTGATCGCCCCCCCCCCCCGAAGACACCACCTTGACCCAGGTACCTCTAGAGGAGGAGTTGGGAAGTAGCCCGGGGGCAGCCGACCTGAGTCTAGCTGCAACACAGCCGGAACCCATGTCAGTGTGTTGGGGCCGGGATCCCCACTGACACAGCAGTGGGCCTTCTGCTGCTGCTAGGGCCCCGGGCTGGGACGCAGTGGAGTGGGAGGGCCTGCGTCCCCTGTCCGCCCTGTGTGGGTGGCAGTCTCCCTTCTCCCAGGCTGCTCGGAGCCTGAAGCCTGGGTGCACTATCTACCTGTGTTGGCTCAGCTCTGCCTGAGGGCCTGAGCCTTGACCCTTTATTGCCCCGCCCTGACCCATGGCCTAGGCTAGTTATTGGTTAATTGTTACCTGTGTGTGCTCAGCCCCCACCGGACGGCTTGAGCCAGGATTCCTGATTCCCCAAGGGGCCGTGCAAGGACTAAGAGAGGTGGTGTGGTTCCCCGCTGCCCCACAGAGAGACGAACCCTCGCTATAGACTCCCAGATCCCTTTCCACAGTACTCTGTCTAGGCAGTCATTTCCCATTTTGCATGCATGCAACTGATTTGTACTTTCCTAAATGGAGTACTTTGCACTTGTCCTCATTGAATTTCATCCTATTTACTTCAACCATTACTCCAGTTTGTCCATATCATTTTGAATTTTAATACTATCTTTATAACTTTATAAGTGTACTCTCTATACCATTATCTAAATCGTTGATGAAGATATTTGGCAGAAGCGGACCCAGAACTGATCCCTGCGGGACCCCACTCGTTATGCCCTTCCAGCATGACTGTGAACCACTGATAACTACTCCCTGGGAACAGTTTTCCAACCAGTTATGCACCCACCTTATAGTAGCTCCATCTAGGTTGTATTTCCCTTGTTTGTTTGTTAGGTCTTGTGCAAAATGATATACAAGTTATCATTTAGGGCCAGAGTCTCATATCCTTACTTATGTTGAGCAGTGTCCCACTCTACAAATGGTTCCAGAGTGGTTCTTATAGATATCAATATTGAGATATTTGCAGCTGATTTAAAACCATTCTAATTCAAGAACAGCTGGTTACCACAGTGAGCTCTAAGTTGGCTGTATGAGGAAAGGGGTGGGGAAAAACACAGCTGATGATAATACAAGTAACTACTTAGTGTCCTTATGATAAATGTTGTTTTAGGGACTTCCTGCTTGTTTCTAGTCATGGTTTTCATTTTAACAAACTTCCAACCAGATCAGATCCAATGGGATGTTTAAACTCTTTATAATACTAAAGGTCAGACTTACAGGATCTTGCAGGTTAACTCTCATATGCTTTTAAACAAGAGGGTTGCTGCTGTGAGGCTTTTTTGTCGGTGGAGGCGAGAGATTTTTAATGAGCCATAATAGAAAGATGAATATGTATGCATGTATGTATCCTCAAGATACAGAAGAACTTCTTGTCATTCTTTGCCTGCTCTTTGTGTTTTATAAGAAAAGGGTAGATTACAGCACTGCTGGAGGTTCTTTCACCACCAGAGTATTCCATGAAACTGGTGTATTTTACAACCCCCATTTCTATTACCGAAATGTGTTAGCTAATGCTCAGCAACTGTACTGGCTAAAAAGGAGAAAACTAAGCACTTGTCTGAAGTGAGATGATTTTTTTTTTTTTAAGCCACTATGGACAGCTGTCAGAGTAGCTGCACCAGTACAAATCCCTAGCCTAGCCTGGCAAAACTGGTCATGATTTGCACTGGTGGAGGTTACTGTTTGCATGAAACTGGGGTACATCACCCGACACATCTATTTTTGTTTGTGTTCATTCAGTCTCATCTCTGAGGCTGAAACCAGGAGAATGAATGTCTGTTTAAAAGAGAAAAATCTGAGTGAGTACCTAACCCCAGATGGTGTAGTTATGTGTAGTTGAGTTGACTTCTATAGGACTTGGAAAAGTAACACACAATAAATAATGAAAACCCACAACCTTCTACATGACGTGAACAACATAGTTAAGTTCTTAACAGTTCAGATATTTTTGTAAATTGTGCTGTTTCTTATTACTTCTACATTAACAGGTTAAAAAAATGTAACTATGATCTCCCTGGGGGACAAACTCTGCACTCCTTACTCAGATGAGTCACACTTTTTGGTGGTGGTGGGGGGGAACCATTGTTACAAAGAAGTGTTCCTAAATGCTAAAGAGGAACCTTTAAATGCTTACATGGCAACTTACATTCAAAATTAGCAGTAGGTGTAAGTAATGTGAAGCTACATGTTTGCAGATGCAATGTGACTTTTATAAATGAGTGCCGATGAGATGTATTGAACATATACAATGAACTGGTGTCTATTGACATGTGTAGAGAAGTGGTTCTCAACCAGGGGTAAGAGTACCATTGGGGGTACGCAGAGGTCTTCCAGGGGGTATGTCAACTCATCTAGATATCTGCCTAGTTTTGCAACAGCCTACGTAAAAAGCACTAGCGAAGTCAGTACAGACTAAAATTTCATACAGACAATGACTTGTTTATACAGCTCTATATACTATTCAGTGTTTCTGAAGCTGGAATCATGGGATGGATTTAAGGGGGTTGCATGTGCAGGGCTAGCATTAGGGGGTGGCAAGCAGGGCAATTGCTTGGTAGTGTGAGCCACAGATGAGATGGTATGTGTCACATATGCACTTAGCAAGTTCAATCACTGCATGAGGGCTCTGCTAGTGTTTAATTCTGCTTAGTATCTGGTCACATCTGGTAGAAATACCCAGGGTACAGAGAGCGAGAGACTTGGAAAATACAAAATTAATACAGTGGGTGGGTATTGAGAGAGGTACCGGGGAACATAGTGTATATAAATGAATAGTGGTTTAAGCCTGAGTAGGCTTCTGTGTGTGTTGCTATTCCTGGTACAGTGCCCCAGTGTTGCAACTTGCTGAAAGCAGCAGTGGAGCTGTTTTAATGTTTTCTTTTATGAGGAACCCATAGGAACAACAGCTTCTCTGTTTACTAACAAATGGCATTCTGCTCTCTGCACTCCCCCAGCCCATCTAAATTGCTAGTCAGACTCTGGTGTCCCTTCTACAGTGTGCAGGCCTAGTCAATACTTGCATAAACTCTCTGGTGGCTTCATTATTTTTCACCCAGCGTGAATAAGTTTTCGCAATTGGTTCTTTTACAACTTCCAAATTCTTGTCAGAATAAATATATATATATATATATATATATTTAAATGTACAAATCCCATAAAATCCAGTTAGTGTTGTCTTTCTGCTAATGACACAATATGCGTTCAGATTCTGATTTATTTTACAACGGTGTAAATCTGGAATAACTGCACTGACTGCAAACTTAATAGGTGATTTTTTTTTTTCCAGCTCATTGATAAAAATGTTAAATAGGGAGGGTCAAGAATCAATCACTGTGGGATCCCACTAGAAACATACCTGTTCAGTGATGATTCCCTGTTAAGTCTCAAAATGTAACTAATTAGTTAGCCAGCTTTTAATCCATTTAATTTGTGTTATGTTAATTTTATATCATTGTAGTTTTTAAATCAAAAGGTCAGTGCGGTACCAACTCAAATGCTTTAAGATAAGTCTAAGTATATTGCCTCAATTCCTTTATCAAGCAAACTTGTAATCTCATTTAAAAAAAAAATCAAGTTTAGTTTGACCTAATCTATTTCCCATAAACCCATGTTGATTGGCATTAACTCTGTTGCTCTCCTTTAATTCTTCATTAATCAAGTCTCATATCAGCCACTCCATTATCTTGCCTGGGGCTGATGTTAGATACAGGGTTATATCTACACTGCATTTTAAAAAACCTGGCCCAGGTCAGCTCACTTGAGCTTGTGGGGTTTGTGTTGCTGGATTAAAAGTAGCAGTGTAGATGTAGCCCAGGCTCTGAAAGCTTGTGAGTGGGGATGGATGGGTCTCAGAGCCCAGGCCCCAGCCTGAACTTCTACACTGCTATTTTTATTCCTGCCAGTCTGAGTCAATTGACCTGGACTCTGAGACTTGATGTACCCCGATAGACCTCGATTATCCCATCTATCTTTTTAAAATATTGGCACAATATTCATTTTCTTCCAGTCTTCTGGAACTTATGGAAAGTCAACATTAATAGTCCAGCAAGCCCCTCAGCCAGCTGTTTTAAAACTCTTGGGTGCAAGTGATGTGGACCTTCTGACTTGAAAATGTCTAATTTTAACAGCTGCTGATGAACATCTTCCTGAGATACTAGTGGAATTGTGTTCTCATATATAAGACGACATCATCAGTTTTCCCCCGAATACAGAACAGAAGTATTTATTAAACACTTCTACCTCTTCTGTGTTATTGATAATTCTCCCATTTCCATCTAGTAATGGACCAATACCACTGTTAGTATTCTTTTTTCTTTCTAATCTACTTAAAAAAAGTTAGTTTTCTGTGTGTGTCCATTTGCTTCCCTTATCAAATTTCTACAATTCCTAGGTTCTGATTTATATTAATTACTATTAGTTTCCCTTTTCTTCCATTTGTTATATTATTGTTATTTATAGTTTATAGCTTCCTTCTCTTCCCCTCTAAATCAGATCAGTTTTGTAACCAATATACTACCTTCCTTGCTTGTGGCTTTTTGGGCACCTAGTAAAATGTTCTTAATTTCCAATTATCATTCATATATTTCTGATTAAATTTTCTCCTTGATGATTTGGCTTATTGTTTTCAACTTTGTGAAATTGGCCCTCTTAAGTTGCCAAGTATATATATTACTAGTCTCAACTTGATCATATTTATAATGTGTAAACAGAATTAAGTCATGATCACTTGTACCTAAGGTACTATTAGGTTTTTTGGGGGCAGGGACCACCCCACCCTCTCCTTATACAAGGTTGAAGGCGCCATTTCTTTACTGTACCAGACATTAGGCTCCCCAGTCCCGTTCCATAGCTCGTTTAGGGATGCTTTCCTCAAACGAGAATTGAAGTGAAGTGGAGTTAATCAGGAAACTGGACCCCTTGTGGTATGAATACCTGTACTGGACATCTGCCACCAGGAGGCAGCAGCAAATGGCTGCCTTCCCCTACTCCCCCCCGCCCATCAATCCCAAACTGGATTCCCAGATGGCTAACAGTTCTCTCCCTAATAGCCAAAAAATATAGCCCTTCCTTGGATTGGGTATAAACTATCGTCTCTGAAGAATTCTGGTTCCAAATATATTTTTAGGGATAACTATTGACCCTCCTCATTCATGTACAGATTTAGCCACTTGATGATTTACACATCTTCTGGCCTTGTCAGCCCACGGAGGCCTGATAGCTCCCTGCTATACTCTCCACTGCAGTATTTCAGACCAGTTTACAGTCACCCCCCAGGAAAAGGTCCTGCATCTATTCTAAATCTCTTTGCCCTAATGATTAAGTCAACCCTCTTACAAAATCCCAAATAACTTTCACCCAGCTGGACAATAATCCTGTCCAGTGACTGCTGCTTTGCTTCCAAAGAATGCAAGGGAGGTATCAGCCTGTCCCTGGGCATGCCCCTCTTGTCCTCTCACTGTCAAGGTCTAGCTGTGAACCTCCAGGGGAACAGGCTGCCTGCCTTTAGGCCTAATGCCCACAGATCCATACACCAGCTTGCCTGACCCATTGATCTGCTCATAGATCAACATCCCCTGGCCAACAATTGCAAAAGGACATCTACTCACCCCAGAGTGTGCCCCTCATCCATATCAACTCGGAGTTGTCTTCCCGCTGAGCCCAGCAGTGAACTTGTGGAAGCGGCATCTGCCTGTGTGCCACAGGCACATATTATGCCAGTGCTTCTAATCACCAATATGTGTGGCTTGGTTGCTTGATCCTGAAGGAAGGGATAAACAAGAAGAGTTTAGCATGTATATACCACTGAATTCTCCTCCTCAACAGGGACCTCCAGACCCTTATGTGTTTTCGATGCTGCCATTGATCAGCATAACCTGTTTGGGCTCTTATTCCAAAGTGTGCTGTGGATGTAACTAATCCAGTCTGGAATGAGTGGAATCCCACCGCAACAAAATATGCGTGGTCTGCTGTTGCCATGAACTGAATTTGGGGAGAACCCTTTATGGAGGAGCCTTTCCTCCTCCTTTACCAGACAAAGCTTACATCTTGAGATTGTGGGGATTGCATTGTGCTGGTCCTCAGAGCTGGCTCCAGCTTTTTCGCCACCCCAAGCGGTGAAACTGGGGGGGAGGGGGAGGAAAGCGGCACTTCGGCGGTAGCTCAAACAGGAGGAGAGGGACTGAGGGACCCACCGCCGAATTGCTGCCGAAGACCTGGACATGCTGCCCCCCTTTCCATTGGCCACCCCAAGCACCTGCTTGGTTCGCTGGTGCCTGGTGCCGGCCCTGCTGGTCCTCCACAAAGAAGTGAACTTCACCCAGGCATAGCTAAGAAGAATAATGATCTTGAGTCGGGTTGCATTTGCAAACACATTTTAGTCAGTTTGGAATTCTGAACAGGGGTAGGTTAAGGTTTTGACTGAGCCGCAAGATTCTTACTCTGGTTTTGCTCTTATGATAGATCTGCAATCACTGTACTGCAATACACTAACTGTTTTTGTTTGAGTGTAAGAGGAATTCAAACGTTGGCATGCTGTGGGTGGGTTTTTTTGAATGCAATAATCTACTTCTAAAGGGGATAAAGGTAATTGGTTAATACAGAATGGTGGTCTTATCATGGTTGTGCTATGGATCCACAAGAGTATCTTTTTTTTATTTAAAAAAAAAAAGTTTTGTAAAGTGAGAAATGTAATGGGGACTCGTCTGTAGGCAGGGTTTACCCTATTTTATGTCCATTATTACAGTGTTGTCAGCATTCAGGATCTTATTGTGAGCCTAATAATATTAGGTGCCTTTCTTAAAGCCCCTGTTTCTAGAGCTGGGTTATTAAAGAAAAATTTCATCTTTCATATTAAAAATAGTTTCTAGCCTTCATGGTTATGCCTAGCTCAAAAATGTGAACCCTAAAGGATCAAAACCTAGAAAGAGAATAAAGTATCCTAAAATGCATTCTTTAATTTTTTTTGGGGGGGAGGGGTGCTGACAGATTTTTGAATGATTTGTGGTTGGCATTACTGGATAGCACCTCTCTACTTATGCTCTAGATTAGCTCTGAGTAACATCTTTGTGTCAATTTTGCCCTTTTGACTTTTGGATATCCCCAGACTATAGCCACCAAAGAAGATGTGAAAGAACAGCAGGGGATCAATATTCACTATAAGTAAAGAATATAAAATCAAGGTGTTAGATAGAAATGGAGCCCAAGGACAGGTCTGTAAATCAAATTAATTTGACACCTCTTTATTCACATGAAATGTCTCCAAAAGGAAATCTAAACCCCTGAAAGGGGGAAATGCCTCTCTCTAGTTGGTCCACAAATTATCAAGGAATGAGCATCTCTACATAATAGCAAAGGCAAGAGCAGTCTGTAGAAAATGATGAATCCCATGCAATCAGTTGACTGTAAATGCAAGAACAGAAGCTTGCATGAGGATTAGAAAGGTTATAGAAGAGAAACTTCTGAAGCAGAGAGTGTGAGCGAGCATCTTGGGAAGACTAACAGTAATAACCAGAACCTACTGAAAGAAATTCTAGTAACCCTGGAAGACAAAAGGGAGAACATAATAATACATTAGCTAATGACAGGTTTCAGAGTAGCAGCCGTGTTAGTCTGTATCCGCAAAAAGAACAGGAGTACTTGTGGCACCTTAGAGACTAACAAATTTATTAGAGCATAAGCTTTTGTGGACTACAGCCCACTTCTTCGGATGCAACCGAAGAAGTGGGCTGTAGTCCACGAAAGCTTATGCTCTAATAAATTTGTTAGTCTCTAAGGTGCTACATTAGCTAATGTTGTCAAAAGACTTTTAATTACCAGTGTTCCTTCCAAATTCTGTGGGGTAGGTAAATATTATTCTCCCATTTTGTAAATGGGGAATTTTAGGTAGAGCACCATGTGACTTGCTGAAGACTTCAGAATCAGGACAGGAATGAGAACTTAGAAGGTTCCTGAATAAAACTGAGTGAATATAAGGTAGGTTTCTTTTTGGCTTGATGGCCGCTGAAAAGAAAATCAAAATAAACTAAAAAAACTGTTATTTTGGGGTAAAAGGAAATGTTTTATTTGACCTGAAATGATTCTTTAAAATATCTTTTCAGTTTTTGGGCATTACTCTTGGATTATTATTTTTTTAAAAAATATAGCTGAATTTTTGGAACAAAGTCAAAATATTTTGACTTGACAATGTTGAAATCAAATTTTTGACTTTTCAATATTTTTTTGACTAAAACTATTTGCCAAATTTGATCCAAATTTCTGAATAGTTTGGTTGACTTGACACACTTTTTCAGAGAATAAATGTGTCCAAAACGTTTTTGACCAGCTCTATTCCTGATGCCCAGTTCTATGTTAAGGGAACTAGACCCCACTTCATAACATAGGTGTCTTGAATCTTCCTATATAAAGAATTCTGCTCAATATGATACATCCAACTATAGCTTTATATTAGGTACAGTAACCTCACTTAGTCGTCCTGCTTAATGTTGTTTCGTTACGTTGTTGATCAATTAGGGAACATACTCATTTAAAGTTGTGCAATACTCCACTGTTACGTTGTTTGGCTACCTGCTTTCTCCACAGCTGGCAGCCTCCTTACACCTTCCCTCCCCCACCCCCCCGTGCCTCCTGCCTGCTGGCAGACCCCACAGATCAGCGCCTTCCCCCTCCTCCTCCTGCCCAAGGCAATCAGCTGGCTTGTGGTGTTTTGGAGGGAGGGGGGAGGAGCCAGGACGCAGCATGCGAAGTAAAGGGGGAGGAGGTGGGGGGGGGGGAGAAGAGGCAGGTCAAGGGTGAGGGCTTGGGGGAAGGGGTGGAGTGGGCAGGCTGAGGGTTGAGCCCCCCCACCCCTGGTGCTTGCAGAGTAGGGGAAGCTGCCCTGGAACCCAATCCCTCCATTTACATTAATTCTTATAGGGAAATTGGATTCGATTAACATTGTTTCACTTAGTCATATTTTTCAGGAACATAACTGCAACATTAAGTGAGGAGTTACTGTAATTAGACTTTTTCAGGTCTGTTACACTGTGGTTGTGTGACACAAGTGGCCACTTATTTCTCAAAAGAAGTCTTAATGTGTGTTTATTAAAAAAAAAAAAGTTCAGAGCTATAACTGTAATTGCACAATAAGACCTGTAAAAAGAGAGGTACTTTGACCGGTGCTGGGTGCTTAGTGCTGGAAACCACTTTTATAGGCCCTGGCCATCCAGCCTTCCCCTTTTTAAGTTTGTTCCCATCTCCCAAAATATGCATGTGTCTCAGTTGAGTTTCCTCCCCTGCCTACCATAAAAGTCTACTAAAACAATCAGAGGGGTAGCCGTGTTAGTCGTGTTAGGAATATTGTTTTAGTAAAAAGCAACAGAGGGTCCTGTGGCACCTTTGAGACTAATAGAAGTATTGGGAGCATAAGCTTTTGTGGGTAAGAACCTCACTTCTTCAGATGCAACAAAAGCTTATGCTCCCAATACTTCTGTTAGTCTCAAAGGTGCCACAGGACCCTCTGTTGCTTTTTACTAAAACAATATTCCTCCTGAGCCTTCTCAGGCCAGCAGGGGGATGCTCCAGGATTGGAGACAGAATAATAAATAAAAACCTGTTTTCCATGCATCACAACTGAAGACTGCAGTTATTCATTTAGACCACCATATGATGCTGTAAATAGGGAGCATTCCCAAATCCCAGCCTCATTCATATTTTTCAAGATGGCGCTTTCTAGCGGTAAGCAACAACTTCTGGCTGTGCCTCAGGACAAAAATGGGATGCAGAAGATTGTAGGTGACTTCATTTAAGGGGCTACTTCCCTTAAGTAAAAAACATTAAGGTTTTTGTTTCTATAGTGGATTATAAAGGATTCTGCAGCTGGTTTTTCCTCTTTTTCTCCCCCCCCCTCCCCTTCTCTCTCGGGCCTCTGTGTATGAGACTTTAGGGAAGGGGTGGTCTGATGATTTAACTTTAAGCTGTCTTCTCCTCAGTAGTGGATTGGTCCTTCTTCTTCTTATTCTATCCTTCCTCTGTTCCATACTATTCAAGAGGAACTTTTTCTCCTCCTTGTGTGTCTAATTCATGTTTGAAAATTATAGTTCGGCTCCCCCAGGCTTGATGTGTCATTGTGGTAACACGCTATACAAGCAGATGTGGTAGCAGTAATGCTAATGCATCAGACCCATACAATTCCATAGAATGAGGTCTACTAATACTTCACTGTGACACTCGAGTATGTTTCCCAGACCTGAAGAAGAGCTCTGTGTAAGCTCGAAAGCTTGTGTCTCTCACCAAAAGACTTTTACTGGTTGGTCCAGTAAAAGATATTACCTCACCCCCTTATTTTTCTAATATCCTGGGACCAACACAGCTACAACATCATTGTCTGCTAAGCTGTCCTTATTGAATATGCTTTTGTCACCTAATTACCTTCTCTCCAGTTCATCTCATTAAATTACATGAGAATCAGTAGTGGCAGCGAAAAGTCTATTATATTACTTCACCAAAATCATGGGGAAGACTGAAATGGGATGCTGGAGAAGAACACTTTTACACTGGTGCACCTTGGTCCCTTCTATTCTCTGCCCGTGGCACATAATAGTCTTATCTCCCATGGGTCTCATTTGCTTTGGTCTCACTTCCTCTGTAGGTTAGTGTGCAGGTGGTGGTCTTGGCCTGTGATATACGGGAGGTCAGACTAGGTTATCTAGTGTTCCCTTCTGTCCTTAAACTCTGACAATATATTCTGTCTTAACCATACATCTTTTCATTTAAAAAGAACTTGTAGGTTCTCCTACTGCAAGATGAGTTATCTAATTGTGTGTGTGTGTGTGGTTACCTTTTCCAAATTCCACACTGGGCGCCGATGGTGTGTTGTCTTATTCTTGTGGTTTTTGAAGGAGGTGTGGGTGGGTGTTTGTGTTTTTTTTTTTTTTTTTTTTTTTGACCCCCACCTAATCTTTGTTCCCAAAGCATAATCATTGGAAATTCCAAAAGAACCAGCACAGAGGAGAATGTTGAAACCCTCATCCGACAAAACTAAAATTTCCTTTTTCAAATGTTGTGGCTAATGGATGTTCTTTAGCTTGAATAGGAATAATGTTCTTAGTGTTTTGAATTTAAATATGAAAATGGAAAATACAATTAATGCAGCTCTTGCATATCGAATTTGATATTACATTCTTACATTATTGTTGGTTGCCCTCCATATTCAATGTGCTCCACATCTTTGAACATATAACATTTATAACCATAGCTACATATTGCCACTGGGATTCTGATGATTTTGGCAGCTAGGTAGGAGACAGGGATTTTGGCATCCAGGATAACCTGGGAAAATTGTTCGCTACTTGTGGGATAAGCACATGAGCCGGATTTTTCTTCAAAGATCACTGAAATAGTTTTAGAACAATTTACATGTCAATATTGTTACCTTTCAAAGTTAATGTCTACTGAGATGAATGGGAGCTATTCAGACTTCTTGGAGCTATTGTTTCAGGCTGTATGCATACTCTGGAAGACAACCTTGAATTGGTTGTGCTCTTTAACATTTATAATATTGTAGTCTTCTTAGCATATGCGCAATATGCTTCCGGTGGCACGTGACCAGGACTCATCACTGAATTTGGTCTGCTGGTTGGATCATTAGCTTCCTCAGGCTGGGTACTGACGAGGAGTGGAATGTGAAAGCTGATCTATGCCCCCTAATGTTGTAGTGCTAGGTGGTCTCAACTAAGCTGGGGCTAGGCACTATACCAATACTATGCTCCTAAAAGCATTTAAATTTTATTTCACATCTACTGGGTCTAGAAATGTAATTTTTTTTAAAGGGTCACATTTCGGTCTAAATTGTGTGACCAGGGTGAATTCTGTGGCTGTGGAATACTCAGGACCCTTGCTATGGTGTAAGCCAGACTTGGACAATAGCTTTAGCCATTATGGCACCATACTATTTTGAATAATGGTCAGATTCCTTAAGATATTTTAGATAAGGGAGGTGGTTTTAAAAAGGATGTCATACTGGTCCATTGAAGCATGGTGGCCTTCCCCCAAAAGAGATAGGAGAAAAAGAAATTGTAAATGCATTTAAACAGACACCTTCCCTATTATCTTCGACTTTTTTCAATAGCCTTTCAGGCCAGTAGGCCTGATTCAAAGTCTGCTGAGATAGATCTTAACAGTGTTTGGTGCATTGGAGGAGGTTGCAGAGGAGCCATTTGTACCTCCCAGTCTTCGAATTGGTTTTGCTCTAGCCTGGCCCCTAAAGTAGTTCACAGCAGCCCCAGGGATGCTGTAAACTGCCTTGGCTAACAATGACCCTAAAGAATTATTTGGAGCAATCCTCTGGGCTTGGGAGTTGGAGCAAACTATGCCTGCTCACTCCATGACCTGTAGAAATTAATTTTCTAGGAGAAGCTACATCCAGCAGGGGCCTGATGCAAGGTAGATTTAGTGGTGACAAGGCTCTCTCCCTTTAAGTGTAAATTGCAAACATTGGAAGTCCTTCAGGAAGGGTGAAGGAAAAATGTTTTTTAGATAGCTTGAGTATATTGCGTGCGTGGTGGCTTTTTTTTTTTTTTTTTTTTTTTTAAAGCAAGGCCTTATCCTGCCTGAACTGACTACATGTTGAAGGCTGATTTGCCCAATGTGTGGTTGGTTAGTACCGAGTGACCAGGATGCCCCTCAAGCTTTCACTATTCTTTTGAAATGTCTAATACGGGCTTTGAGACATAACTGAGGTAAAATTAGTTATGTTTTAAATTGGAGACAGCTCTGGGCACTGACATGGGAAGCTGGGGCAACCATACAAGTGATGGGCATGTAGTTGAATTCAGAAAGCTGTAGCTAATTATAGTGCAGTAAATTCCATCAACTATTGCTGAAAAATACTTTAGTTGTGAGTCTGTAATTGTATGGTGTCCCTGTGCTTTGGCAATTTGAGCTCAGCTACTAGAGTGATTGGCAGCACAAAACTCTAAGGCAGAGAGAGAGTGAGAAATCTGTGTGCTTGTTTTGTAAATCAGTTCAGTATTCTCTAAACTTTCTACATGTACATGTGGATACCACTTAAACCTGTCCTATCAAAAAGTTCACTGAGAGTTGAATTGGGCTATTTCACTAGCCAACTGACCTTTATCTGTCCTATGTTTTCAGAATGGGCTGACTGCCTGAACACTTGAAACATTTGCCTAAGATTGCCTTGTTTTGTATTAAACATTTTTTTTCCCTATTGGTCATATTCATTTGATTAATAATCATCCTACTTGCCTAAATTGTGTGTATCTGTGGCTAGAATTACTTGTGATAACAATAGGATTCAGAGGGAGACCCACAAACACTAGTGGGTTATCAGCAGATAATCCCACTGTGATATCTCTAGATATTATTTGTGTGTTGACATTGGATAATTCTTTAGCAAATGTTACCTTAGATGTGTACCCTTTAACCACTAGAAGGCACTCTGGTATAGAACTTCCTCCGGTTTTACAGATTACAAAACCGGCATCTACACAAGGGGGGTTTACAAATAAACAAAACATGCCTGGCTTTAAACAGACTCTTTGCAAAGATAACCATGTTCACTTATGTGAAACCATAGCCTCATTATTATTTCTTAATATACTTTTTATTTATAAGGAGCTCCAGACCTGAAACCTTATGCATGCATATAGTATGCATGCACCACACAAAAATGTTCATTATTTTATTTAAGATTTATATTGCAGCAGTGCCTAATGGCCACAGTCAGGTTGGGCCCCATTTTCCTATGTGCTATACAGACCTATATTAAACAATAGGCCCTGCCCCAATGAGTTTACAAATGGGATTTTTCACTGGCCTAACTCTGCTTCCATTACTGACTCTTACAGTTGATTTCAGTGGTAGCAGAGTTACCCTAACAGTGAGCACTTGTGGAAAAACCCACCTGAAATGCATAAAGTACACTAATCCAATGCCATGATTCACATTGAATATAAAAATAAAATATCAGAAATGTGAAAGTTCAGGTTTCTACAGCAGTACTAATTAGACCATGTTATTTTTATATAACATGGCATTTTATTTCTATATATATTATTCACACAATGGTTGCACTTGAAGTTTCTTCTGTTTTGTGAAATTATTTGTCCTGTTTCAAGTATAGTGTTTCAAGACTGAAGACACTATAAACATAACCACTATACATCATATTTTTCTTGTTTAAATGCATAGTTTAATATTTTACTGATTTTTAAACATTGCAAATTCTAAGGCTACATGAAATTAGTGATTCCTTTTTTGAGGGAAGAGGAAAACTTTTTTTAATTTTGTAATTTCAGTTTAGGATATTTTGTGGTCCCAAAATGTTGCCTTTTGAAAACTTAGACTATTATTTGCTTGTTTTATATTACATTTGTACCCTTAATGCACAATGTCCTACAGAGATCTAAAGGAAGATACGTCCCTCCCTGGAAAAGCTAGCCATCTTGCAAAAAAACCTAACTTTTGAAGTTGTTTGTGTACAACTTGATACTCAGCAAAACTAATTTTAAAATGTCAAAACTTGAAATTTCAAAAATGTTGAGAGCCTTCACTCAAATATAGTAAGCTTTTAGAGTAGAAAATTTCCCAAATCACATTCAGAAATGTCTTTCCCTAGCAAAGAGCTAAAGCATATTATAATGTGTATATTTGGCCAATGGAGAGAGTCAGACGCTTGTGTGTGTGTGTGTGTGTGTGTGTGTGTGTGTGTGTGTGTTTTCAATTTTATTTTTAAAGTGAAAACTAAGGTTCTGCGTAGCAAAAATTTCAAGAGTCCTTCAATTCATGGACTCAATGACCTTTTGACACCCAAGATTTTCTTCTCCTTCCTGATGTTTTATGGAGATGACTTTGGCAAATTGCATTTCACTCAGACATTTCTATCTCCCTCATGCAAGTGGTTCCAGAAGCAGCCTGAGAGCAAATAATTCCTCTCCCTTCTGGGCACCTAGTCATGAAAAATGGGCATTATCATGTTAAAAGAGACCAGTGCTTCATTAGCCAAAGAAACTTGACAGACGGCTACTGAGAATGCTGAGAATTAGTTTTTCAATCTCTTAACTTTATTCTCCAATCTCTTTAGCAATGTGTGTGCTCCTCTTTCCAGGACTCAGTGGCTCGAATGTTTAGATTTCTGTTTATACCAGCTGAAGATCTGTCCCCTTATGTGCCCAAGTAGGAAGGTTAAAAGGTAAGTTGTTAGTTTGGGGGAGAGAGAAAGTGCCTGAGATTTTATTTGAGAAATTGGATATATAGAAAATGTGTGTGAACAAAAGCACATCGAGGGGATTCTTTTGGAAAATTTCAGATGCATGCATGAATGTTGTAGAAGAATGATACATATTTGAAAATGGAAGTGTATAATGTAGTTGTTGGGGGAGTCCTAGTTGTAGTAATCACTGCTTGAAACAACAATAATTCAAAGAACATTAGCACTATTGGGATTCAATAGTATTACCTCCTAAGAAGGAAAAGCTTCATTTTGTATCAAGGAATAGACTATAATTTGGTCTACAGTCTGGAGATGGCTAGCTTCTTAAGAATAAGGCCTTGGTTTAAATCAACAGAAGGAAAGACAGAATTGATGGTAAACCTCTTCCAAGGACATTGGATATTGTAGGCATGTTTGAACAGTTAAAGATATTGGCAAAATGTATCTATTGCAATGCCAAGGCACAATGAGAGGTTTACATTAGTGATGTAATTCAACTAACTAAATTGGTTGAAGCAAAACCAGTCTGAAAATAGAATGTACCAAATCTTGTATACTTGAAAAAGGTTTTGTTAATGTTTTGTGGGGATGGCGTATGTGTGTTTTGGTTTTTGCATGTTTGTGTACTTCCTGATTTCAGTCCCAACTGGAAGCAAAGATGTAAAAAAACCAAAGGTTATTTTAGTAGTTTTTCCAGCTTACTTGAAATCTTATGGGGGAGCCTTCTATCATGCTATTTCCAAACAAAAAATGCTCTGTGGAGAAAAAGAATTCTATTTCCTCTTAATAAGGATCTGAATTTTTTTGGATGCTTATTTGGACTGAAACTCCAACCCCTTTTGAGGTTCCCCCATCTCTGGTACCATGCTAATAGATGACGCTGTCTGCTCACAACAACTCATAAAGTATCTTCTTTTAAAACTTTATGCTAATTTTATTTTGTTTCATAATTTTTTTGTTAAACTAAAGATCAACATCTTTTGCTCTGGATGAACATATCCTACTGCATAGAGGAGAAAGACACATTGCTTATTTGCCTTCTTTATAGACCTAAGTGCATGAAAATAGCTTTGCGAAGGTGTGCCACTAGGCTATCTTTTTCTATAACTGGATTTGCAAAGACAGGTCTCTGTTTAGACATCCATTAATTAAACATAATACTAGTTTACATAATCTCTTTCCAAACGTATTATCTTCAACCAACTCGGATGCTGTCACTTTCATTTAATTCCGATGGAACACTTAGCGAGATGATATAAAGTTGAAATCAAAGCTCTCATGAAAGTGCAGGCTGGCATGGAAGGAACTGACATTTAAAATTTAAAACCTCAAGGAAAATCCTTTTTAGAAATATTTGAAGTGCAAAATATACTTAACACAAAGAGCAAGTGATAAAATACTAGAGTATTTGACAAAAATATACTTCATATGCTATTATCTAGATCCACAATGGTGAAATCCTTGGCAAGCTCATTAGCCTTTTTAATTTTGATTCCGGGCTTGATCCTGCAAGGGACTGAACACTCTACTCCCAATCCAACAAAGCATGTGCTTATCTTTCAGCACAAGAGTAGTCCCATAGACTTGAAAGTTAAGCATGTGTATAGGTGCTTTGTTGGATTTGGACTCGAGGGCTCAGCGCCTTGTAGGATGGAGCCCTTTTAGAGTAGTAAGGTTGTATCTGAAGAACATTGAAGTTAGTCCTACCCTGAAATGATCAGGCAGCCTTGGTCTGTCTGCTTTCAACTGGGACATGTTTGCCTCTGAATGGGTGTGCAAGAAATGGAGAGAGAACAAGGGGTCCCTAGATGCCAATCCTTGTGCTTCTTGAGTGCAAAGTGAGGAGGGTGACTATGGTGGTCCCTATCCAAAGGGTTGTAGGTGGGCATCATCTTCCTGCACACCAGATGACATGAAGACTCTGGCTCTGGAACAAATTCTGCATCTACTTGTGTATCTGTGTAATATTAAATAATAGGTGAATAGTTGAAAGAGCTGCTTCTAAGCTCCCTTTCCTTCGCCTTGGAGGTCTTCTATTCTCCTTAATCCACAGGCAGAATGTCTCTGACATGGGGACATGCCATCCCAGTGGCAGCTGCAATATAGAATGAATTTCATTTCCTTTATTTAGCCACACATTTGAAGGCTAAAATAATTATTCCAAGAAGAATGTGACAGCAATGGAGAGATTGTCTATATTGATGAGACCGTTTGATGCTTGTATGTCTTTATTTGTCTACTGCATTAGATGCTTATGGAAAATTATGGTTCCTTTAAAACCTTATGACATGAAACCAAAAGCAGAAGGGTTTCTACTGCCTGCTAGTTCTGTGCATTCCTAGTTATAATTGTTGTTCTGTGCAGGATGCTAACTGTCTCTAGTTCACTTTGTCGTTTTGCATAAGTAGCTTGTAAAAGTCCTGGGGTGTGTGCCTGGTGGAGATTCTATTAGGGTTAGGTTGCTAGGAAAAGCAGCCTAAAGGAACAGAAGAAAAAAATAGCTTGTTAAAGACAGACATTGAACTGTTCCCACCTTTTAGAAAAGGAGAGAATTGCTGAAAGGTTCTCATTGCTTTGGATGTGAAAGCACGGAGATAACTTTTCATTACTTCCACCAGAACTACCGAAGTTTTTCCTATGTCAAGTTGGGTGCTTGTGGAATAAAAATGATCAGCACATTGGACACAACTCTGCAGGAGAGGCAAACATTTTACTGAGCTGTGTGCATGGAGTACCGTGATAGGGGAAAATGCAATACGGAGAGACTTTGAGGGAAATCTTGGTGTCACTCTGATAGAAATATTTGAATTTTTGAACATGCTTTTAAAAAGGAAAAAAATTGCTTCCGACTACTCCTCAAAATGCTTTATCTGAAATTTCTGGTACCATCTCTGGTTACGTCTGAAAGGTCACAGGTATGCATGTGTCTGCAGACGCTGTTGAGCAAAGATAAATCTGGCCCCATTAAAGACCACATGAGTTTTGCTATTGACTTCACTGGGGCTGGGATTTCATCCCAAGTCTTCAGAAATATGATGTCTGTTCAGTAGCTATCACAATATTTAGACGAAAAAGAGTATTTTAAAGTATCACTTTAAAGTGCCTCCTCTGGGCATTAAACATATAATAAGTTCCCTAGTAACTTCCCTGAATGTACATTGATCATCTTACCAGCTGTGATCAATGTTAGCTGAAGAATATTTATGTTCATGCTAAATGACCAGCATCTCATTGGTTAACCTGAAAGAGTTTCATGTTACACTGGAACAAAATGGATACCAGAGAGAAGGGTGGATGCTGGTGCCTGCAATATATACAATGAAGTTAATTATTGATGAACTATCTTAAAGATGCTGGGGAATCAAGTTTGTTCTGTTTCACAAATTCTTCAAATTTGGAATGACCCCAGGCTGGATTATTGCAAATTGGACCTGGGAAGGCAGAGGGCAAGAACCCTTCCCCAGGGATCTTGTACTTTGGGGCCCAGGCTTGTGAATCTTAGGTTTTATAAGTTTTATAAACCTATGACATTTTCCCTGTAGGATGTTAAACATAACTTTACACTGAGTGCTGCTATATAAATTTCACCATTACAATGTTGACCAGCAAGTCTGGGTGTTCAAATGATGCCTCACAGGGCATATTCCTAGTTCTTATCTTCTACCCCACGTGTATCTCTCAAAACCCATAGGAAATATCACTAAAATAATTTTTAAAAGCTGCTTTACCATATTCTGACCAGATTCCCATCCTCTGGTTATGTCATATGCTATTTAGAGAACTCACTTCTTATCTAAACATATCCAGTTAAAATGTAAGAATTTGAAAGGAAGCAGATCCAAGTAGCCTATTGTCCTCCTGCATGTTCTAAAACTTGCTATGTTTCCCAGTGCTTGAGCATCTAGATGATTAACTCTCTGCAAAATCCCACAGTCATCCCCGCACCCAAATCCTAGCTGCTCCCAGTTCTGGGCAAGCTTTCTGTCTGCCTATGCATGCACATTAATCTTTAGAAAGAGAAACCATACTAGGTACTCAGAAGAATGCACACCACTGTGTGCACATACAAGATTTTTGAAATCTTGTACCAGATTCACTTCAGTCGAAAAGTGCTACAGAACTTTAGTCGAGAGAATTAAAAAGCTTTCTAGAAATGACTAAAATACTGAAGAGCTGTGTGTAAGCTAGAAAGCTTGTCTCTCACCAACAGAAGATGATCCAATAAAAGATATTACCTCACTCACCTTGTCTCTAAAATACTATAGAAATTAGTAGATATTATCTATAGATTTTTTTTTTAATATTCTGCAGAATTTAATACTGAAATAACCTTTGTATTAAATTCTTCAGGATTGTTTTAAAACCTCTATAGAAAAGTGTATAGAAAATTGGTTTATAGAATTTTGTTTTATAGGACTCTAATAGCCAGCTTTTTATATATTTTTCTCTCTCACACTCACTCACTTAGACTAGATTTTTCAATCTCATTATACTACACTATGGTGATGCCTGGTGCTTTTGTATTTCACTTATGACAGATTGGCTCCTTACCCCTCTCCTCTCCCCGCCCCCCCACCCTCGCTCAAATTTAATCTTCTCAGTCCTTCCGTTATTTGATCTTGGGTATCTTGTTTACCTTTGTCATTGTTCTTTAACTTCACTGATAAACTGCACTGCTTCCTTTTGTCACTTTTGACATTTTATAATTTACAATAACCAGAACAAATAAAGATTTCATGTCCTTAGTTTCTTCTTAGCTATATTTCATTTTTTTGAAGTGTAATTGATTCCAGTCAGTTTCTACAATCTACTTCATATTCCTTCAGTCTGTCACTTTAAAATCTAATACTCAGTGGCTTGAGTATGCATTCATGTATATCTCAAGTGTCAAATTAGGTTCACTTATCCCTGGATGTTAAGCAACTCTTATCTTATCGCCAAGGCAGTTTATAGGGATACATCTGAAATAGTATCTTATCATGTTGGTTGCTCAACAAACTATGTAAGAGAACAACTGTTCAATCTCCAGCAATGTTAACCTTTCCTTAACTATTAAATAAATCTTTTTCCAGTCCCATGTCAAGGTAACTGATATTCCTTGTATCAGTGTACTAGCTCTTACACAAATTCTCTGGTTTGCATGAACTCATCATGATTTGTCGTTTTATACATGTCCTCTATCACCCAGAATTCCTATAATCGTTTGTTTTTAACTGTTCTTCTCAACTTAAGTTTTCTCATCTGTTTCAGTTCTGTGTATATAAATTTGACTTTGAGCTACAAGCCCTTTCTTTGTCTGCAATGCTGCATTTCTTCCTGGCCAACAGAGTTCTTTTCTGTACTGTAAACTTTAATATTTGTGTAAATAGTGCTTGTGAAAGGTGCTAGACTGGCAGCCAAGGAGACTTCAAGCTGCACAAATCTGACCTGGAGGTATGAGCTCTGGGAGTGAGAGAAATCTTTTTATCCTTGCGTTTCTTATGTAATCTCATATTTCAGGGGCTCCAGTCCACTATGATATGCCCCTTCTACCTTGTGTACTTCCTTCCTTTGTTCTTAATTTTCCCCACCATGGTATAAAAGATTATTTTACTCTAATGCCTTCCATTACCTATGCACATACCACCATTAGCTATTTTCCTTTTGTCTGAATGCAGCAACTATTAGTCAGGATGCTAAAATTTAAGACAAACTCTGACCTGGGCATCTGGATGGCTCAGCACTTGATTAATCAGATGGAGCCCTTCAGCAGTGCACATGCTTTGTTGCCTGGTTGGTGTGTCTCAACCATTATGTGGTGACTTTTCAGCATCCCTCTGCGAAATGAGTTGGTGGTCTCAGGCAAGTGTCCGTGGCAAAACCTGTCAGATATTTGTTGGTAGCCTCAGGGAGATGGAAGAGGACACGGTGGGAAGAAGGAAGCCTGCCTCACTACCCCATTTCCACAGCAAATGATCCCTCCCCGTAGGAAGAATCTCTGGCCTCTTCACAGAGACTGGGGAGAAGAACCTGTTGGGTAAGATGCTTTATGAAGGACACTTACTGCCACCCCAAGATTTTTCTCTTCACTCCTGCTCCATTGTGTTCATTTGAGGGTGGAGGTAGAAGAAATGATGTAATAAGGACTACAGGAGAGAAAATGCAGTGTGTGTGGCTTGTTGTAGAGAGGGAGGGTGGATGGATAGTTGTCCACTGCAATTTCATTGCTATAGGGAGCTAATCAAAATATGGAGTTGCAAGAAGCAGTCATAAGACTTACTCACAGAACTGTGCTATAGACCCTGAAAAACTTCCTTCTGCAATTTGCCTGTATAAAGAAGCCCTGCTCCTTTAAATAGCTCCGACTAAACTCTCTAAAAAACCCTCTTTTCCATCTTAAGGATAAGATGTTTCTTTGTTGCCAGATCCAATACTGCATCAAGGCTAATGTCTTGCAGAGTTATCACCCCTTTTCTCTGCAGTGCACATCAATAGGGAAATCAGGGGAAAAAACATTTTCAATAGCAATCAATGCTTGTCAAAAAGACCAGGGAACTTTATTGATGTGACACTGATGGATGCATGCAAACTCTATAAAAGCAGTACTGACCTAGGACAATAGAAAATTGTTGTTAGTGGACTGTTTGCATGATGGTACAGATTGTTGCACCAGGATGGATGTTGGCATTCTAATACCAAAGGCATCCATGTAGTAGCTGTATTTTGTTCTAAAGGGAAATACTAGAGTATGTCAGTTCCATCTAGTTATAAAAGTCCAGACTCTGCCATACTTAGGTCCTGCCTGCACACTATCAATAAACTGACCATCCTGGAGTGGGGCAGAGTTGTATTGGTATGAACGTGCTTATCCTGGTATAACTTATTCCCATGCAGGGAGGGGAATAAGCTATATCAGTATAAGATACCTTCATATTGGTATAAGTATGTCCACAGTACGAGTCATACTGGTAAACCCATTTTTACTGATATAGTTATATCAGTAGGACACAGGAGGCATTTGGGGAGAGATTGCTAGGATCAGAGTCCTGGCAGCAGGACAGGCAGGGCCGGCTCTAGGCACCAGCTTAGCAAGCAGGTGCTTGGGGCGGCCGCTCCAGAGAGAGGCAGCAGGTCCAGCTATTCGGCGGCAATTCGGTGGACGGTCCCTCACTCCTGCTCGGAGCGAAGGACCTTCCGCCGAATTGCCGCCGCAGATCGCAATTGCGGCTCTTTTTTGACCGCTTGGAGCGGCCAAAACCCTGGAGCTGGCCCTGAGGACAGGAATTTGTACTCGCTACAAGAATGCTTTGTTGTTGTGCAGCGTCCATGTTTCTTGCAAGATCTCGGAGTCACTGCTGACCTCAAAGCTGAAGCTGCAGACATAAGAGGTTAACGTCAAGGGTGTAGCAATTCTGCTGCTCTCTGACATTCTCCCAGTGTAGAGACCCTGGCCTGCCCAGGACACCACATACAGGCAAGACAGACCTTCCCTCCCTTTCTGAACCCCCACAAAGAAAGAGCTGGGACCCCAGACCTTGGGGAGAAGATGATCCCCACTGGAAAGCCCCTGCTCCCAGTGATGGCACTGCTTACAGGAAGGTAAGAAACACCTTCCCAGCACCTCCTCCACAGGGAATGATGCCTCCTAGTTACCCTTTCCCTGCTGACAGGTTTTAACATCAGAATGGTACCTATCTTTAAAAACTGGACCAAAGAAGAATTAGGCTGACTGGTCAAACTTCAATACCTGAAAAGATAGTGGAACTAATTATTCAACCATCAAGATAGATAGTAGTATTCTAGAGGATAATAGGGTATAAGGAATAGCCAGCATGGATTAGTCAAGAACAAAACATTCCAAACTACCCTAATTCCCTTCTCTGACAGTTACTGGCCTAGTGGATGGGGTGAAGCAGTAGACACAACATACTTTGATTTTTATTAAGGTTTTGACACAGTCCCACATAACACTTTTCATAAGCAAACTAGAAAATGTGGTCTAGAAATTACTATAAGGAGGGTGCACAACTAGTTGAAAGACTCTACTCAGGAATAGTTAGTGGTTTGCTGTCAAACGGGGAGGGGATATAATATATATCTATATAATTAAAAATAATAATGGTGAGGTCTGGTACTAGTCAATATCTTCAGTAATGACTTGGATAATGAAGGGGAGAATGTGCTTATAACACGTATGGATGATACCAAGCTGGTAGGGATTGCAAGTATTTTGGAGGACAGGATTAGAATTCCAAACAACCTTGACAAATTGGAGAATTGGTCTGAAATCCACAAGATGAAATTCAGTAAAAACGAGTGCCAAGTGTTATGCTTAGGAAAGAAAAATCAAATGCACAACTACAAAATGGGGAAAAATTGGCTAGGTGGTAGGACTACTGAATAGACCTGGGGATTATAGTGGGTCACAAATTGAATACAAGTGAACAATATGGAGCAGTTGTGAAAAAGGCGAATATCATTTTGGGGGTGTATAAACAGGAATGTCGTATTTAAGACATGGGTGTTAATTGTCTCTCTCTATTCAGCGTTGGTGAGGCCTCAGCTGGAGTACTTGATCCAATTTTGGGTGTCACACTCTGGGAAAGTTGTGGACAACTTGGAGAGAGTCCAGAGGGGAGCAACAAAAATGATGATAGGTTTAGAAAACCTGACCTCTGGGGAAAGGTTAAACTGGGCACATTTAGTCTTAAGAAAAGAAGACTGAGGGGTGACCTGATAAGTCTTCAAATATGTAAAAAGCTATTATAATGAGGACTGTGAGTTGTTTTCTGTGTCTACTGAAGATAGGACAAGAAATAATGAGGCTTAATCTGCAGCAAGGGAGGCTTAGGTTAGATATTGGGAAAACCTTACTAATGATAGGGCAAGTTTAGCTCTGGAATAGGCTTCCAAGGGAGGTTGTGGAATTCCTGTCACTGGAGGGTTTTTAAGAATATGTTTTGGGGATGGTCTAGGTTTCCTTAGCCCTGCTTCAGCACAGGGAGCTGGACTTGATGACCACCTGAGGTCCCTTACATCCCTACACTTCTATGATTCTAAAGTTTTATACCAGTACAAAATCTGCATGTGGACCAGGCCTGCTTATGTTGTGTAGAACCTTACTATGCAAATAGTCAATGGGATGACTACTACACTAGGTGCTATTCATTTTGGGTAAAAGTGGCAGAATTTGGCTCCTTGTGAGGAAATATGTCCTCCGAAAGCAAGGAAAAGAAGAACCATAATCACTGGTGGTGGTTGGAAAACAAAAAAGACTCTTCCTATCCAGGATGGTGCAATAGAGAACGTTCCCTGCTGGAGGACTTAGGGCTGTGTGTGTCGGTGTTTCTCAGCAAGCTTTCTTGGAAATTTCTTCATTGTGCACCCATACATCACTTTACTCTCTCTATCTCGACTCCTCATTGTTATTTAGCTGTAACTACTACCTAAGGGGAAAAAAACCCTTAAAAATAAAATGTGCATCTTTACTAGACTGTGGTGCCAGCTGGGTATCCAAACAGAGAGAGAAATATTTTGTGGGATTTTTGAATTACCAGTCAATCCAAGTGCACAAAAGATAAGATGTGTTGTGAATATTTATAGCACTATATTTCTTTTTTTAACTTAGCCAGAAAATTCTGCTTTGAGATTCCTTTGCCCCTGCCCACCCCCGCCCTTGGGGGGAGGGGGGGCAGGTCTTGGGCCTACTTCTGATCTCACCCTGACATTACACTGGTGCAACTTCAGTGACTTTCCTGGAGCTGCTTCTGGTTTATTTATACTGGTTTAAGTGAGATCAGACTCCAGGCCTCTGTTCTTCTGATGTGCATGGAATTGCCATTGCACTAGGAGAAGCAGGATACCTGAGATCCATTGCTTGATTCTAAAATCAGGGTTTTACCCTGAGCTAAACAGAGTGCGGGAAAAACAGTGTATATTTATAGGGAAAAATTTATTTGACTAATGGAGGAAAGAATAGCTCTCAAATAATGTAAAAGTACGTTTCATGTTCCCTTTTTTTGTCCAGCTGTAAAGATAACTTTCAAAGTAAAGCTATGTTTAAATAACAATAAAAAGGCTTGTGTAGCATCTACTGTTGCACAGTGAGGGCTGAATTCTTCTCAGACTGGTTAATCAGGAGTAACTGCTGGATTATGGAAGCACAACTGATGATAGTGAGAGGCGAATCAAACCCTCTCTGTATGCATTGGCTTAAGCTAAGGCTGATGCATATTGGTCTGCATACTCTATATTGATCTGATGTATCAGAGTCTAATTACACACAGCAAGGTGAATGAAGTGCACCTGGCACAATGATCAGTTTATAAAAGAAAAATGTAGTTGCAGGAAGTATAGCTTTCTCACAGTAATCCCCTCTTTCAGAATCTCAATGTCCAGTTCAGTATGGTAGCAGCAAAATTGTTCCTTTTGATCATTCATTTATCTAGTCTCCAGCAGTTGCAGACAACTGGGAGTGCACAGTCAAAGGTATAATCCTAGATGAACAATTGACATGCTGCCTCACAGCTCACACATTAGGGTCAATAAATTGAACAACAAGCCTCTGTCTGTGGCCATCAAAGAGGAAACTTCTTTTTGACAGGATCAATCTTTTTGCTAAAGGCAGGTGGGAGGTAGCTTTATTTAACAGTGTTATCTCCTTCCCCAACCTACACTAAATCAGTAAACTGTGGCCCGATGAGAGAGTGTTCACCGACTCAGCAACACAAATGATTTAGTAGTCCCCTTTTTAAAAAAAAAAAAAAAAAAAAAAAAATCCATTTGACATTTAATAATCTAAGGTGGTAGTAATGACACAGTCCACTATGATATGTGTCATGTCTTGGCTAGCTGTATACTTCCTTTTTGTTCTTAATTTTCTCTACCATTCTATTAAAACTGTTTGTTTTCCACAAGGTACTATAGCACCTTCCATTAGTGGAAATTACCATTCAAGTTTCCAAAGTTGAGCACTATCTTCTTGTGATCCTCATTTTTATGCATCCCCAACCTCAACTGCTTTTTGTCAGATCCAAAAGAAAATGGAAGAAGGGGGGGTATTAATCTGACTGTTAAGTAGGTAGTAGTCAACCTTTCATCTTTTGAAGGATGCAAGTGAAGAGATGGATTTGAGGGAATCATTAACTTATATGAAAGCACTGCAGTTAGTGAGATGTGCAAGAAAGATTAATGTGAAGGAAAGATACTATAATGGAAACAAAAATGAATAATCAGGGTAAAATTGTATGAATAATCTAAATAGTAATAACATTAGAGCTCCATTAGGTTTTTAAATGATTTAGGTTCTTGGAGTTCTTTGACATACTGCACGGTATGAGATGGTATTGTAGTGAATAATTACCAGAGGGTGCTGTTACAGTCTTGAATATTACAATGCTAAAGTCAAATGAAAGATGCTGTTCAAAATGCAGCTGAAATGGCATGCAACCATTTGCTCATTGGTTGCTCTCATCTCACAGCAAAACATCTGCAGAATGGCTCTTCAAGTCTATTTCTGTGAAAATAAATGAGAAAAAAAATAAAATCGTCTGAGTTGCCATTTTAAATGAAAAACTTGTTGGATCCCACAATTGCCCTAAAAGCTTCTGCTACTTTTTAAATGAACTTTTATGGCCTTTTTATTAAAAGCTAAATTAGATGCCCATTTACTTTCTGAACATACACATTTCATAGACAGTAAATGAATTCCACAGAGTACATTGAAAGCAGCGATTATAAAAGGGAAGCAATCCTGCAGCTTTGAACCAAAACGTTCCCTATCATAAAATACTTGTAGCATGGAGAAAGTCCTCAACATGCTAGTGTTTAATGGCATTTCTAGTTTGTGCTGCTGTGTGTGCTCTGCTGCTGAACAGCTAGCAAGTTAACTTATCAAGGAGAGAGAGACACACATAAAGGCTTTAAAATAAATCTAGTTTGGCTTTTGCCTATTAGAAAACCGAGTACCAATTACTGCGCCAGGTTGTGCCCCCCCTATTAATTGGTACACCAAGGAGGCACTGTACATTGTGGCTCTCATTTGACCCATGTGTCAAAGAGCTGTATAAGCCATCCACACCTTACTGGGAGGAGCCATGTGCAACTTTCTGGGACTCCTCAGTTCTCCAGAGGATTGGGAGCCACACAGAGGCAGGGGATAGGCTGGGTGGAGCCATGTTGGGTTGCAGGGCTGTTGGGATTAAGCCGGAAAGATAATACAGCCATAGGGTCTGTTACCTCTTCTGTGGGGCTCCTCTTTTTCAGCTGTTCTGAGAGAAGCTGTGGCTAGGGGAGGTGCTGGGAGTGATGGAGATGACTGGGTATGCTAGGCCCCCACCAATGCTAGCTCAGAGGCCTTAGGGTTCTTAGAGATTCCTGCAGATCTGCTGTGTTGGGGGAAGAACTATGACCTGTTTCATAGGATGTACTGGACAATCTACTCCCCCAAAAGAATGATTTGGGGGAAACTTGGGAATCATTTTACTTCCTTTTAGACCCCCATGCATGGAAGAGTGCTCTATAGGCAGAAGTCTGCCAGATTTCCCTCACAGATATCCCCTCTGTAGTGGTTTGTCCTCTGCAGAAAAGTTTGCAGGGCCCAGCCCACTCTCAAACCTGGAAGATCCCAGAGGATCCAGAGATGTAAGGGAAGCGCCTACATGGAAAAGCAAATATGCTCTGGGGCTGCATTACCTTTTCCACCTAATTTCTATTTTGTGTCTGTGTATCCTGTCGCTGCCTCTCACACCCCATTATGGACTCTGGAATGGATGGGGATGCCTCTGTAGCATGCATCAAGGTGTGGTGTAGCCATTCTTCTGTGCAGAAGTAGGGGGATCTGCATCTGGAAATAAACAGCTTTTCACTTCACAACCTTTTTTTTGCTAGTTCTGCTAATATTTCACTTGCACAGATTTGTAGTCACCCTCTGGACATGCTCTTCACTCATATTCCTCTATGCCTGAACCTCTCATAGTAATTATCAGATCAACTAGCCTCTGAGAAACAGGCATTTCCCCCAGTATGTAGAGGTATATTAGAAGTTTAGTACATATCACTAATCCATGCTTTACTGCCCTTTTAACAAATCAAATGCAGAAGAAGTGTTGAGGATACCTCATTACCATGGTGTGCTAATGAGCAACAGGGGATGCAAATTACACTTGGAGTAGGCTGCACTGCTTCAGAGATAAAAATTATAACAGATGTAATTGGCATAGACTCAGATCTCTCTCACATGTCATCACTCTGCAAGAGGCCTGGAAAGATGAAAATGTTGTGATTATTTCTGTAATACTATTCTATATGTAAAACAAAAAAATATAATCACTCCGAAAATAATTCTTTTCCCCCTAACAACTAAGGAAGGAGAATTTACACTATAAGTTTATCAGCATGCAGATTTACTGTTCAAAGTATAATGCAAAAACTTGGTGAGTGATGATTGTAAAAATCAATTATTAATGCAGTAATCTCATTTGTAATTTGCCCACAGGCAGTTTATATTTTTTTAAAATGGGAAACAACAATAGATAGAGATCAGAAAATAATACAGTCATTTTATATTTATTTCATCCTAGCGAAAGCACCATTAGGCATAGAAAAAGAATGAGTCAGAATCAAAACCCTGGATCCAAACGCCATCGACCTTGGATAAAATCAGACCTGGATTTAAATTTTGTTGCTTTGGCCCATATTTAAGTCCTGATCTAAAAGCAAAGCTGCACTAGTTTAACTAAAAGTAGGCTGTTAAACTGGTGCCACTTTGTGTGGTCACTCTGACATCAGTTTAGCTTGCCTCTTTTATTGAAGTAAGGGTAAACTAAACCAACTTAACCCAGGTATAAACCAGTGTAAGAGTGCCAACAGGTGACTGCCACTATTTTGGCCAACACACCAGGGACTGAACCAGGACCTCTCAAGCTGTGAGTGGGACCTGTAATGCACACTCACCAGTGGGTGATTACACACCCACCCCCCCTCTCTTTATTAAAACTGGTGCAACTTCTGAGTCTAGACAAGCCTGTAAATGAAAATGATCACAATTGTGCCTGCCTTTGGGCACACTTCTCTCTTTCCAGTTGAAGATTCATCCGCTAGACATGAAGTAGATTTCAGGGTAAGAATTCTGATATGTGTATATTTGCATCAGCATGTTGCAGTTTAATCCCATATGTCAAGTCATGACAGGATAACATGAAGATTTTTAACAGTGAGACAAACACTTAGGGCATGAGTCTCTCACACTGGTTTTACACCGGTGTAAATGGAATTACTTCTGATTAACACTGGTGCATGTAAGAGTACAATTGGGATCTCAGAGTTGTCAGACTTTGTTACCTGGGTGGAAGTGGAGTGACCTGTTCTAATTCTCTGGCACTGAAATTCCATTCCCTTCTCCACCTCCCCCAGTGACGGCACTTAAAGGAATGATGTCAACTATTGTCGTAGCAGGGGTATCTAAAGAACAGACATGAGTACTGGGTGGAAAAATTCCATCACCTTTGTTATATTAGGTATGTAATAGAAAATAACGTGTCAGACTAAACAATCCAGTAAAAAAAAAATTGTCCCTTTCCTGCACTATGTATTTGTGCTCCCTGTCTTTTTCTTCTAGAGAGGGCTTTTTCAAAGCCATCAGAAATAATACATAGTTTTAAGATTCAGTCATGTTGAACGATACATTTCTGGTCAGTAACTTGAAAGGATTACCTTTCTCTCTTCCCCACCCCCCGTCCAACTTTCCACTGCCTCCCAAACTTATGATGGCTCTTTGTATTTGTCAGCACCATGAATAATGTTTCTCTCTCTACATCCTAAACGTCAGGAGCGCCGCCAGCTTTTCTGCCGCCCTAGGCGGCGGAAGGTCCCGCCCCGAAATGCCGCCCCCCACAGAGGCGGCGGAAGGTCCCGCTGCCGAAATACTCCGGCGGTCGCCGCCCCCTAAATTGTACTGCCCTAGGCGACCGCCTAGGTTGCCTAATGGGTTGCGCCGGCCCTGCTAAACGTCCAATAGGATACAGTGGAAAAGGCAAGCCTTTCACAAATAGGCACCTAAAGTCAGGGGTGTGTCACAGCCCTGGCTAAACTCCCACTTGGGACACTCACCAGGCAGGTGTGTTTGGACCTCTCTACTGGACCTATGCACATCTAAGCTCCCTTGTGGCTGGGCAGGATCCAGTCACAGTCCCTGGCCTCTCAGTATACACAAAGCATTCAATTATACTGCAATTTCATACCAACCAGAATTTATAACTCTTACATAGACTGGTTTTCCAAATTGTCACAGTTCCTATGTCTGTATTAGACTCCTAAACAAGTGGGTTGATTTTCAAATGTGCTGAGAAACCAGCAACTCTAGTTGATACCAATGGAAATGTTTGGGTAGTCAACACTTTAAATAAGGGGGCTGATTTATTTATTTATTTATTTATTTTTTAGTTTCCTAAATTGGGACATATGTGCCTAACTTTCAGATCCTAGAAACTCTGGCAAGGTTTTCAAAGCTAAACTTCCAGAGCCTCAAGTTTTGTGAAAACTGGAGTGACAAAATTTGGATTTACTTTTTCCCTAAATTCAGAAGTGTTTGAACCTGGGATTAGATCCAGGCCCATCTTTAAACATCTGAAAACATTTTCAGTGTAGGAATTATCCTCCCCACATGGTGACTTGCATAAGTAACTCCACTCTCCTGTCATGTACATTTTATTTACATCTCTTAATTCAGGGGTAATCAAAAATGTTTTGGAGCACCATTATTTTCTGGCTTATGTGCTGCATGGACACGAGATTTGTTGAGGTTCTAATGTCAGGCAAGAATGAGAGAATATTTACATTCTTAAAATTCTGGATAGTTGCTATATAAATCTTGTGCTTCTGTTGTTAAGGCTAAAGGCATAATCCAGTTGTGAATTTTTTTTTTTTTTTTAGCTTGGGTAATGGAGGTGACATGAGCTTTTGTTTATGCTGAATCAGATGGAGATCTGAGCAATAGCAAGAAGGCATTGTTGTGGCTTTGAATGAAGAGTCTCCCTTCCCTTTCAGAGCCATCTCCCACTGTTCCCCAGAATAGGCCGAAAGAAGGTTATGCTTTCTAGAGGTCATTAGAGTGGTACTATGACTGCATGTGGCTTTCTGTGTAAAGGAAGGGTGCAAAAGCATCAATATTATGTTATTTTCATAAATAGGAATTCCCACTGTAACTGTAAATCCATGGATATACCCAATAGCCCAACTATATCTATTTGAAATACATCTGAACTCGGAAAACTTCATCACTCAAAGAATGGGGTAGATAGCACTATTGTTTCTTTAATTGAAAACATGAGTTTTTTCCCCTCAAATTGAAAATGACATACTGTGCATTAAGATTTTGAAATGTCTTTTGCTTCGAGGCATGGCAATGTGGCAGTGATTGTGCTTGTGTAAGAAGAAATGGGTCTCTTAGTAACATTTCCTGTTTCTTCACTAAGAAGCCATAATGATGTGGGAATACTTCTTTCGCTTCCTGAGTTACTCAAACAAATCCTTAGAATAATCCTGGCTAATATACAGTTTTGAGGTAAATAATTGTCCTGGAACAAACATCTCACGAGCTGTCAGTGTTATCAGTATAGTACAACCACTTTATGCCCATATGAGCTAGTTTGGCTGTGCTAAGCTGCTTTCACTAGTTATATACCTCAACTGTCGCTGATTTCTTACTTTTTCAAAGGGTAGTAGGAAATGAATTCTCAGCTGTGGACCAGTTGGAATCGTGTGTGTGTGTGTGTGCATTTATATTTAAAGTTCTCAAACTATCATGACAAGTATGGTATAACTCCCTGGAGAGAGATTTTTACCTGCTCTTAGCATACTGGTAGTCTCCAAGACTTTTTGTTGTTGTTGTTGCTTAAACAATAAGCCTTTTAGGAACTCTTCAAAGTTCTTTTCAACTTTCCCTTACGGTACTTGTTGACCATTGGTCTTGTGCCTGTATTTAGCCTTAGATGGAGTTTACAACCAGCTTTGGGCTGCATTTCCAAGCAACCTGACTCCAAGAAGACACTGAGAGTTCAAGAGGGCATAAAACCATTAAGAGGTGCCCGTGGACGGTGTGAGGCCGGTAGCAGTCCCCAGTGTGCTGGGACCGGGTCTTCTTGGTCTCAGGTTGCTTGGGAATGCAGCCCAAACCTGGTGGTAAATTCCATCTAAGGCTAAATACTGGCATGAGACCTTTTAGGAACTCACAGCAGTTGTTAGACTAAGGCAGAGGGCAGACAAGTTCTGTGCTATCTTTCACATAGAACACCACTGCCGATATGCTGCTCTCGAGAACACCTGGCACACTATTCAGTTTTTGGTATTTCATGAGCAGAGACAGCCAATTGTTCCATATTTCATGATGGTTGAGTTATGGGGACAAACATCTCTTAGTAACTATGTTTGTAGATGACCAGAACTATTTGCATTTATTAACTATGTCTAATGTCTATTTTCTTCTTAATAATTAAATGATTCTCTTGATCTTGTAGCATGTTTTAGCCACCTTGAGTTTCCTCATGAAAAATCTCAGGATTCCTATCTTTTCAGGTGAAGGAGTAAATACCTAGTGCAATCTATGCTTTCTCTGAAGAGATCAAACAGCTCATGAAATACATTTTATTTTTGTAGTAAAAATATGGCATGTATTAAAATTACATTCATTACATGTTTGCAAATAATGAGCCTCTTCTAGAGATAAGCAGAGTTTAGCATCTGAGATTTTGCACCTACTGTATCACGGCTTTTTTTTTATTTTTTTTTTTAAAGACTGCAGTCTATACAGCAGGATAACCAGCTTGGACAGTGAGGACATGAATGTGTTTTTCCTAATAAGGGGTCAAGCCCTGTTGAAGAAAAATTACTACACATTGAGGCATCTCATTGACCTCTACACCCAACTGCACTCTTTTATCCAGTTAATTTATTATGTTGATGGACAGGTATGGATTCAAGTGGAATATTTCTAAGTTGCCCGCCATCTCTTGTGTTTCTGGCAGTGAGAATGAATCATATCTCTGGGATAATGAACCATTTAATGACTTGTGTGTTGATTTATCAGATGGTGCTGGAGAGGCCAATTTAAAAATATAAAGCCATAAGTCACACAATCGCTGTATACCGTTAGTTGAGGCTGCTTGGCTCCCTTACCAATGATTGCTGTGTTAATCAACGTGTCATTAAAGCTGGCAACCGGCAAAAGTGCTTATATGCAACACTTTTCATTCTGATGTGGCATTGATTCTAAATAAGAATTCATTATTTTTCTCAGGTTTAAAGAGAGACTAACCTAATAGGCAGAGTGTCGCTGTCTTTCATAATTAGGTTGTTATGGCTTGAACTTTAGCCTTACTTAGCTTTAAAGAAATAAGTTATTAACAGTGAGTGTGCAGATATACTCAGTAATCAGTCTGGGTCACTGGCAGCTAACTTGTAGCAGCTCTTCAGTGGTAGGACAGTAACATTGCTTGATGCCCCAAGCTCTCTATACTGATATGCTATATACATGTTTTAGCTAGAGCGACAAGAGAACAATGTCAGTATAAACAGAAAAGGATTGCAGGAGATTCCCCAAACAGGAGATGCTTTGTGTCTAATTTGTTTTGTATTCTGTTTTAGAACAGGGCCCAAACTGATCTTTGGGATAGGAGCTGTCTGAGTGCCCCATTCTTATTAGCCAATGCAACATGACTTAATCCCATTAAGCAGAGCTCCAGGCAAGAATATATACAGGCAAGTGACCAGGCAGAGAGAGCTGCTTTGTAGGAGATCGTAAAACAGACCTTTGCAAAGTGGCAATAGCTGAGCAGTGTGAACCCACCAGAAATCAGGGTGTTTTGGGTTCTAGTCCATTCTGGGAATGTCTGGGGACTCAGCCTGATGCAATACATACAGCCCTAGCTCTTCACTTTTCTCCCCATCCAGCCCCCAAGAGCCAAACCCTGTCTTTTACTTAACATTTATTGTACCTGGGGCTCCTTGAATCCCCATGCTTTCCTGCTCAGGGCATCTGGGGAATATTAGATTTTTGTCAAGTGGCCAGCTTTCTTTGAATGGGCACTAGTGGTGTAGGACCAGAAGCAGGTTCTGGGACCTTCGTGTCTTTGATGCTAATTCTGTTCTCTCTCTATCCCACATGTTTTAAAACTTTCTAAAATTTTTAGAGTGAGCAGTGGGCAAGTTATGTGTTAATATGTGAGTTTTTAATCTGAATAGCATGTATTGTCTGAAGGATCAACACAACGTTTTGAAATACTTTGACTTTGTCTCATTTATTATCTGTTTGGTTTTTTTAAAAACTGCCTTTAAATAAGCGTTCCCAAAACTGCAAACTGATCACTCTTTGTATTTACCAAAACTTGCAATCAATTTTGTTTAGACATCTGCCTGATTAGGGTGCACAAAAGCCGTCTGTGCATGCAGATCCACTTTGTAGTCAAGCAAAAAGATGGGTACTCAAAACTGTACATTCCAGAAGGAAGATTGGATTTCGAGGCTGGATTGAGGTCACTTTGAAAATTTGATTCTCCGTGGTTTCTTTCAGTTTGTATCACTCTTTGCTGCCTTAATTCATTGTTACTGGGAGAGCTCATTTAAGACCTGGAAGAGACTGCGTGGGAGCCTGTTACACAGAATCGTCAGTGGATGAGTGTATGGTTAAGACCCTTCCTTATCCCAGGGGAAAGCACAGATTGTTCTTGGGAGCAAGAGATTAGGTGCAGAAGTTGACAACTAGTCTCTTGCATGTCAGAAGGGAGTACAATCAAAGCAGCTCAGATTTTGCCTTTCCATTTTAAATTGATATGTACTATGTTTTGTGTGATAAGTGAGCAGGTTTTAGTCAAATTAAGGATATAGAGCCCCTGGATGACCTAACCCTGAAATGTCAGAATTGTGTAGGGTTTTAGATGAGTCACTCCCTTTTTAAAAGTTTATGGGAACCATGTGGCCAAAACCTTTCACAACAATTTGAAAATCAGACATGATTTAAGTTTTACAATGTGCCTAAAAATGTGTTGATGAATCTGAACTTCAAATCCACAAACAAACATACAGCTTTGTTTTATATTTGTCACTTCCTCCAGGAACTAAATACATTTGCAGTAGGGGGAAGGGAGAACCTCCCCAAACTTGGTGGTAGGCTTTCTAAAGGCTGGCAAAGTTAGACTTATCCTTAAAGAGGAATGATGGGCCAGTGATTAGCATGCTAGTCAGGGACTCAGGACACCTGGTTTCAGTTACCCGTTCTACCGCAGATTTGCTGTTCATCCTTGGGCAAGTCTCTCTGTGCCTCAATTCCCAATCTGTTAAATGGGGATAACGGCACTGCACTACTTTATAAGGGTGTTGTGTGAATAATGTTAAAAATGGAGCTGCTCAGCTATTAGAGTAATGGGGGCCATGTAAGTACCTTAGATGGAGAGATTCCTACATGGCCTTCCTGAGCAAGGCACGTGTAACATCCTGAAAATACACTATTCAAGTAGCTTCTACTGAAAAGAAATAATGTTGGTAGCGTTAACATAAATACCAAATCTTGATTAGCATTTGCATTGAAAAGAGGTGATTTTCTTATGTTGTTCAGTCTTATGGCGTCTAATTTAAATATCAATGATCCTTCAGCATAAATAAGGTAAATCATAAGTACACTTCCCACAGATCCCAAGATGAGTCCTTTTATGTGCACTCATAGTGACTGCCTTTATTTTACTCGTCCTCTGACCGTGAACACATCAACACACACACCTTCATTTTGATGATAGTTGAATGAATAGAAGGTTCAGAAATTCATGTTCAACTATTGTGCTGCTGCAGACTTTAAAGATTCAGTTTGTGCCAACTTACTTAACCCACGCATGGTGAATCATCTCTAACGTGCCTCGATTCACCAATTCCCTATTTGTATAAATGGGGATAACAGCATTGCACTACTTTATAAGGGTGTTGTGAGTTGTGGTCTGGGGCTAGGCTGGCAGTCTACTTGCTACCAGTCTGCTGCTTATGCTCTCCAGGTTGTTTCCTGAGCTAGGGCCTCTGGCATAGATCTGTTAAACTCAGCCTAGTGTTTTCTCTCATCTTGTTACCAGTGAAGGGACTTCCCCTTTATCTTAAGTGTTAGAGGCCTGTGGATCTTTTTTTTAGAGCTGAAGGACCACGACTCTGATCATGTGTATTATTAGTAGAATACTAATTGACCTAGTTAGTCTGCAAACATGGCAACATTACACCTCTCAGTGTAAAGCAGGAGGCATGAATGATCTTGTATCATTCAAACATTTGATATTATTGTTTAAGTACTGGTTGTCAGCAGGTGTCTTGATTTAGAAAAAGGCATTCCAAGCTGCCATGGTGGTTATCAGTGAACTAATGGCCCCATCCAAAGCCTGCTGAAGTATATTGAATGCACTAGGCTTTCAATCAGGCCACAAGTGTTCAAAAAGAGCGCCCGTGTGCTTTGTAGATTAGTAATGAATGCACTTCCATTGACTTGCATGTCTCCTCTCACACCAGACATAAATTCAACATCTCAGTTACAGCTATTGCATAGCCTAGTGCCTGCAACACCTGGAAAATAGAGTTAGCCAAAATGGTGGTATAAGTGCCAGGTTGAAAGTGTAAAGAAAGAATGTTGCTTCAACTCTGAAATGCCAGGTACTCATGCAGCAACCTAGACACAAATGGGTCGAATAGCCGAGGGTTTTTTTTTTCTATTTGCTATACTACTTAGCAAAAGAGAATTTATTTTCCAGTCATATGAACAATTTCTCCATTGGCTTACACTCCCTTTGGCTCTAATGGAAGTACACCAGATGTAAATTTGGCCCACTGAATTTTTTTGGCAAGAATCTTCCAGGGATGTTGTGTGTACCCCTGCTTGTTCTACCACCCTTGAATAAAGACTGTGAGTTGTGCTATATTTACTACATATAGCAAAACAAAGGCCAGCTAATCTAGTGTTCTGCTTTCAGCAGTGACCAATAACTGATGGTTCAGAGGAAGCTGAGAGAACTCTGTAATGTCAGTTGTGCAACATAACAGATCTAGGGAATTGTTTTTTGCCTCCAGGTCTAAGTGACCAGGAAATCACAGTAGATCATGAACCAAGCATTAAAATCTACATATCTGCAGCATGAGATATAATTATCTGTACCAGTGGTTGGCAATGTTTGGCACGCGGCTCGCCAGGGTAAGCACCCTGGCGGGCCGGGCCAGTTTTATTTACCTGCTGATGTGGCAGGTTCGGCCAATCGTGGTCCCCATTGGCCGCAGTTCGCTGTCCCGGGCCAATGGGGGTGGCGAGAAGCCGCGGCCAACACATCGCTCGCCCGTGCCGCTTCCCGCCGCCCCCATTGGCCCGGGACGGTGAACCGCGGCCAATGGGGACCATGATCGGCCAAACCTGCCGCGTCAGCAGGTAAATAAAACTGGCCCGGCCCGCCAGGGTGCCCACCCTGGCGAGCCACGTGCCAAACATTGCCGACCCCTGATCTATACCATTGGCTTAGCTTACAGTGTCTAGTCTGTGTACAGTCATACACATTTTAAGTCTTATTTATGTGCCTGTTAGGTGTTTAGTCTTCTTTCTTGTTCTTTCTTTCCCCAAATCCTTATTCTTTATAGTATTTTTTTAAATGTGTTTTGTTTCTTGAATGTGAGAAATGGTTACTAGATTTCAGTAAAACAGCAGGAAGAACTACTTAAAGCCTGATATTAAACAAAAGGGGAGTACAAAGAAAATTTTTTTTTTAATATTTACATATTGATTTATAGGCTCTAGAGATCAGTATAAAGGCACATTCAAGGTACAGCTGAACACAAAAATGCCACACTTAAGTGATAGAAGAAAATCAATAGACAGCAGATGGCAATTACTATGTATTTTCTTACTAGAAATATGAATGAATAATACATGCTCTAAAATGGCAGTGTAGTGGGGTGGTCACCCGCCCCTGGCCTCAGGGCTGGCTCCAGGCACCAGCAGCGCAAGCACGTGGGGTGGCACATGCTAATGGGCGGCATTCCGTCCATTCTTGGGGCGGCAGAGTCCGGGCACCTTTTTTTAAAGGGGTTAAAAGCCAGCCCTTGGAGAGGGCTGGGGCTCGGAGCCTTAGGCTGGGCTGATTGAGGAGGCAGTCTGAGCTGTGGCCACGCCCCAAACAGACCCAGCTGGCCCTATAAAAGCCAGGGAAGCCAGGAGCAGACACAGAGTCTCTCTCAGAGAGAGGGGCCTGGCTGCTGGGAAGCTCAGGGTACCTAGAGTAAGGCAGGGCTGGGGAGCTCCAGGCTGGCAACTCCCCAGGTTGCAGAGCCTTGGCCAAGGCCCCATAGAGGTACTGGGTTGCAGAGAAAGGCAGCAGGTCCAAAACCCCCTTGCCTGTGATGAGTGGCTTATATTGCAGTCTGCCCCAGGGAGCGGGGACTAGTTGGTGACTGGCAGTAGCCTCTGACTGAGGTGAGGTGGGGATAGGGGGTGGGGGTTCCCCAGGGAGGGGAGACCCTGAGAGTGAGGGGTTACTGCCAGGGGCAGCCAGATAATGGGGCACCGGAGTCCAGGGAGGGACATGGGGGCCCAGTGGCTGTGGGACACTGGCCTGCAGAGGGTGCTCCGAGGCTGGAAAACTAGCTAATTCCCAGAAGACCAGCAGGAGGTGCTGCGGGGTGAGTCCCACATTGCTACAGGCAGCAAATACAATTATAGACCCAGAAGTAAACCTTTACACCAGAAAGGGGACATTGAGAGAAACTAAGGGTGAGACACATGTTTGTTTTCTTGTTTGGAGCCCTTGGTGCTAATTTCTCAGTAAGCAGTTGATTTGTTAATAATTATATTTTTTGATGGTCTTAGGTCAGCAACCAGCTATCTATTAAACAAGTCATATATGATAATTGCCACCACTATTTGCTAAATGATTAGGAAACTGATTCCTTGTGAAGAATACATTCTTTTTTATTCTGCTTGCAAATTGTCAGTTAGGCACACTTGTGATCTGCATATGCAAAATTATTTTAATTCAGTCTTTCCAGCACAAGTTTTCAAGTCAATTATCAAAATATGTAAATCCCATTTTTGGGGGGGAGGCAAGATAATCTATTTTATTTTTGTTGGTTTAATGTAGTAAAGCTAGATTGATACCCATAAAGTTAATGAATGAACAAGGGTCTCATATCAATCACATTTTCTGGCCACCAAATAGTAGACACAAGCCTTCAGTCCAGCTGCATAGAAACATCATAATGGTGATATGCTAGTCTCCATATTTCCTTAGAATTCTAAGACTACTTAGAAGGTTAGCTCTTCATGGCAAGGACTCTTTTGTTCCATGGTTCTACAGCACCTAGTACTATATAGTCCTGGTCCATGACTCGTTCTCCAAGATATTACCAAAATACAAAATAAGAAGAAGAACACACAAAATGCCATACTGGGTCAGACCAATTGCCCATATGGCCCAGTATCCTGTCTTTGACAGTGGTCAATACTAGAGCTTCCGGAGGAGTGTAGAGAACCGGGCAATCATGGCATGATCCACCATTGTCTTTCCCTCCTAGCTTCCAGCAGTCAGAGGATTCTGGTTCCTGAGCATAGGATCGTATCCCCAACCATCTTGTCTAATAGCCATTGATGGACCTATCCTCCATGAACATATCTAGTTCCTTTTTGAACCCAGTTACACTTTTGGCCATCACAACATCTCCTGGCAATTCTTTTTGGTTCTTAAGTATACATGAGCCTTGCTCAGCAATCCTTATGTTGCTGCATGGTAATATCAAATACAGTAAAAAAAAATATTCTAATAGTCCTTAAGAATCAAACCTTGGAAAATAAACAGCTAAAACAAGAACTAGATGGTCCCGAGGACTGGAAAATGGGACATTGTATCATTCATTCGCTTTTTAAGAGCCTTATCCACCAAGGTACTTAAGCATGTGCCTGACCTCAGTGGGGCTGTTCACATGCTTAAAATTAGACTTAATTACCTTGCTAAATTAGGGCAATGATCCAGTGTGAGTCAATAATATTTGAAAGTTATTCTCTAGTGGCAGCTTAGTGTCTTATGTGGAATGTAATGGTTGTTTGTCTAGTTCCTAGGGAACATGTAAGTGTTCATGTCCCCCAAACTACAGCTGTAGTTGGCATTAATTGGTGTCCTTGATAGGATTCGAAAGGGTTTGAATGGCCATGGAGATCAAGGCCAATCCTGCAAAGAGTGGTGTGCCTGCTTAACTTTATGCACTGTGAGTTAGTCCTATATGTCCTGGCAGTGGGATTTCTGCATGGTTTTGGGGCTGGGGCCGCAATGGGAGAAGGGTTACTTTGGCTGGGGTTCCTCTCCTCTTCTGTCCATGAAGCTGTTCCAACTGCTTTTGTGTTTGGTTTGGCTGTCTTGAATCTCTGTCTGGCTATGCCCTGGAGTCAGTCAGTCAGTGTCTCTCTCTCTCTCTCTCTCTCTCTCTTTCTCTTTTTATCCTGGAGGTACTAAACGTGAAGGGGTAGAATCTGATCCTCAATCCTGGCTGTAGACTGGAGGCCACATTAACAGCTCTTGCTGGTGGCAAGAGTCTGGAGAAAGTAGGGTTTTAATGTATTGTACGTCTGACCAGTTGGGAACCCCATATTGATAGATCTGCAGCTCCTTTCAGTAGTGGAATTTTAACAAAGGGCTGAGCTGCCTTCAGTACTTCAGAGTGATATAGAATTGATCATAAACCAAAGAGAGAACAATTCGGCATTGATACAAATACTCAAGTATGTTTGCTTCAGACAAAATTTTGTCCCTGCTTTGACTGCTTTTCAGATAAAAGGGAGTTTAATTATCATCTTCAATAATGTTTTGCATGGCATGAGTTCATTATAACTGATAGAGCAATTCCTACTATGTGGCTAGTATAACAATCCCCTCCCCTGTATAGTTCTGACACACAGAAGAAGAAATAATTATGAAAAAGACCCCCTTTATTTCCTGATCTGACCATAAGTCTTTCTCCATTTAAGAAGAGCATTACAATGGGATATCCAAAGAAATGAAAAAAAAATAGTAAAAAATTATCAATTTTCTTTAACAAAATAAAATCTAGGAATGTAAAGTTCTAAATTACACTGTGTTTCTGTTCAGTACAACTGAGCAATAGAAAAACCCGATTTTATTGGGATTATCAAAAACAATAATTGTGCTTTTTCTTGCTCATCTGCTTGAAAGCTCTTTTGTCATGAAAATGAGTTAAGTCAGCGATTCCTGGTCCTTCTACCTGCATCAACTTTTATTTCATTCACTGCAATTGAATTCAGAGGTGTAAAAAATAATTACCAGGAAATAAAATCCCTATTTTGACTGTTCTGTAGTTGTTTGATTTGTGGTTTAAATAAAACACACAGACAGACGGAGTCTTGGCTGTTCATACATTTCCCTATATTAAGAAAATAAACAAACAGCCAAAAAATGACTCGTTTGGTTATCTTCTAAGGGCTTGTTTCACTGGTGTTTGGAAAAAACTACCTCAAGTTGGGTACAGTAGTACAAGCTGCCCACAAATTCTGCTCTACTGGAGAATCTGGGGCTGGCTGGTGCAGCACAGAAAGTCAGAAGGGCCAACTAGGAGATGTTGCTTACAGGGTGGTTTTTATAATTTGTATTGTGGTAGTATCTCAAGCCTCTGTCTTGGACCAGGGCCTATTTACTGAGCAGATTTATCTGGAGGATCTTCTGTGGCACTCAGGCTGTAAATTAAAGCCAGATAAAGTTAAGATTAACCTGTAACAATGATAGATTTCAACCAAAATCACCAGAGCTAGATCCCCTACAATTGTCTAGTGCAGTGGTTCTCAAACTGTGGGTAGGGACCCCAAAGTGGGTCGTGACCCTGTTTTAATGGGGTCACCAGGGCTGGTGTTAGACTTGCTGGGGCCTGAGGCTGAAGCCAAAAGTCCAAGCCCCACCACCCAGGGTTGAGGTCCATCCCGGAGGGCTTCCATCCTGGGTGGTGGGGCTCAGGTTACAGTTCCCACCTGCCCAGGGCTGAAACTCTCAAGCTTTGGCTTCACCCCCCACCCCAGATGTGCGGGGCTCAGGCTCCGGCTTTGGTCCCCCTGCCTGGGGTTGTGTAGTCATTTTTGTTGTCAGAAGCGGGTTTGAGAAACCCTGGTCTAGTGGGTGTTTCCCACAGTAAGAAATAGTTGTTCAATTATGCCAAATTGACTGACTTACCATGACTGGATCAGGACTAGGTTAGCATATCTAGGGTGATGTGCCCTGACAACGCTATGCGTGGAAGCTTACACAACTCCTTTTATTGTTTATTATTTATCTGCATTTCTTTTAAACTTTCAGAGGAAAACAAAACAAACTAGGAGTATCAGCTGGAATGACTTTCACATTGGTTTTATAGTTATATCATGTTTTTATCAGCATTGCCAACTTCTCTACTATTCTACTGTGTTCTTTCTTACTGACTAGTATTTGTTTGTAGAAAAAAGTCCACATAGGTTTATCTTGTGATCATAATTTCTTTAACTTCCACTGTTAACAATTTTTGAATTTGTTCTCTTGCAGTTCTTAAATTCATGCCATTTGCCAGAGCAGATGACATTTCTCTAGCTGCTAGCTGACATGAGAATCTTTAATGACCATGCCCTAATCAGCAGTGGAATCTTACAGATACTGTGGGCCTGATTCACCTCTCTTAACTTGATAGTCCATCACTGATGATGATATTGTCACCGTTCTCATGTATGGCTACGCATATGACTCCAAAGTCCAAACCCTGATGCATAGAGTCGGCTGCATTGAGGGCATGGGAAGTCTGTATTTATTATGTTTGATGCAGCTCTGTGGCGTCTTTCACATGCAGCCTGGAGATGAATTTGTTGATCTTGCTCAAACCTGTCATATGCTGTTTTTGTCAGAGACCACCAGTGAGCCATTTGCTCAAGTTCTTTGGGATTTGATGCCAGCCCACTGGAGACTGCTCTGCAGATGATCTTTGAAGCGCTTATATGGACGACACTTCTTTCTTTTGCCCTGACTCAGCTCCCCATACAAGGTCTGTGTTGAGACACGGTGGTCTTCCATTTTGACGTCCAGTCCATCTAAGTTGTGCTTTCAGTAACATTTCCTCAATACGGGTTGTATTTGATCTTTCAAGGACCTCTGTCCTACCAGTGAATGCTCATTATTGAGCAGAGGGAGTGCATGTGAAATTGCTTAAGCTGTTTAATGTGATGTCTATAAAGAGTCCATGTCTCAGATCCATACAGGAGAGATGTTAGAACCACTACACTATAGAGCTTCAATTTGGTGGAGAGATGAATGTTGTGTTGGTTAAGACTTTTGTTCGGAGTTGGCCAAGGGCCTGGCTGGCTTTACTAATTCTGGAGGAAATTTCCTTATCAAGGGAACCGTGACTTGAGATGGTGCTGCCCAAATACTTGAATGGATCCACATTTTTCAGCTGTCTGCCTTGGATGAAGATGGCTGGCACAGGGGCATTGGAATGAGGTGCTGGTTGGAACAAGACCTCTGTCTTCCCGAGACTGATGGTGAGGCCAACGATCTGGGATGCTTCAGAAAATCTATCAATGATGACCTGAAGGCCATCGTGTCTATGGGCTGTCAAGGTGCAGTCATCTGCAAAAAGTGCCTCGATGAGAAGGCTTGGTCTTACTATTGAGTCCTCGAAGATCAAAGAGGGAGCTATCGAGTCGGTAGCGGATGTGTATCCCCTGATTCAAGTCTCTAATGGCATGGCTGAGGACACAGGCCAAGAACAAGTTGAAAAATACTGGAGCAAGTACACAGCCTTGCTTCACTCTATTCAAGATTTCAAACGCGTCAGAAAAGTCACCACTGGCAAGCACTTACACTGTTAAATGGTCGTGGAACAGGCAGATGATTTGTTTGAACCTTCTTGGGCAGCCCTTGTGCAGAATAGCCCATAGACTGACTCTGCTGACCATATCAAAAGCTTTGGTCAAAGTGATGAAAACTGCATACAGGTCCATGTTCTGCTCTAAAGATTTTTTTTCTGGACCTGCCTTACGACAAAGATCATGTCCATAGCACTATGACCTGGTCTGGCAGGTTCTCCTCAGAGTGAGGAGTCTGTTCAGTAGAATGTGAGCTAGTATTTTCTCTGCTGTACAGAGGATAGCAATGCCTCTGTAGTTTCCACAGTCAGTTTTGCTGCCTTTGTTTTTGAACAGTGATACAATAATAGCATATTTGAAGTCTTGTGGCATTTCTTCTTTCTCTCCTGCTCAAGATGTCATGAAACACCTCTCTGGGTGGGACCTGCTACTTAATTCAGTCCTGCTGGAATACCATCCTTTCTGGAGGTTTTGAGTTGTTTGATGGCTTTCATAACTTCCTCAACCGATGGAGGGAAGTTGTGATCCTCTTTTATGAGTTTCTCAGGTAAATGATTAAGGACATCCTGATCGACTGTGAATGGTCTATTGAGTAGACTATTGAAGCATTCAGCCCATCTCCATAAGATTCCCTCTGTCTTTCATCAGGGTTGTGCAATCTGCCGACTTCAAGGGGGCTGTGCCAGATTTAGATTGTAGACTGCTTTGAGAGAGTCCAAGAACATCTTTGCGTTGTTTGTATCTGCATAATGCTGAACTTCTGCAGCTTTCCTTTCCCACCGCTCATCTTGCATTCTCCTCAGTTCAGACTGGGCCTTGCTCTGTATGTACTTAAGCCTACCTTTCTTTGAGATGGAGGTTAGTTCATACTGCCATTCAACAAATGCTTTATGCTTGTCACTTAGGAGTTTGGAAATATCCTCATGGTTCTCATCAAACCAATCATGGTGTACTCTTTCCTTTGGGCTTAACACTCATTTAGCTGTGTCAATAATCACATGTTTGGACTAGTTCCATTTTTCTGTTGGGTTGCCAGTGACTGGTGAGCATGAAAAAAGCTTGTCATCAAGTGACTTCTGAAACGGCACCTGATAGTTGGCATGCCTGAGATTTGCTATGTTGAAGGCTGTTCTATTAAATTTGGGACGCTTGCGCTGTGAAGGGACTATATGCAGGTTAAGCACTGCTCTTACTAATCTGTGGTCTGTCCAGCATTCTGCACCACTCATGGCTCTGGTCATTCTGATATTGTGGATGATTTAGTGGGTGTTGGTCCTACTTTGAGCAGGGGATTGGACTAGATGACCTCCTGAGATCTCTTCCAACCCTAATATTCTATGATTCTATGTCTTGTTGGCCAGTGATAACCTAGTCACTCAGGTGCCATTGTTTGGACTGTGGGTGTATCTGTGTCATTTTATATCTATCATTTTGCCTAAAGATGGTGTTCATGATGGGCAGACTGTGTTCTGCACATTTACCCAAGAGAAAGTCTGTTGCTGTTCATCTTTCCCACTCCATGTCATCCTGTCACACCTCTCCAGTCACTGCTGTCTCTGCCAATTCTAGTGTTAGTCTCCCAGCAGGATGAGCTTGTCATACACAGGGGCTGATCTGATGATGGAGTCCAGATCAGAGTAGAACTGCTCCTTGCTTTCCTCTGTGCTGGTCAGTGTAGGTGCTTAGGCACTGATGAGAGTGCCATGCCATAGAGGATTCAGGGGAAATTGAAGTTTCATGAGCCGTTCATTCAGGCCAACAGGGAGGTCAGGGAGGAGTTTCAAGAGAGATGTTACTGTTGCAAATCCAACTCCATGGATCCTGTAGTCTTCCTCTCCTTTTCCTTTCCAAAAGGAAGTGTAATCGCCTCCTAGCTTACTGATAGAAACTTCTCCGGCCAATCTAGTCTCCCTCAGTGCTGCGATATCAATATTGTTCTCTGGAGACAAGAACTGTTCTTCTCTCAGGCCTTTGTGCAGTGCCTCCGTCCATAAGGGTGTGGACATTCCATGCTCCTAGAATGAGTCTTTTCTTTGTTTTTCAACTGCTGTAGGATGATCTGCCAGCCGTGGTAGTCTGGCCAGAGGTTATGGGGCAGGCAATGTTTAGGGCACCCTTTAAGCCTCTTCCCTTAACAAGGGTGAGCAGAGCTATCCTAAAAAGGGCTGCTCAGTCACTTAGGATGCTGCCGAACTTCTCCGCTTCCCCGGGGATGGAGCTGAACACAATTGTAGCACGATTGTGGCTACGACTGCCAGTGGTCATCTCCACCAGTCGCTTCACTTGGCCACGCCACCACTGCCGCAGGACTTGGATTAATGATATAATGTTGATGATGATGAGATTGGATAAAATTATGTTAATGGGAGGAGAGTTGCAAGAGAACCTGTGTGGGAAATTTTGGAGTGAGAAAGCCGTTGCACAGGGGCAGTCCCGCTCTGTCGGCCGCAGAAGCCAGATTCCAGGCATGAAGAATTGTTACAGCTGGAAACTTCCTTAGCTGCAGTGGGTGACTAGGACATCTTCAGTGCCTTGTCATGCTCTCCATGCCCCACAGCACGTTGCTGAACTGCCTTCATGGCCATTGAATCACAAATTGATTTCTTCAGCCCAGTCCTCCAGAACAGTCTTTGCATGCTAGAGAAAGCAAGTTTTCCTATCTTGCAGAGGGTAAAAAAACCCATCAGCTACCCTGATTCATCTCTCTTAAGTTAGGACTAAAGAATTACACTCCTATAGGTGAGAGAATAATCAGACTCAAAGTCTGACTTTAAAAAGGGGATGGGAAAGGGACAGACCAGACTAACCTCTGGAAAGAGAATTAATTTAAATAAGCAGTTTAAGTCATTGTCATCTCAGAGTTGAGAGTCTCAAGTGTTTGGCAGCTGAAATAATAGTTCGGGTTAAACTGAAACTGAAGGGATAGATAATGCCCCAGTACAATGATTGTCATGCTGAAGGAGAATATGAACTACTGTTCTTTATCTTTCCTAAGTATCCAAAGCTCTTAGACTTGCAATAAAATATTCATAGGCAAAATGAATAAGCGACAATGCATGAAATTATGTTTATTTACTTGCACATGATATGAAAATTAGAACACTAGTTTTGTTCAGAAGATCACAGCAAAAATTGCTAACATTTCCTTCCCTTAAGGGGGGGAGTATTTTCTTCTTTCCACAAAATGCTTCCTTTTTCCAACTGATCTTAATGCAAAGATCAGAACGGTTGGAACACAAACAGATTCACATCTCCAGTGCCCATACAAACCACACATGCACGTGCACTTTCTCTTCCTCTGGTATCTTGCTCATAGTAAATAAGATACAAAGAAAATAATCCATCATCTAGGGCTAGTGATTACTGTTAAGTCTCTTTTGGTGAAATTACACTGCACTAGATTTTATGTCTAAGGTCAGATTAAAGGTATTAATAATGAACACTGCTTGACTGCAGAGGATTTGTAGCAAGCAGCTTTGAAATCCAGTGGTATTAAGGATACTGCCTATGACAAGCTAGAGATGTGTTGTGATTCTTAACATATAGCTCAAACAGAAAAATTGTTGAAATTCTACTGAAGCAGGCACATATATGCTTGCAGCATCAAATCAATGTAAGAAGTAATGTATAAATATACCCTTCTGCTTGAAAGGTTTGCTATATTACAAACAATAAAGGTTGTCAGACCCAGTAAATTATGAGATTTTTACCAACAGAATAACTCATTTTAATCTTAATCGTAGGACTGCAAAGCTTTATAAGAACTGAGTATTAGATTATAAAGTACTTTTCAAGAACACACTAACTAGAACCGCTCCTATTTGGGCTGTGCTGGCATTAACATTTTACAATTCCAAATAATATTCTTAGTCATTTGATCTATACCATTCTAATTTGCTAAGCTACAAACACGATAAATATCTTACTAGGATGCCTCTCTCACAAAATCAGATGTGTTTATTTGGAACAATAAAATGCATCTGATTAAATCAGATGCAGTCTGAGAATTAAAAGATTATAGAAAGTGACTTGTGAACTAAAAGGTTTCACGAAACTTGCCAATGAGCAGTTTGAAATTAATGTGATGTAAAATATTAAGTTGATTCACTTATAAGCATTGTCAGAAGTAATGAAAATAATTTATTGTCTGAGCTTTTTAATGGAAGGTGATCTTTACTTGGGAACAGAGAGGGTCTAAAACTGGAACCTCAAATCTAAATCTCTTGGCATTTTTAGGGGGAGGACCTTTGGGATTCAAATCTTAGCTCCAAACCCCAACTTCTACTGTCTCATTCTGAACTGAATTCTAAAGCAGAAAGACCTTAGGAGCAGGCGGCATTCCTGTCCTGCTCCAAAGAAAATCTGAGCACATTGTAGAGAATCAGACTTACCCCTTTCCTTGGATTTGGCTCTTTATCAACAGATAAACTAATATCAATATAACTGATTGGTGGCTTTTAGGGTTCCTTCCCTTCCACATCTCTGTATTAGATCCCTCAGCCCCTGGGCTACTCCCATCTCTCTTTATGGAGGGTATAAGTAGAGAGCCGTGCCCACAATGAGCCAGCATGAATCAAATAGTGTCTCCCAGCAGCGGTCAAATACCTGCCAACAGGGTGGCTCCATAGAGGCACCCTGTCACACTTCTACAGAGCTATTTTCCAGTACCAGTTTGGGTACAGTCAGTCTCATAAGAAGAATCTTCCTGCATGTTGTTAAACTCAGGCTGATAGAAATCTTTTCTATATAGCTTGATTGCATGACAATTGTTTGAGATTTCCATGCTGTCAACTGCAAATCTCAACCTGCAGCTCATCTGGCTCTGAACACCATGTTGGTGGCTCATCAGTAGGCATTTTAAATGGACCCTTTTGTGTGTGCTACCTCTTAAGCATAATGTGAATTCACTCCATTCCGTTCTGGGTTTAGATGGTTTTAAAAATATGTTTGGCGCTATAATAGACATATGGTAGGATGTACGCCATTCATTTAAAAACAGATGGAATGCTAACAGCATTCAGTACATGTGATGTGTGTGTGTGTGGGAGGGGATGTTTTCTGTTACGCGTTGGTGTGGGAAACACGGTTGTCTAACCATAGTATGAAAATTGATCAGCTGTAAAGCTGACAATGCCTGCAATCCGAGGACTGATTAAACATTTTCTATCAAAACTCTTTTTCTATGGAAAAATGGGTTTTTGACTCAACAAAGAGTCTTTTCATGCAAAAAATTTTGATTTATCTTTGGGGTTTAAAAAAAAACTCCTGAAAAGTGAAATATCTCTATGTGGTTATGCTGTCACCGGGGCGATGGGAGCTGTAACTCAATTGCGTTATGCCCCATTCACCTCTACTATATCTCCCAGGATGCTAGGGTCTCCCCTAATGCACTACCTTCCCTCCAAGAAGGGAGACTATAATGCATCCTGGGATATGTATTTCATTCGGGTAGCTTGGTCAATGGAGAAGAGGTGGGAACATGAGGAACCCAAACTACAGGTCCCATGAGACACCATGCCAATGCTTCTGAATCAAAATATTTCTGTATTCAAATGTTCATCAAAAGTCAAAATTTTCCTTGGGGTGGGAGCAGGGAATCATTTGCTGTCAGCTCCATTTGCTACAGTGACTGAATGAATTTATCAGGTCAGTGTATGTGACATTTCTACTATCTAGATCAGTGGTCTAAATGGGGTGCGCAAGAGGATCAGGCGGGAGTCCGAGCAGCTTTTTTTTTTTTTTTGCTTTGACCGTCAGAGGGCTGTGTGCTCAAAATTTTTTTTTACCGATAGGGGTGTGCGATCAAAAAAGTTTGGAGACCACTGATCTAGACTGTTGAACAGTTGTGTCCCCTCAATTCTCCAACTTGGGATGCCTTTTACACTGCTTCACTTTCAGAGAAACTACTCCTGGTCAGCTTACGCAAAACCTCCAGTATGTAAATTACTCCTAGCTATACTGCATGAGTGCTTTGGTCAGCCACTCTCGAATTACACTGCAGAGCAACACCAGCAAATTGCCAATCCCATACTTCTCCCAGAAATGTGCATCTTGTACTGTCCAGCCTTCTCTTGGGCAACGCCAGCTCATATAAAGTCAGTCATTTTATAAATGTAAAATGAGATGCCCAAATGAAATGTCCCAAATACTTCAATCCAAGCACATTGCCTAGATAAAACAAATTTATTAACTACAGAAAGATAGATTGTAAGTGATTACAAGTAATGAGGCATACAAGTCAGAACTGGTTACAAAGAAATAAAACGTAAAATGCAACTAATACTTAACCTAACAAGCTAAGTAAATTCAAAGCAAGTATCTTTCACCACATGTTTTCAGAAAGGATTCCTCCCTCAGTCCTAAGCTGTTTTTTCCCCTCAGGTGTTGTGGCTGCTGTGGGTAGAGAGAAAGGGAGGAATAACTTGGGGCACCTGTTCCCCATTCTTTATACGTTTTCCTCTTCTTTGAGAATCATCTGTAGCTGGGATTCAGGTGACAGAAAGTCTGTAGGGATGGGAACCTCCAGCTGTTTCTTTACCAAGATATCAATTTGTTTCTCACACCCTTTTTCCTGCCAAAGAATGACCACTTAACTAGGTGATGGTCCAAGGTTTCATTGACACCTGACTAAGGCATCCGTTTGCCTTTTGTCTCTGAGGAACTGGTTGTGGCTGCTTTTCTAACTTGGAACATGTCACAGTAGAATTTTATAACTTTACATACAATGTTGCCACGCATTTTAGCAGGATAATAAATGGCTCAGCAATTTATGAGCTTCCAAATGATGACTCACAAGCCATACTTTGCACAAAATTTTTCATAGCCTTGAAAAAGGGGGACATAGAGATACAGACTGTCACAGTGTAATACAAGGATCAAGTCTAAGAATAAAGGCAAATTATTGCAAAAGATTAGGACTATAAAAAGAGTAAAAATATAATGAAGCACATCCAAGGGCTCTAGTTAGACCCTCTATGGATCGAATCATAGAATTGTAGGACTGAAATTTTTTCCATCTTCTTTCATAGGTCATGTTTTATAGACCTTAAATCATTTCTGTTGCTCTTCTCTGGACTTTCTCCAATTTGTCCCCATCTTTCCTGAAATGTGGCACCCAGAACTGGACAGAATACTCTAGTTGAGGCCTAATCAGGCTGGAGTAGAACAGAAGAATTACTTTTCATGTATTGCTTAAATGCTCCTGCTAATACATCCCAGAATGATGTTTGATGTTTGTTTTTTTTTAATTGCAACAGTGTTACACTGACTCATATTTAGCTTGTGATCCACTAAGGCCCCCAGATCCCTTTCTGCAGTCCTCCTTCCTAAGCAGTCATTTTCCATTTTGTATGTGTGCCACTGATTGTTCCTTCCTAAGTGGAATACTTTGCATTTGTCCTTATTGAATTTCATTCTATTTACTTCAGGACCATTTCTTCAGTTTGGCCAGATCGTTTTGAATTTTAATCCTATCCTCTAGAGCACTTGCAGCCTCTCCTAGCTTGGTAGTGCCTACACACTTTTAAAGTGTACTTTCTATGCAACTGTCTAAATAATTGATGAGGATATTGAACAGAACTGATCCATGCGGGACCCCATTTGATATGCCCTTCCAGCATGACTGTGTACGACTGGTAACTATTCTCGATGTTCTTTTGGTAGGTGTGCCTTGCTCTCGGACCTCACCTGCTGCATGCACTGTGTCCAGTCACAGGTGGGCCCATGGCCTTGTTTCATCCTATCCCCTCACTGCCCCTTTTAAGGTGATGTATGCCACAGGGGTGTATGGGAGAAGCAGTCCTTGTGCCCCTTAGGTTCAGGAATTTTGATTGCTCCTCATCCTTGCTTGACAAGCACAAAACTGGGGGGAGACAGACTCCTCTTCAGTCTTGGGTCAGGTACAACCCAGCCCCTCCTCTCCTAAAGAGTTATTAAAAAGTTAGAAGTTGCAATTTGGTCAGTCAGTTAAGGATGTTTTGACCCGAAGAAAAATTTGTATGTGGTATTTCACTTTGTTCCCATGATGGAGTGAAATAATTAAGAAAACAATTTATTTTAGCTGAAGGCACTTGTAATATACTACTTCAATTAATCTCATTAGCTGTAAATATGAGCTAGATTTAGATATAGACCCTTTGGATATTTTGTGCAGTTTTCGAGAAACAAAAGGGCTATTGCATTAATACAGGTCTAGCTAAAAACCAAAGGAACAGAAGCTCAGTTTTAAGTACAACTATGATTAAAAAATAATAAACGTTGCACTTCATAACACTTTTCCCACGTAGCTCTCAAAGTACTTTACAAGGTGGCAAATCGTCATTACAGGTGGGGAAACTGGAGCACAGAAGTGAATGGCAATGATTATGAAGAACTGAGCCCTGAGTGACCTTCAGCCCAAGGTTGCACAAATCAGAGGCAGAGCTTGGGAATACAGCGGAGTGTCTTAATTCCCATTTTGATGCACTAACCACTGAACTATACCACCTCTTACCTTTTAGACAAAATTAATATTTGAAAATTATAGCTGGACAGAAGAATAAATGTGTGTAGCCTTTCCACTACACTAGTTTAGGGGAATACTTCAGATTACATCAGAACTCTTAATGATAGAAAATTTGTGGGAAAAGTATTTCTCTTCCCTTCCTGCCCATCCTGTTCTTCCCCCCCACCGCCCCTAGCCCGAGTTCTACATGCCCATCAACTTGCTGGTATTTCTTTCCCAAATTACTACACAATAGGCAGGGAGAACAGCACTGATTTGCCAAGAAGATAGGCCATTACACTGACCTTAAAGTAGATGAGTAAACTGAATTCATCTATTTTAGTCCTGTCCTGATTCACTGAATTCATCCATTTTAGTCCAGTCCTTTTCCCATTTACCCTTTTTAATTAAATGGAATATAACAGACAGAAAATCTATACTGTCAGCTGTATAGAGCAGTCCCTTTTGAATAGAAAATGTCCATTAAAAAAAATGTCAAATAGAAAATGCAAAAGTACTTTCACAAACTCTTAATGACTCTCATGTAAAGGCAGCTTAGCCTGTGAACCTGTATCTGTGGGAATTTGTAATCACATGGTAAAACTGAAAGGTGAAATTCAGTTCCCCCAGGCTGTTGCCCAATAAGCTTTATACCACCCTTCAGTACGTCTGGGAAAGGAGTTCCACAAACCTTCCCGTTTCACAGATGCTTTGACTGAAACAATGACTAAGATCCATACAATACTGCTGCAGCAATAAAGCTGGTAATCAAAATAAAGACAGGGTAGCTGAGTGAAATGCATTCATCATAAAAGTAAGTTAAGTGCTGTGCTTCCATTTCCCACTGTTCTATGCATGGGGGAGATCTGACCGTGTCTGTATTCTTATGTAATATGTTTGCATGAAGCCATAAAGTTAGCCCTATGTGGAATATGACAAAGGAATATTCACAGCTGTGAATCTCCTTTATTATTACTAACAGTTCAGCAGCCATAGATGGTATTTGTGGCTCTGATCTGCTTTCAGTAGAACATTTTCCATTAACACTGTGGAGGCTGTGAGTAAACCGTGAAAAAATATTAAGTCGTTCTTTCTAACCAATGTACCTTTTAAAGAAATGAGTTTCCTCCCAGGTTGAAAAGCTTGGAAATAGTGAGTTAACCTTTCCGGCAGTCTTAAATTTGTTTTGTGTTTTGTATGTCTTGATTTGAAAATATAGCCAGGCCCCTTCTTGTTTGTTCCTCTTGCTTGGAAGAAATATACCTAGATATTTCCATATGCAATTTGCTTTTTGCAAAGCACTTCATTTCTAATACAAAGCTGCTACACACATTGCAACTTGAATGTAAAAGGAGGTTTCCAAAACAATTCAAAGACAATTCACTGTTCATTTCAGATAAATATAGAGCAAGAAAAATACCTGTGTGTTTCAAATTAAAGATGAAATGATATAAATGGGAAAAGTAGCTAATTTATGCCTTTCATACCAAATCAGGTTGACACTGCTGTCAAACTCATTCTGTGGACAGCACCAAATCCTCTTTTTATAGTTATGGTTAGAGGGCTCAAATATACAGTTAGGATTAAATCCTGCCTTCTCTTCTGTGGAGACAGAACTCCCACTCCTGTTAATGGGAGGCTTACACACAAATCAAGGGTAGAATAGGTCTTTAGGTAGCAGTTAAAAGATTGATAGCCTTATGTAACCTGCTAGGGACACCCAGAGCCATGGTTACCCCTCTGCCTCAACAGAGTGATCTTTGCTGGTGATTAGACTGGGTCTCAGCTCTCTGTCACACCAGCCTGCCTTCCTCCCCAGCAAACTCATCAAGGCTCTCCCAGCCCCAAACTCTCCCAGCAAGTAATAATCCAGCCTCCGAGCTCCTCCGAGATGGTTCTCTGCAATGCACAGCCCCTATCACTGTGCCTTCATAGAAGATATTAAGTTCGTGGCTTTTTTAAAGAGTCAATACATTACAGCTTATTAACTGGGGGTAAACGCATCCTTCTCTTCAAATACAGCATTGGGTCAAATTATAGTAAAAATAAAAACAAATTTATTAACAAAAGAACATAGGTTAAGTGATGCCAAATAGGAGGAATACAGGTAGAAATGATTACAAACAAATAAAAGTAAAAACACGCACCTTAAAGACTAAAACTCAATCTAGCAAGATACAGTCTTTGTTCAAGATGATTTCTCTCACCCACAGTCTCCTTTTCAGCCTTGAGTTAACTGCCTGCCCAGGAACCATCAGAGAGACCAAATCACTTGGTTCCTTTGCCTCAATGTGAAGAATAAAGATGGAGCCTCTCTCTCTCTCTCTCTCTCTCGCTTACAAAAACATACCTTTTGGGGATATATTACAAGTCAGGAGGGCCTCTGGGGATTCAGTCCTCCTATATGTCTCTGGGGTGCAGGAGCCATGTTAATTTTCTGTCTCTCGAGTTCAGAATCACTCCCAATGGTTTAGCTGGATGGCTTTGTTTACTGATAATATGTAAACTGAGGTAAACCCACATTTGTTTGTCTAGGACAGACCAGTTCATCACCTTTACCTAGGCTAGGCTGTATGGTTTTAAACAGGTTCTAGTAACATCATACAGAGGGAATTCATAACTCAATATATAATGTTAACACATGCTGTGACGTTGCAGTCTATATGGTTTTATAAAAATATGATAAGAATATAATGTAACTGGGATATGCTTCATGCAAAAGGTCTCTTGTAAGGTATCATTACAAAGCTTATAATCTTCTGAGTGTGATCATCCTATTTGTATAAATGTACCACTCTTGTATCTAAAACTAGAAATACAAAATATAACTCTGAGGACCTATTGTAATTATGCAAAGCCATTAATGGTGGTTTGGAATCTTGATGACTCCCATTAACCAGGACCATTGTCTGCAGATGGCTGTGTTTACCTGTGAGTCTTCCTGTATATGTGTGTGCTGGCAAGTGGGTAATGAAGTCTTGCAGTGACATGTGATCATGTCACCTGTCGGAGAATAACACACTTGAACTGGATATCATCTTTAACCTGGTGCTTTTCCAGTGGGGGTGAGGGGGGAGAATCCAGAGGGACAAAGATTCCCGCCTTATCCAAAAGATATATAAAGGGGTGGAACAGAACAAAGGGGAGAGAGAAGAGCCATCATGAAGAATCCTCTAGCTACCACCTAAGCTGGAACAAGAGCTGCACCAGGGGAAAGAATTGTGCCCAGGCCTGGAAGGTGTCCAGTCTGAGGAAAAAACTTACTGAAGCATCTCTAAGGGTGAGGATCTTATCTGTATTTAGTTTGATTAGACACAGATTTGCACATTTTATTCTATTTTGCTTGGTGACTTACTTTGTTCTGTCTGTTACTACTTGGAACCTCTTAAATCCCACTTTCTGTATTTAATAAAATCACTTTTTACTTATTAATTAACTCAGAGTATGTATTAATACCTGGGGGAGCAAACAACTGTGCACATCTCTCTATCAGTGTTATAGAGGGTGAACAATTTATGAGTTTACCCTACATAAGCTTTATACAGGGTAAAACAGATTTATTTGGGTTTAGACCCCATTGGGAGTTGGACATCTGAGTGCTAAAGACAAGCACACTTCCACAAGCTGTTTTCAGGTAAACCTGCAACTCTGGGGCAAGTAATTCAGACCCTGGGTCTGTGCTGGAGCAGATGGGAGTGTCTGGCTCAGCAATACAGGATGCTGGAGTCCTGAGCTGGCAGGGAAAACAGGAGTAGAGGTAGCCATGGCACATCGGTTGGCAGCTCCCAGGGGGGTTTCTGTGATCCAACTCGTCACACATGCATTTTACGATCATATTAATAATCCGCATGTTGTCAGTCATCAAATAATACCTCACAAGACATATTTTGTACCAGTATCATTGCAGTAGTATGTAGGGTGTGATTACAAGGATGCCAATAGTCACACCTTACTCTCTCTTAGTACCATACTCCTTAAGTAGGCCCAGTGAAACCACTGTGAAATAAGATACATCTCAGCATGAATAAGGGCATCAGAATCTGGCCCTTACTAAGTGTGGGGTTTGTGGCCTGTGTTATACAGGAGGTCAGACTACATGATCTGGTGGTCCCTTCTGGCCTTAAATTATGACAGTTATTTCTTCAATACCTCTTTGTTGCATTCAGTGTCACATAGGGGGGAAATATTGAAGCCGAGGATAAAAGATATCCAGTATATTTAGGCTATAGAGGTGAAATGTATTAATGTTGTAACACGGGGGCCTACAGTTCTCAGGCCTGTAAGATATTTAGCTTAGCCAAACAAGGTGTCAGGCCTAAAGAAAGACTTGACATAAGCAACTAACCAGTAAGTGACCCTAGATCATAGGTTGTCACAAGATAGCAATGACCTTATATCACAGGATGTCATAAAATAGAATGCTCCATTAAGTGTGTTAAACTGCTGATATTTGGTACTTCCTGCAATGTACCAGTTAAAGCCAGTTAGAGTGTTTTGAGGAGTTTTGCAGATATAGAGTATCAGCAGTATGCTAACCACAAGTTATGGTGATTAATGTAAATGTTAATGAGTATAAGGAGAATCAACAAGTTAGCCTATGAAAAATGGGGCATGCAAAAGTAGTGGGATGTGGAAGTTCAAATAGGGAAATGGGGTTGAAACCTTAATAATAATAATTAATAACGTAGAAACCGCAGTGGGTGTCAGCATATCCTATTATAAAAGCGGTATCATGGCCTGCATGCCTTGGCGGATGCCAGGATGACACCCACCAGGGGTGGGGGTGAGGATGATGATGAAGATAATGACTGACACTTCAGGGTTAACCCCAACAGGAGAGGTGAGTGATGCCAGTCATAGAACTACATGCTTGTCGAACATTCTCTATCTGTTGTTTGTATTTCAGTGTTTGTAGGATTGTTTATTTGCTTAGTGGATTTGTTAATAAAGGGACGTGACAAATTGTAATTGTTTCTCATGGGTTCCTTGGTGCTCCCATTCTAATACCATTAGTAATAGTCATCCTGATGCTGTGGCCATTTGGGAGACTGAACCCATATTCTTAGACTGGTCTAAGAAATCAATCAATACACAAATTCATCAATTATGCTAGAATACAGTTCTCTTGAAGGCTTCTATTTCTGCCCTTTGTTTCTCATCCTTTCCTCTTGCCTATTTCTCTCTATCTTCTCTTTGTGTCCCTCCTCCTTTATTGAGCCAGGAGAAGCAAACCATTGATGTGGGAGGAAGGTAAAGAATAGGATTCTCTCTTCCCTTCTCCCTCTACTGCCCATCTAACACAGAACAAAGGAGTGAAAAATTCATCCAAAGGGAAGTTGCATAGACTTGAGAATGATGTATTCTGACACCGTGTTCAGTTTTTACCGGCTTATGTTTATAATGTGTCTTCTCACCAACCAATGTTAAATATTGTGGGTGCAATTTTGAAACCTGTGTGTCTAAGCTAGATACCCGAAGCAGGACACTAAGATGTACTGGATTGAAATTGGGCCCACAGGCCTTAAGTTTACATCACACTGATCTCCTCAACTTTGCAAAAGACTTGACAATCTATTAAGGTGATTTTCATTCCTTAAATGTTCTGCTTCCTCTTAGAGTTATAGCTGGCTATCCTCTCTGTTGTCATCCTTACCATTCTTTCATCATTCAGAATGACTGGGGTAGGCTATCAATAACCTGCACAACACAAATTAATAGCTTGAGTTATTCAGGTGATATTTGCTATGGGTAATTAAAGCTCCCTTGTAGACCCATTAGATGAAGGGCTATATACTTACTTAACCCACACACAGACTTTTGATAGATGAAGAAAAGGAATGGATCTTAGTGTGATTGTCTTGTGTACCCTGTTCTTAATGATGACCCCATGAAACATGTCTCCTTTCTGTCTTCCTCCTCCTCTTTGTCTTCCTTCAAAAGGGCCTTTGAAGAGAGATTCAGGCAGCAAAAGAACAGGAACTGTGCTTTTTTTGGCCCCATCACTAAACTTCTTCTGTCACCCCCAAACAAAATCTTATATTTCTAGGGTGGCTAACAGTGCTACTTAGTTCTGTTGTAGATTAAGGTGGGAATTAACCATTTGCATAACTAACAACTAACAAGCAACCTTTTTTGGTACTTTCTTGCTTCATTCATTCTTTTATTTTTCAAAGGTGCAGGAATGTTATATGCTATTTTTGAGAGCTCCCTTGAAAGTGTATTCATTGTAATTAGCCAATAATGACACAGAATATAGATTCCTGTTTTATCAAGATTGCTGTGTCATTGTCAAACCAGTTGTTGCAGTTCATCCTAGAATTCACTTTATTTTTTTCTGGAACAAATAAATATGTTGGGGTTTTTAAAAATATTTTTATTTGAAATGGTAGATGTTACCAAGCAGCGCGTTTTTATTTGTCTCATTTTTTGATATTCATTCATCTAATTAAAAGGACTATTGCAAGGTTTGAATAACCATCAAAAATATAAAGCATTATTTTCTCTGTTTAATAGATTTTCCCTTCCTCTCCCCCACCTCCTTGTTGTTTTATGGACAATTGACAGCTTTAACTATTTTGGTCTCTGTGAAGTGGTGGCTGTTTGTGTACCCAGGCATACTTTTTCTATATGCATTGTCTGTAGTAGCTTACAAATGTGAATACACCTTTGTTTGTAAAAGCTTAATTGTATTTGTCAGAGCTTTCTAAAGTTACATTTTATTTTCCCTGATGTCACCATTACTTTCCATAAACAACTGGTTCATTAATTTTAAAGCAAACAGCTTTAACTATTTCTAAACATAGTTCCAGTAATAAAACTTTACGATAGCATTTATTTTAGCTCTTTTTATTTTATAAACAAAAGTTGAACAGAAACTTTAAAATGTATAATCTGAGCTCTGGTAAGGAATGTAAATCCATGTCGTCATAATACTATTGTATATCCTTAAAAAGTGACAGAGTCCTGTGGCACCTTAAAGTCTAACAGACGTATTGTCATAGAATCATAGAATATCAGGGTTGGAAGGGACCTCAAGAGGTCATCTAGTCCAACCCCCTGCTCAAAGCAGGACCAATTCCCAACTAAATCATCCCAGCCAGGGCTTTGTCAAGCCGGGCCTTAAAATCCTCCAAGGAAGGAGACTCCACCACCTCCCTAGGTAACGCATTCCAGTGCTTCACCACCGTCCTAGTGAAATTGTCGCTTTTTACAGATCCAGACTAACACGGCTACCCCTCTGATACTTATATATCCTTGTTATTTCACATAGGGTGATATTTTTCAAAAGCCCATTCACTGTGTCAGTTAGGCACTTTAATTTTTTTTTATCCATAATGCAATAGGATGTGCTGGCCATCTTCCTGGTTTCAGCATAGGGGATCACTCCTTCTGTAGGAGAACGTGTGAAAAGGGAACTCTCTAATCAGCTCCTTGGGACATATCGCTACGTCAGTTAGCAAAGGGACAGCAAAGTTATGAGAGGGAAAGAGCCACTTAGGCTGGGGATGTTGGGAATCTAGCTTTCCCTCCCACCTCAGCAAGACCACAAGCATGAACAAATAACCTGCTCCCCATCCTCTGTGTAAGGATGGAAGCACTGGTTGAGTAGAAAATATGAGCAAAATTATTTGTAAAGACAATGTTTAAAAAGATATTTTCATAAGGTATTTCACACAGGGTCTGATCCTACATTGCCTTGCACCAATTTTATATCAACATGTAAAACTGGTGTAACTGAAGAATCAGGCTCAGTATGCGCAAATTTGATCACATGGATTCCTGAATAGAAATTCGTACCGGAATTCAGTAGGCCAAATGATACCTTTGTTAACATATCAGGAAACCCCACTGAAGTGAAAGAGGAAGTCAAGATGGAGTGTGCCCCGTGTGAATTAGAAGTAAGTCAATTGACAATGACTGTAGAAAATACCCTGGTTATGGGCCATTGAACTGACTCTAATTAATTTAGGAGACTGACACATTCTGTCCAAAACAACTGCCTCACTCTGCTGAACAGCACAAATGGTACAATTCTAATCTATAGTTGCTGATTCAGGGTTGACAGAGCAGCTTTAGACATTTTGAAGAAACACCTATTGTTATTGCTGTTTAATCAACTTTGCTGTCTCAGTTCTAGGCTATTTTCCAACCATTTCCCAGTATCTGTTAATGGTTGTGGCTTTGTAATTGTAGCCCAGAGGGAGTAAGGAGGGTTATGCTGCACTTAACTTAGTACCAGGCAAGAGGTCAGTAAGGAAATAAAGCTATTCAGAGGCAACTGAAAATGCACTTTGCAGTTGTAAATTGGGTTTTGTGCACAAAATAGGTATGCAGGCGAGCAACCTTGGGATTTGCTGTGTGCAGTGAGAATCTGTGCCTATACATTGAGCAAAGATGTACACACCGAGTAAGGTGCACACCGATTTGGGCCTCATTTTATTTATCTGTCACCAAGGAGAACTAGTACTATTTGAAAAAACAACAAGGAGTCCTTGTGGCACCTTGGAGACTAACAAATTTATTTAGTCTCTAAGGTGCCACAAGGACTCATTGTTGTTCTTTCTGATACAGACTAACACGGCTACCACTCTGAAACCAGTACTATTTGAGTACTTTTGAAAGGCTATGTGGCTAATGTTGAGGTTATTGCTGTGGAGCTTTTAACCTTCTCAAACGATTGTAAGCTGCCTGTGGAGTTGCTGATGGTGTTTGGCTTAAAGAACTATCTGACTGAATAGAAAGGGTATATAAGGAGGAAGACTATAAAAGTACTTTGGATGCCTTTGAAATAATGTTGCCCTTAGGAAATGGGAGACCAAGATACAGTCTATTAATTAGGGGCCTTACTCTCTGAAGATGACCAGCAACACTCCTATTGATTTGAAAGTGAGCAGGAAAGGACCCTAACATTTGTTTAATCTAGGATGTCAACTAATTTTGCATACTTGGTAGTATCAGATGGTAGCTCGCCTGCTGAAGCAGTCAGGGCCCCAGCTTACAGGCTGACAGGCTCCACAAGGGGAATGAGGCAACTCGGGTTCACCTGGGAATATTAACTCACTGAGTAACTGGGAGGTAGTTAATTAGGCAGGGAAGCACTTGGGCATGCTAAAAGGCTCAGAACCTCAATTAGCAAGGACTCCTGTAGAGAAAGGAAGCTCTGCAGCAGGGGAACTCATGTGGAGCCTGAACTAGGCAAAAGCTGTGCAGGTTAGGCGGCCTAGGAGAGACCCTGAACAAGCAGGGGGGAAGATGGCAGAGTTCTCCAGGCAGTGCAGAAGCTGGAGGCCTTACAGCAGAAGGGGAGCATCTGCTGGAACCTAGACACTCTTGTTTTGGGACTTTTAAGCTTTGTCTGAGGTAAGAGCCTTTACACTGTTGTACAAGTGCCCCTTTTAGAAGGCTTTATTGGAGGGAGATGTACTTCTGTAAAGTAGATTGTTTGGCGTCTCCTTGGCCTGGCTGTTTAAGTGACTTCGGGGGGGAAGAAACTGAGGCAGGCAGCAGTGCTGCACTCCACTAGAAGGTGGTGCTCGATGGTGATGGTGCCCCTTCTTTATGCACGTTTACATTTGTCAGGAGTGTCAGTGTTGGTTTTTCCCCTCTCAGGAGGTCAGTTCTTATGAGATCTCTAGCAACTTAGTCTGAAATACTGAGGACTTTGGCTATCTGAGAACTGGAAGTGGAAATTCAATTCCTTCCTGTTTTAGAACCAAAACCATGGGTGTGGCTCTGTATCCAGGGCTTTGAATCTAAACTCCTTCCCCTCTAGAGAAATACTCAGAATTTAATACTTTTTTTATGAGCCAAAAACTTGCATTTTGTTTTTAAAGGGACGTCTAGACATTTATCATGATTGTTATTTAAAGCAAACAGCCATGTTTTTAGTGTGTCCAAAGATGGCAGCAGTAACAAAAAATGTGAGAAGTGGGAACCTTGCAGAAGTATTAAACATCTTAAATGACAAACCTGTAATTTATGAAAGAAAAATGATTCTCTGAATGCATGTTATATCTTCACATTCCAAACTGCAGAATTCTTGCAGAAATTGGTTTCTGCCTAAGAGATAACATCAGTCAAGATGCTTACTCCTCTGATCCACTCTCTGCTCCTACTGAAGGGGAGAAAGCCTTCCCATTCACATAACAGCATTCACTGCATAGCTGAATGTTACAATATAATTCCATGTTCTTACTTGGGGTTTCATCAGCACTTTAAAGGGGGCAACCCCCCACTGTGAATTTTTTTTAAAGTGCTTTTCTAATTTTCATGAGATCAAGACACAACATAAATATGTTTGAAAAAAAATTTAAATTGAAAAATGCAGTTTCATTGAAACACTTTCTCAGGTCCAGGATGTGGGAGGTAGAGAGAACCAGACACTTTCACCCTGTCCTCAGAAGAGTCAATAGCTTAATGGCTAGGGTACTCAACTGGGTAGTGGGAGGCAGAGGGCGTGTTTACACTGCCCTGCAGTTAGGACTATGGAGGTGTGAATAACGGTGCACACTGAAGAGCTGCATTGAAACTATCCTATGTGGATGTTGCTGACGTGAGCCAAAAGATTCCTGGTTCACATTAACATAGTCCTGTTTGAAGAGGACTTTTACATTAATGCCAACTGGGAACCTTTTAGCCCCTGCCTGTGGTGTCCACATGGAGGAATTGCAGCTCAGCATTTCAGTGCACACTGGTATTCAGACCCCAAACAGAGACATCCTCCCTTGGCCCTTCCCAGATAAGGTGGGAAGGGATGGGATGGGGAGAGTGTGGGGGTCCCGGGCTAGGGGTGGGGTCATGTGGGGGGTGGTCACAGGGGTTACTCCCCTGACCCCCAGCTTCTTCCCCCACCCAAAAAAGTTTCCCCACCAGTTGCTGTCCCAGCCCATCAGGGTCAGCAGCTGGCACGCCGGGACACTTTGTTTACTTAGGTTTACCTCCAGGCCTGTGGATGCTCAAGGTAAACAAACCATCTTGGCCGGCCAGCGGCTTATCCTGATGGCCCAGGAGCCGAAGTTTGCCAGCCCCTGAATTAGAGGGTTGGTATATGAATGGGTCAATTTTTACTTATCCATATTATATAGTCCAGTGTAGGGTTACCATATTTCAACAAGCAAAAAAGAGGACGGGAGGAGCCCCGCCCTAGCCCCGCCCCTGCCCCTCCCACTTCCCGCCCCCCCAGAACCCCCAACCCTCCCCCCGTTCCTTGTCCCCTGACTGCCCCCTCCTGGGACCCCTGCTCCTAACTGCCCTCCAGAACCCCACCCCCTACCTAAGACTCCCTGTTCCTTGTCCCCTAACTGCCCCCTCCTAAGACCCCCCCCAACTGCCCCCCAGGACCCTACCCCCTACCTGTACCCTGACTGCCCAAAACTTTCTCCACTCCCCTCCAAAAGCCCCCCCCCCCCGTTTCTTGACTGCCCCCTCCAGAACCTCCCTGTCCCTTCTCCTGCCCCCCCTTACCCTGCTGCTCAGAACAGGGTGTTGGGCTCTGTGCCAGCCGGACACATGGCTGAGCTCCCCTGCACAACACAAAACCCGGTCCCTGGCCCTGCACAGGGCTGCCGGAGCGGGCTGCAGGAGGAGGAGCTGCCGGCCGGCTCAGAATGCAGGGAGGGGGGGGTGGGAGGAGGAAGCTGCTCCGGAGTCCAGCCCGGGACTTTCCTGCAGCCCTCCCAGCCGCTCGCTCTGCCGGGGGAGGGGGAAATCCCGGACATTGTGAGTGCTTTACAAATTCCCCCCGGACGCTATTTTTAGCACACAAAGGAGGACATGTCCGGGTAAATCCGGACGAATGGTAACCCTAGTCCAGTGTTAATCTCAGTAAAGTCGGTGACCTCAATGAGAGTAAATATACTAAAAATATTCAAAAGCAATATATACCAAGAAAAATATACAAAAATGTTATATTTAACATCATAATCTGCTGTTTTGTACTACAAAACGGCATGTCGAGGACCTTCAAAACCGTAAGTAAATAGATTGCAATGCATTTGATATACATACCAATGTATTTTAGACAGTAATAGTTTTGTTGGAGTTTTAATCTTACTAAGGAAAGCAGGGAGTGTGCTCTAGTGATTAGCGCCTGGGAGTGGGCATCCCAGTGAAAAACTGGGTTCTATTCCTGTCTGTGCCACCAACTTGCTACATGAACTTGAGCAATCACTTAAGGTAACGGGGGGCGGGGGGGGGGATAGACACCTTATCTGTAAATTGTTGTTGACGATATTTGTTTGTTTGATAAGAGTGTAGTTCCATAGGAGATATCCGGTTTAAACTCTAATTCTGATTCTGTGACTACAGAGCCCTAAGAATTCAGGAGCACTCCAAGATCATCCAGGGCCTGACGCATGCTGTCTCTGACACTCACCAAAGATAAATCACATGTTCTGAAGTTTCAGAAGTAATCACTTTGATTTGGATTGCATCCTACAGTAGCTGTGCTGCATCAATCCCAGAAGGAATGATTGCATTTCATCAGCTGATCTCTGAATGTGTCAATCCTGAAAAGTAATTTGACCTTTTCCTAGGAGCTATATGCAGAAGATGGCACCAAACTGTCTCAGATCAATCTAAATGTAGCATCACTGTCATTGTATGAAATCTTGAGACACTATCTTTATTGAGAAGTGATGAAATCTTCATGAAAAGAGACACTGCACATTTCTTATTGCATTTTGATGCTGAAACCCTGTAACAACTGAAACATTTGCGGAAATGAATATTAAAATATCATACACTGTTCTCACATATAGCTAATTTTTAAATGTTAAAGAATAGCAAAAGAGAGAATAGTTATACTTTAAAAGATTATTAATAGTGGAAAATATAATGAAGATGGCAGAAAAAAATCTTAGCAGACTGTTGTGGTGGGAAATAAATATTTTAGATGTACTATTCTAAAGGAGGCAAAGCTTTCTTTTAATTCATTTACTTAAAAAAATGAATGTGTAGGAATATAGTAACTTTAATGTTCTTTATTTGTTTCAATGTTCATTCCTTGAGAGTACTGAATATAACTGCAAGCTATCATCACATTCTTTTAACTTTCCCCAAAGCAGAAGATTTTAAAATTCTATAAAGCATTCACATCAGCACTAGATAGACAGTCCACGAGTTCATTTTTTATCAAGGGAAAAAAAGAAAATAGCCAGACAAATGGTGGAAAATGTGCTTAATCCCCATTTCATTATATTTAATTGTTGTCATTGCCTCAGCACAAATACCAGCACTAAATTAAACACATGCGGGAATACCACACTATTCAGCAGACTTGTGCAACATAGTAATGGAGCTATATTTTTGGTAAATGTGAATTAGTGATGGTCTTGTGCTTCATTTTATATTAGTAAGCAAACAACTTATTTTTTGTTTATAATTGGTGCTTGCTGCCCTTGAACATTTTTGAGCCTTGAGGACTCAAAGCTAAAAGCAACAAAAGGGATGAGTACCCAGGGAATTAAGGGTAACACAACTATCTGATATAAAAATTTAATGAGCTCTATTTTGACACTGTAATTTGTCTTAGCAAGTTTCTCTAGTGAGCAAGGCCAGAAGCCATATGTAGATGAGTTTTTCTTGTGACTTGTGCTTGCCAGACTGCTGCAGCTGCAGGGAATATTTGGGTGATGAAATGATATTGCACATAATGGGGTTGAAGACAACTACAAGTCATTTCCTTCAGGGAAGTGTACTGTGTTCAATTTTTAAGTGAGCTTACACTGAAAGTCAGAAGTTCAAGCCTGTTTTAAAATACCGCAAAATCTGTGTAAGTGATTTTGAGGAAACACATAACAAATACTAAGTGTCAATTGCTAATTAGTGGTCATGCTCTCTGGTGATTGCTTGATTGGTGCTCCTTGGTTTATTCACCTTTAGAAACACGTGTATTTATAACACCTTTTTGTGAGCTGAGCTGCAATTTCCCTTTTTATGTTTCTTGTCACTCACAACTAATCAAAATGCTCTGCGAAGAAACTGTAGAACAGTAATCCCATGTGTATGGGTACAGTCTAATATTTAGAAAGAATGCTACAGAGGCAATCTGTGAGATAGCACTGAAAACATAAAGATTATGATCTCTTGGTTAATGAATAATATCCTCACAGAAACCCGTGATCAGTGTGTGTGCTTATTTATTCAGGTTTGTTTCAAAGTGCTCATCCCAAGTTCTAGAGGTTTGTAGAAAACTTTAAAACTTATACCACTAGGTATCAGTATAACAGACAATGAGGAAGAATGGTCTTGCAGTAGATGGGGCGTCTGGTTCAGTTCCCAGCTCTACTACAGACTGACTTAATTTATATGCAAAGCGGTAATGATGATACTTTCTCTCACCCATCTCTTTACACTGGAAGCAGAGGTGTTTGAAATTATTTTGACGAAGAAATGCTTTTCCATCAAAATTGGAAAATGTTTTGCTTTTGATGGAAAAGCATTTATTCACTGAAATAATTTCAACCAGCTCTGCCTACAGAGAAAAACCAAAACATTTTCAGTAAAATATTTGGGTAATCAGTAAAAGCTTTTGGTTTTCAACAAACAAAATATTTTACCAAAAAATGTGTTGTGTTTTGAAAACAAACACCTTTCCCTTACACACCCTTTCTTTGAAATTTCCCATGAGAAATAATTGGCATTTTCCAATCAGCTTTAATTGTCAGCTCTTCGAGGTACGGACTGTTCTTTACTATGTATATTTACAGTTCCTAGCAAAATGGGGCGCTATTCTGGTTGGAGACTTGTAGCTGCTCCTGTAATACAAATAAATATAAACTTACCCACCTTCCCCCAAGCCACTCGTTACAATAAACCACCTATGACACTTTTAAAATCATACTACACTAGTAGTTTCTATCACCATCTCTCTGTAATCTCATGCACCAGGGAAAATTGACAGGTAATCACAACTGCAGGAAAATCCCATGAGGAGAGGGGCAATCTGTTAAGTAACTAGATTCCAAGCCTTTTAGAATCTTATAGGTTACAACTAACACATTAACCTCTAGCTAAAAAATAATCCAAGGCCAGTGCAGCTTATGGGAAAGGTGATGTTAAGAGCTCTGTATGCAACGCCCCAACCTACGGAGTGGACAGATGTATGAGGAAAAGGGGAGGAAACCAGCACAGAAAATTCAGAATAGCTGCAGTGGCATTAAGGAGGATATCAACAGAATAGTGAAGAGTTGGGGGTGAGGACAGTGGTTGCATCAATGTTTTGCCCTCTAATAGTGCTAATGTTTAGAAATGGTCTCAAAGCGTAGCCCCATGAAGAGAGTATTACAATAGCCAGGGCCGGTGCAAGGAAGTTTCGTGTCCTAGGCGAAACTTCCACCTTGCGCCTCTGCCCCCAGCCCTGCGGCAGCTCCCCGCCCGCCCTCCACCCTGAGGCCCCTCCCCCTACAGCAGCTCGCCCCCCCCCCCGGGAGCCGTGCAGCAGCTCCCCACCCCAGCTCACCTCTGCTCTGCCTCCTTCCCGAGCATGCTGCCCCCGCTCAAATTCTCCTCCCCTCCAGGCTTGCGGCGCCAAACAGCTGATTGGCACTGCAAGCCTGGGAGGTGGGAGAAGTGGAGTGGCAAGTGCACGCTCCGGGAGGGGGGCGTAGCAGAGATAAGCTGGGGTGGGGAGCTGCCGCATGGCTCCCCAGGCTGTGGGGGTGGGGAGCTGTCGTGGGGTGTGTGTGACTTAGGGTGTGGGGGGGAGCTGCTGCAGGGCTCCCCACCCTAGCTCACCTCTGCTACGCCCCCTCCCCGGGCACGCCGCCCCCGCCGGCAATGACAGTAATTGCATGGAGCCAGGGCCGGCTCCAGGGTTTTAGCCGCCCCAAGCAGCCAAAACCAAAAAAAAATAAAAAAAAGCCGCGATCGCGATCTGCGGTGGCAATTCGGCGGGAGGTCCTTCACTCCGAGCCGGAGTGAGGGACCGGCCGCCAAATACCTGGACCTGCCACCCCTCTCCCGACAGGCCGCCCCAAGCACCTGCTTGAGAAGCTGGTGCCTGGAGCCGGCCCTGCATGGAGCGGTCGCTGCGCTGGGAGAGGGAGTCTGAGCCGCACGTGTCAGCGTGCTGCCAGCAGCCCAGCCCAACCCAGGAACGCTGTTTTAAAAAAAATTGGGGGCACTGCTTTTTGGCACCCCCAAATCTTGGCACCCTAGGCAACAGCCTAGTTTGCCTTAATGGTAGCACCGGCCCTGACAATAGCCTAACTGTGAGGTGGCAATGGCATGGATAACTGTAGTGAGGTCTGAAGCTGAAGGAAAATTAATAATAGTGTTTACCTTAAAGGAGAATAACGCCATGTCTCCATTGTGGTTATAATTCACCTGTAATTGCCACCATGACCACATGATTTGGGCCATTCACTATAAGACAATTAAATTTTACTTGTGATAACACCTCAAAGCTGTATGGATTTGGGAAGTCGGTAGGCTTTCCTAGTTACAATATTTTAATGTTAAGTGCCTTGTGTATGGGGACTTGCATGCACTGGTCAGGCTGCTAACGCTGGATGAATAATTTATTGTGAATAACATTAGTTGAGAATAATATTAATTTCTTATCTGTTTGTGAAATGTTAGTAACTAGATCCAGATTTCTGTCAATGTGTTGACTTGTAACTATTTCCTTGGTGGTTTAAACTAATTGTGCACAAGCCACAGGCAGAAATTAATCTATTTTGACTATTTGCTGTGCATTATTGGTGTCAGGTCAACTAAGTGGCATGGTATTATTTTTGCTTTCTGACTTGGATGACTGCAACTTCTAAAAACAATTAGTGAGTAACAAACTTTTCTGGCAAAAATGCCCTTGTTTGCATGAGACTATGAATACAAGCCATTCCTCATACACTCTTGTCAACAAAAACACCATTTGTGTAAATGTTCCTGAAGTGCACACAGCAAGGGCTCAAGATTAGCGTCTAATTGGACAGGGATTTAGAATTTGAATGCATGTTCATGCACAGTTTGACCAGCTTTTTCTGTTAATGTTTACAAGACTAATGTATGTAGCTCCTGGTTGGACCACAATAAAATTAATTCCTGGACCTGATTCTTATTTTCCAGTCTCAAGATGACATGTTTTTTAAAGGCATGTATAAAATGTCAAAGTCAATGAAGTAAAACCCTGATTTATATAGCTCCACAGGATTTCCAGAACATTCTGTTTACAGCTTTATTTAAGCTCCACCAACGGCATGTCATTTTTTCTAATCCAAGAGCCTGGAGGTGGAAAACAAAGCTCCAGTAGAAAACTATTCTAGTTAGAACAGCAGGTGTAATTAAAACTGAAATATTTATAATGATTATTGTAATGAAAGCAAAATATTTTCATTATGCACTGCTGCAGGAGCTGCTATTCCAATATTTTGAAGAAAACTCTTAACACGGTTACTAGGTTAGCTGCATCTCTATCTCCTTTCTAGTTTCTCTGAGAGCAGCCACCTCAGGCCTTGTGCCTCTTGCCCTTACCTGTCTCAAGGAGGAAGCTCACCATTCTGCTACTCTGAGACCAGGACTTGAGTACACTGTCCCATGTTGTCACACAACACACCATCAACCTGTGGAACTTTTTGCCAAGGGATGCTTTGAAGGCCAAAAATATAACTGGATTCAAAAAAGAATTAGATGAATTCATCAATGGCTATTAGCCAACATAGTCAGGGACATAACCCCCAATGCTCTGGGTGTCCCTAAACCTCTGACTGCCAGAAGATGGGATTGGATGACAGGGCATGACTTGCTAGATAAATTACCCTGTTCTGTTCATTTCCTCTGAAGCATCTGGCACCAGCCACGGTTGGAAACCAGGATACTGAGCTAGATGGACCATTACTCTAAGTATGGCTGTTCTTATACCAATTGCTTACCAGCCTGCAGGTCTGACTGGATTTGGCCACCTGTGTTTCTTACCCTTTAGGAGCCTGTGATATTGACCAACAGCCTTCTTAAGGGTTACTTTATTCAGCATTTTGATCAAAGCATTAAGGAAGATGAGATTTTAAAACAACAAACAATCTACATGCATATTTAGTCTCATCCAATCTTCTACTTCACTACACGTTACAGGGACTGAAGACTTACATTCCCCTAGCAAATGCCGATTGTCCTGTCATCTACCCTGGTCACAGGTGACAGCATGCCTTTTTATTCTTTTCCCTTCCACCTGCATGTCTGTGTTCTCCCCTATATCAGGGAAGCATTGTTTAAGAAAGTGTCTCACCCTTCTTTATGGGTGTCTGGGCTCAATAATAATATTGTTCAGTAGTTTCTGTTGCTATGCCTTTGCTTTCAGAAAAGGGGTGTGTTTACAGCAGGGTAGCTAACTTGAGTTAGGTATGGGCTATAAAAAAAACCACAGTATTTTTGGCAGTGAAGACATAGCTTGTGTTTCAGGCCCCAGGTGTGAAATCTTTTGAGACCCAGTTTGTCTACAGGGAAGTTTACCAATATAATTTTACGAGTTTAACTATATCTATAAAATCCCCTGTGTAGGCAAGCCTAAGATCAGTGAAAAAAACATTCAGCAGGGCCTCTCCAGGTTTATGCCCCTGTGATGGCTGCTCCATTGGTTGAGTAGTTACACCTCTTCAGTCTTAATGGCTTGTAATCACTGATGTGGGGACTGTATCTCCCCTGAGGGTGGGGGTGTTGAAAATTGTCTATAGGGCCCCATTTGTTTGGTGTAACATACATCCTTAGAAGACAGGCACATCATAGAATTTTGAATACAGATCAGAATATGCAATTAATATGGGCAATTAAGATCTTATGTAATCACAATTTATAAAATGGTCTTATACAGAACCACTCTCTTAATTTGTCTTGCCCATACCTGCTTTAAAAACACTATTCAGCATATCTGCACACCATCTCCATCCATCAACCATTAATTTAGCCAATCTCTCTCTTAAGCAGAAAAATATCCTTAAGTTTCCCAAAGTAGCCATATGACATGTTGGTACCCAAACACTGTCCATAATGTGTCACTATGGAAGGACAATTTCTCTCCAGAAGACAACAAAATTTTAAGGACTGAGATTGATTTTTATACATATTTAGGCCTAATTGCGCAGGTTGAATTGAAACCTGGAGCTGGCTTACACGGTGTGAGGCCTTGGGTTTTCATGTTAAGAGAGCTATTTAAGGAAACAAGTGGGGTGTAAGTTGAACTAGAGTAGTCTGGTGGGAAACTCTGCAAATCAAAATTAATCAACTGGCTAGTTAGCAGCCAGTTATAAGTTCAGCACCTAGCTCAGTGCATCTTCTTTTTCTACTTCTAGATTAGTATGCTTTGCTGTGTAGTTCTTATTGGTAATGTGAGCCAAGACTGCTTTGGCTGCTTGCTTTTGCTAATGTGGCCTACCAACCTTTTCCTGACAGAGTACATGTAGTTTCTTCATCCCTTGTCTGGCTAATGCTACTGTTGGACAGAATATGCTGGGGAGAATTTTTTCCACTGGAAAATACTCCAGAAAGTACTCTGACAGGGGTTCAGACAAGCTCTCTAGAGAGAACCCAACACCAAACCCTAGATTTGGAGTAAGCACTAAATATCTTAAAATTTATTAAAGTGAGGAAGGGGGGGGTCTGTGTTTGCTTGTATTGTATTACAAGATTGTTAATGCCAAATGATGTAGGGTTTTCTTGGTGTGGGAAAGATTTGAGATCACTATACTCCTTTCCAATTTTGACCAGCTTTAAACCCAGGCCTCCAAAGATGAATGACTGACACTAAACCATTATGCCACCTACCCTCAATTTCCTTATTAATTTGAAGCCATTTAGGGGCTTATTCCTCAAGGGGCTTGGCCTGATTTTGCCCCTATTCACGTTAATAGTGACATTTCCATTGACTTCAGTTGGTGTAGGATCAGGCCCTTATTGACTTCAGTGGAACTACACCAATATATATCAGCTGAGGATCTAGTGTGTAGATCTTGTTTAGGGCAAAGTGGGAATGCTACATTCTCACCATGTGATGCATATGTCAAGATAGAACTCCGCTATTAATATTCCAGTGGGAAAGCTTGTGTGAATCCTGACAGTAAAAGAGCAAACTGTGCCAACTGTTATTAGTTCCTTACTTTCATGAACACCTAAGGTCAAACAAAGAATCACAAAAGACCATCTGTAATTCCTCTCGTTCGATGGAAGTTTAAGAACATCACTGACAAGTTGAATAAATGTTTTAAGACTCTTTTTAGTTTGTTGTTCATGCCCATTGTCTTACTCCCAGCCATTTTATAGTAACAGTTCAACTGTACTTTATTGGTCAAGTTAGAACAAAGATGACTTTGTAGACAAAACACAGAGAGGGGCAGGATGACTATTTGGATACTGGGTTAGGACTCAGAAGATCTGGGTTTGATTACAGGCTCTGCCATAGACTCCTTGTGCGACTTTGGTCACTTAATCTCTCTGTATCCCACTCACCATCCTCCTGCCTTCATAAATACTTAATAGGTGCTTAAGCTAGTCCTGTGATGGGACAAGGCAAGTATGTTAGAGCAATTAGGTGTATAAATGATCACAATTTTCCTCACTTGTGTGTGAAAAAGGGCTGTATCTACCAAAATTGCTTATGGCTCAAATTTTCAAATAAAGTTGATTGACCCATTCACTGCACCTGTAAACCTCATGTGTATGTATGTCTGTATTCACAAAATGGGTAGCTGGATGGGCAACAGATGAGTAGTTGCATAATTTACACATGCAAATATTTCTGAGTACATGCATATATGTGAAGATTTGAAGTGATATTGGGTATTGAGCATTTTGTGTGGAATGCCTGTTGCAAAGCTTGCATCTCAACATAGCTGATTGCTGGCTTTGTGCTTTCACCCTTTAAAAACTGAAGGGAAATTTTCATCTTGCATTAAAATTTTGTAATTCAATATGTGCTTCACCTTCAAAATAGCTTAGTATTAAAAGGGTGAATAGAATTGTATGTCTTGCTTATATAATCAGATATTAATGTAGTACTAACATTTTTGAGCACAGAGGGTGAGATTTTCAGAACTGTATGTGTGCATTATCCACATGTGAAGATGAGCACTGTGCACTTGAACATGTACATAGCCATTTCCACCCTCAGTTTGCTGGAACTGTACATGAAATTATGGTAACTGTCAGCATAAATGAGATGTGCAAAATGCTTACAGTTCTTAAAGCTTGGCCCAAAACATTAAGTACAGGGTTGTAGTTATACAACTGTGAGACAATACTAGGGTTACCATATGTCCGTTTTTTCCCGGACATGTCTGGCTTTTCGGCAATCAAACCCCCGTCCAGGGGGAATTGCCAAAAAGCCGAACATGTCCGGGAAAATGCCGGCCGGGCACTTCCCCTCCCGCAGCGATTCTGCTCCTCCCTTGACTCTTCGGCTCTGTTTAAGAGCCGAGTGCTACGGGCTTTGGGCAGCCCCCATGCCTCCGGACCCTGCGCCGCCGGAGCCCGGGAGGGGAAGTGCCCAGCCGGGGGCGCAGGATCCGGAGGCATAGGGGCTGCCCAAAGCCCAAGTGCTACCGGCTTCATGGTTTGCCGGGCAGCCTCCAGACCCTGCGCCCCCGGCTGGGCGCTTCCCCTCCCGGGCTCCAGCTGCGCTGGGGAAGCACCGGCTGGGGGCGCAGGGTCTGGGGGCTGCCCGGCAAACCGTGAAGCCAGTAGCGCTCAGGCAGCCCTTTTCGCGTGGCTGGGAGTGGGAGGGAGGAGGGGGCAGGGAAGGGGCGGAGTTGGGGCGGGGCTGGGGCTGGGAAATGGGCGGGGCCAGGGCCCCGTGGAGGGTCCTCTTTTTTTATTTAAATATGGTAACCCTAGACAATACATACCATTGTGGCCTCTGTCCTGCAGACAGAGACTTTACTTGGGTAAAACTCGCATTGATTTGAATGTAGTTCTGGGGTTTTGCCTGAGCAAGGATTCAGTGCTGAAGGACTGTGCCTCAGCTGTATTTGGCTGTATTTGTAATGCTGCTTGCACAATAGTCTTCAAATCCAATCCCAAGTTATTCTGAAAGAGGGAGAAGTTAATTTCCTTCAAAGGAGGATTTTGGTTTGTAGAGTGCTGGCAAAGCTGGGAAGTTTTATTTTTTGCACTTTTCAACTCCTGTTACATTAAATCACAGCTGAACCATAATGTGCCTGAACGCTAGTGGCTCCCTAATATGTTTTCAGACTTCCTGTATGCTGCATCCCATTATGTTACATAGAATGTTTCCGGTCACATACCATTCTGTGTAATGCAAGCTAACGTGATTTAAGTGACCTGACACAAAGTGTTGCAAGATGAGATGCTCCCACCCCCACCCCCTTAATAACTGCCACACTGAAAGTGAAAACAAAACTAAAAAATAAAGGCAAAAGAATCCAGGCTGAGGTGATCCAGGGAATTTGTGGGGAAAAGAAGCATCCCTAAAGTTTTGCATCATTTTTAGGTAAACTTCAGTGGAAAATTTGAAGGATGAGCTTTGGGGGAGAGATTTGCAAAGCCGTCTTGAGGATCTATAGGAAATGGGCACTCACACTTCCTTGGCAGCTTTGCAAATCCCATCCTTGGTTTGTTTTTAACATGCTAAGACACAGATCCTGCACTGGGAGGCAAAAAGAACATACAGGCAGCTGCTTTTGTTCCCTACAGCAGCTAGGCAGAGTTCCACATCTCAGCATATCTTTGAGTCCCAGAACTACTAGCATTCTGCAGCCCCAAGGCGATAAACTTGCTGCTTCAGGGGCATGGTTCCCCTTCTTCTCCCACCTTCTTCAAAATATCACTGCACATATGCTGCAGTTAGCAATATACATCAGAAGGTGTGTGTGTGTGGGGGGGAGGGGAAGGTAATTGCATCATATACCTTTTTTAAAAGCAGCAGTAAGCTATGCTCCAAATGGCATTCCTTCCATTTCCTTCCATTTTCCCCTGATCCTGCCTACTCAGCTAGATTGCCTTAGGGGCCCACTACACAGTTTGCTCTGTTTTGTTCCCTCACCTTTCCTTGTATGCTTTTAGTGAGTATGGGCAGCATGATGCTGTTGTGAACAATGGACTAGAAGACTACAGTTTAGACAGAAGATCCCAGTGAGTGTGCTAAACCAATGTGGATTATTTACCCCTAGGGCCGGCTCTAGGCACCAGCAAAACAAGCTGGTGCTTGGGGCGGCACATTTTTAGGGGCGGCATGGCCGGCGCCAGAATGCTGCCCCTAAAAATGTGCCCCGGCCGCCCTAGCTCACCTCCGCTGCTGCTGACACGGCGTGTGAAACAGCTGATTCGCATGCCACTACTCGCCCTCCCTCCCTCCTAGGCTTGAGAGCCTGGGGGGAGGAGGCAGGGCTGAGGATTTGGGGAAGGAGCAGAGTTGAGACGAGGCCGGGGGTGGGGTAGTTAAAGAATGGGGGCGGGGGGGGGGTGGCCAAAATTGCTTTCGCTTTGGGCGGCAAAAATCCTAGAGCCAGCCCTGTTTACCCCTCATATCCTTTGTAAAGCTTATACAAAACATTTGACCATTAGTGTTCACTGCTCTCCTTGTTTATAAGAATTAAGATGGGAAAGTACTAGTTTGACCCTGTAAACCAGTAGGTGTTTGCTGGCTTAGAAGATACTGGAACCACAGAATTTATTAGCATAACTCTATTATACTCCCTGACTTGGATAACCGCTTGTTTTCATTGTCTAAATTACAAGTTTTCAAAAGGTATTACAGCCTGACTACTTCCTATCAGGGATTGTTTAAAGAACAAAGAAGTAGCTACTCATTTGGACCAGCTATTTCAGATACTTCTCCATCATGCATTGAAGTCAGATTCTGAGAAAATCAAAGGAAGAAATTTTAAATACTGTGTAATAGAACTTTTAAAGGAAAAAATAGGGCACAGTAACGTGTTTTCTATCCTCCTGTGAGACTGGTGTTTCACATTTTCAGTTACCCAAGTGCTTGAATCCCGATTTTATTTTTTTGGTTTTTTTTCCCCTAGTTTATTTAACGAGTGTGTGCGTGTATGGGAATGGGGAGTGTTTGGTTTTTTACAGGAAAGATTTTTTTCACAGTCCATCATGATTGTGCCATGCTTCACTGACTTCTGAAATGTCCTATGGAAAACAAGTTTTGTTCAATTTTTGTTTTTCTTAGTGTATCATTTTGGTTTTAAACTATCCCTAACCACATCTTTCTCTCTCATTTATACACACTCATTCTTCACTTTTTCAAGTATGGGTAAGGTTTTGCCTATGTGTTTGTTATTGATGGATTATGTTCAGCTCTTTTCTTAGGAGAGTTCTTAGAAGGAAATTTGATGCGTTTGTTTACCAGTCTTTGACTACTGCTTTATTTATACATTTGATTCAAATGTGCTATGCCAAAAAAAAAAATCTTGCTTGATAGGATTCCTATATGCTATAACAATTGTTAGGTGTAGATTGCCATTTAAGTGAGGTATTATATTTTAAAAATCAGTGAACATCTTTTGTATTCATTCATATTTGGAATGCTGCTTCTGTATTACAAGTGGAGTTTGAGCAGTTAAAGCCAATGGTTTGCACCATTTGCTGCTGTTTTTAAACCCATTTTGAAGAGCCATCATTGACAGTAGATTAAAGCCACTTCTGAACAAGATGGTGACATACTGCAATTTAAGAAATGTGAATGTGGCCCATATATACAATAAGTATTTTACAAGTCACTCTAATACTCTGATCCAGGGGTCTGCAACGTTTGGCATGCGGCTCGCCAGGGTAAGCACCCTNTGGGCATTCACCCACGAAAGCTTATGCTCCAATACATCTGTTAGTCTTTAAAGGTGCCACAGGACCCTCTGTTGCTTTTGTGGAATCCAAGTAATCCCCCCCCCATTTTGTTGTTACTTGAGTCATTATATAATGGATGGGCCTTTTAGGGGCAGAGAATTCCAAATATTGATGAATTTCAGAGGGCAAGAAAAAGCCCCTCTGTGTATATTTAAAACTGATTCCAGGAGTGTCCCTATGTTTTCAGTTGTTGCTGAGCTGAGTGCAGTAAGATTGTTTCATGTTCTGCGTGCTGGGTAATAATGTGAAAGGACTCCCTGTTTCTAAAAATAACTGGCTCTCTATGAAGAGAACTATTTACAGAGATGCTGCCACTGTAGCTAGTGTTCATGCCACGCAGGCTGGCCTCCGCTCAGCTCTTTCCTCCTGCAAGCTGCACTTCCCCCCTCCAAGTTCCATGCAGGTTGCTGCACATTTCTCTCCTTTCAGCGATTTCTTGTAGCTAAGATTTCTCATACCCTCAATCTATTTTGGACCTCTTTTCCATATCTACTGTAGGATTTGTATATGCTTTATTACTTCAAGAATGGGAAAAGGCATGGAGAAATTTTTCTTCCTCTTTAGTTGGTAGGAACCTGCTGCTAGTGCTCAGCACAGAGTAGTTAACGGAGTCAGTGCTAGATAGAGCTGAGCTGGAATTCAGCTAATTTTTTGTTAAAAATGCAGATTTATTGAAAGTGAAACTGTTTGTGAAACAAGGTCAGGTTTGGTGAATTTTCCAAGTCAAAATTGATGGGAAAAGTTTGAGAATTAACAAAACGCTTTGTTTTGACCTTTTCAAAGCCAAAATAATCGTGACTTTGTTTCATAGACTCATAGACTTTAAGGTCAGAAGGGACCATTATGATCATCTGGTCTGACCCCCTGCATGCTGCAGGCCATAAAACCGTCCCTACCCCTTCCCTGGACTCTGCTGTTAAAGTCCCCAATCCTGTTTTTAGTGACTTCAATCGGCAGAGACCCTCCTGCTAGTGATCCCTGCCCCATGCTGCGGAGGAAGGCGAAAAACCTCCAGAGGCTCAGCCAATCTGCCCTGGAGGAAAATTCCTTCCCGACCCCAAATATGGCGATCAGTAAGACCCCGAGCATATAGGCAAGAGTCTCCAGCCTGACCCCTGTTGGAAATGGAAGCGAATTAGACTGAGAAGGTTTAAAAGCAAAAGATCGAAATCTAAATGAACACATGAAATCATCAAAACAAAATCTTTTGACCCAAGACACAAAAAAAAAAAAAAAAAAATTCAGTCCCCCTCATCCCACCTTCCTGGCTTGCAAATATTTTTAAGATTTAGAGTGGAGTTTTCAATGGGACTTTTACATCTAGCAGCCCTTTGTGTCTTTGAAAATCTCTGCTGAAATGTGTAGTAGTTCAGACTGCTGTACCATGTTCACTGGGCTTTCTGCATTTGATCCACTGTTCAAGCCCACTATGTGCCCAACACTATTCTCTTCTATGCTTTCAGTTGACAAAAAAGTATTTGAATGGGCAACAGAGATTAATTCTAGGCTAAATGCTAGAAAATATTTATATATCATAGGGAAATTGCTGAGATTGAGGGAAGTGCTGTTCTAGATGACCTCTCTCTCACTTCTACACATTTCTGTGATTTAATGTCTGTCACTCACAGTCCTCACCCTATAAGACTAACCTGATTTCTTGACAGAATTAGACTTTTGCTTAGATGCCATCACTGGAGAAAACCAAAATCTAAAACCTTAAATAATTTGTGTTTAAATTTACTGTTAATTTCTTGAACAAATTACTGAAGATGACTTGCTTAGTACACAAAGCCCTTTAAAACTAATGGGAGTCTTTCCTTAGACTTCTGAGCAATGATCTCTTTTCTTTCTTTCTTTTTTTTTTTAAAGATTTTTTTTCCCCACTGTTCTTTTCTTTATCTCCATCAGTTTATTTTTTCTGATTGGATATTTGGTGCTTTCTTCTGTTTATATTTAAATAAATAAAGTAAAGGAGTTGGGGAGAAGTTGAGATTTTTGCGCTTATGTTGCCATGGAAACCACCTCATTGTTATCCACAACTATATTACATGTCTGAATTTTAAGTTTTTACCCATGGAAAGGGAAAAGTGGGCCACAGCATTGGTTAATGGGGCTGGATTCTGAAAGGCTATGCTAAAGGATGATTTTTGTGTGATGTAATGCACATTGGAAAACATAATCCAAACTATACATATAAAATGATGGGGTCTAAATTAGTGTTACCACTCAAGAAAGATCTTAAAGTTATTGTGAATAGTTCTCTGAAAACATCCCCCTCAATGTGCAGCGGCAGTCAAAAAAGCGAACTGAATGTTGGGAATCCTTAAGAAAGGGATAGATAATAAGACAGAAAACCACATATTGCCTCTATATATCCATGGTACCCTCACACCTTGAATACTGCTTGAAGATGTGGCCGCCCCATCTCAAAAAAGACGTATTGGAATTTACAAGGTTCAGAAAAGGGCAACAAAAATGATTAGGGGTATGGAACAGCTTCTGTATGCGAAGAAATTAATAAGACTGGGACTTTTCAGCTTGGAAAAGAGACAACTAAGGGGGAGGATATGATAGAGGTCTATAAAATCATGACTGGTGTGGAGAAAGTAAATAAGGAGGTGTTATTTACTCCTCATAGCACAAGAACTAGGGGTCACCAAATGAAATTAATAGGCAGCAGGTTTAAAACAAACAAAAGGAAGTTTTTTTTTCTCTCTCCCCCCCCCCCCCCCCCATACAACACACAGTCAGACTGTGGAACTCTTTGCCAGAGGATGTTGTGAAGGCCCAGACTATAACAGGGTTCAGAAAAGAACTAGATACATTCATGGAGGATAGGTCCATCAATGGCTATTAGCCAGGATGGGCAGTGATAGTGTCCCTAGCCTCTGTTTGCCAGAAGCTGGGATGGGTGAAAGAATGGATTACTTAATGATTACCTGTTCTGCTCATTCCCTCTGAGGCACCTGACATTGGCCACTGTCGGAAGACAGGATACTTTGGTCTGACCCAGTATGGCTGTTCTTATGTTCTTAGAATTTTTGCAAGTGAATGGCATTTCTATTCATTTTTTTTTATATAGCTTCAAATTTTCAAGTTTTCAGTGATGATTTCTGACCATGTACAGAAAATGAATACATAATTCAAATGACAAATCAATATTGATATGGTGCTAGTTTCTAGAAACTCCAAGAAGGTCACGAGACCTAAAGTAGATGTCAAACTCAAAATAGTTGGTGATGTTATTTTTCATTTTTTCTAAAAGAAAACTCAGAAAAGGAACACACTAGAATAGGCATAAAAGTCAGTGATCTCATGTGCCGTAGAACTTTGCTCAATAGACAGCATTAGCAATGATATATGTTTACCAGAACTTGTAGGCAAACACAACACAGCAAAGCACCACCATGTCTGCATATGAAATGTAAGATTTATGAACACACTGTAAATATGCTTAAATATTCCCAATGGAAGTACTTGCTCACTCAGCCAGACAGAGAAACCCATGTAATGTGACTTATTTGACCAATCACTACTAACACACAATAGCAAGCAGGGAATAACTTCAGAGAACGGTTTGCAATCAGCCCATAGAGTTTTAAAAAACCCACAAAGAATCCTATAGGCAATTAAAACTAATAATGCAACTGAGACAAATTAACCAAAGTAAGTTGTAATTGGCTTGTGAATATTCACAAGCAGAGAAAGAGGATGAACTATTCATTGTAAAATCTTTACTTAGACCTAATATGTGATTACCTACAAAATAAAATGTTGTGTGCCTAGGACCTTAGAAAACACTTTTTACACTCCTTATTTTCCCTCTCACAGCCACATAAAGCCTGGACTAATTACCTAAGAAGTGTGATCAGAAACAATTAATTGTCAAAGTGGAAATGTGTAGTGTTCCTGTAAATCTGTAGCCGGAAGGCTGGCCAGACAGAGCTGGGGAAAGTTTCAAGAAGAAACTTTATGGTGAAGTAGAAGGAAGCACTAAGTAGCTTTAGGGATATATCTGCTTTCCTTATCCCAATAAATGTCCTTGTTCAGTGTTGGAAGAAAGTGACATTTACTATCCTTCTTTGCCACTGGCATGTAATGATGTGCTTATTGCAGTTTTGTCAGGATCAATCTCTGTGTCCAAGCGGAGTTCATGAGAATTGAGTAAACTAATAGTAATTATACACATTTCTCTGTGATAAACTGTTCTGATACCTATGGGAAATACAAAAGTAAAAACTTATTTCTTAGCTCTACTAGATTTTAATGGGAGTTTGGGGAGAGGGCACTGAGATCAGTCCTTAAATCAAACCTTGCTGGTTCTCTTCAGGTCATCTCGGTGTACCTTATTTTCTCTCTTCCTTTCTATCACTTGTATGGAGAAGAACATTGCCTATCATAGATTATCAGCGAAAGAGTAAGCCCTGCATGACTGCTGTCTTCATCAACAGCACACCTTTGATTGTTTGTGATGCCTTTTAAAACTGAACTAGAATACTGGAGACTCATTGAATCACAGCAGCACTAACTCCCCAAAGAGCACTAGTTACTAAAGGTGGGTGAAATTTTTTGGACAGTTTATTTGCTGAAAAATACAGATTTGGTCAACCTGATACTGTTCGCCAATTTAACCGAAATCTCTGAATAGTTTTGCCCCCAAAATGTTTTAGGGACTTTGGTGCAATTCACAAAATGGCTGGAATGGAAGGGCCCCCTCAGAACCTTTAGCTGGTTAGAGCACTCACCTGGGAGGTGGGAGACCTGAGTTCAACTTCCCTATTTGCTTGATGTGGAGAAGGGATTTTAACTTCCTACCTCTCAGGTGAGTGCCCTAACTACTGGACTATGGGCTATTCTGAAGCAGGTCTTTCTCAACACCCTGTCGAAGCTGTTCCACTTTGCATGAAATACTTGAATAGTCATTGGGCCAAAGACAGGGAGTGCAAATGATTCTCTAGCTTAGTGGTCAAGACCCACCTGGGAGGTGGAGACCCAAATTTAAGTCCTTGTTCCACTTGTGCCGGGGGCGGGGAATTGAATCTTTGTTGCCCATATTCCAAGAGCGTGCCCTGTCACCCTCACCTCTTCAGCCCCAAAAACAAAATGTTTGGGGTCAAATGGTGTATTTTGTTCAACTCCAACAAGAATGTCAATTTTCCAAAATTTTTTGAATTTTTCAGTTTTGACTATGAACAATTCCCCCCCCCCAGCTTTTTGAAGCTGCCAGCTAATTGAGAAGTCAGTTATTCACCCAGCTCTTGTACCTTACAGTATACATGCAGGACTGGGAAATCCAAGCTATTGCTATGTAGTGAAGTTATTTTACTTTACAATTTCACATTCCTTCTCAAATCATAGAGACTAAAATTTCAATGACAATAGAGAGAACAATTTTAAAATCTTTCCTCTGAAAAAGAATCTGTATTTGTCTAGAAAACATATATACCATGATTAATTACTAAATGTATAGACCCCAAGCCTGCTCTAAAAACCTGAGTAGTTCCACTGAAGTCAACCATATGTGCAAAATTTGCAGGCTTAGCACCGTATATATCATAATAGCAATGCATAGTGATTTATGGATTTTAAGAATTTATAAGACATAATTTATTGACATAGTTACAGAATAACTTTAAACATAATTCTTTTCTATTTCATCCAATTGTTTTCTAATGTCTAGAGCGCAGGAATATGTGTTAAGACTTCAGTTCCAATCTTGACTCTGTCACAGAGTTAGTTTTGGTGTGTAGCGTATAGAGTTAGAGGTCAGCATGGCAATCAAATCACCAGTTTTTTTTAAATAACCTAAAGAATCATTTAAAAACAAAATTAAATGAAAATTAGTAATGACAGCATACACAAATACAAAGGGTCAGATTCTCAACTGGCATAAATCAGCCCCATTGAAGTCAATAGAACAAGGCTGATTTATGCCAGTTGAGCATCTGGTCCAGAAAAACAAACACCAAATTTTGATTCATATGCATTCAGCCATGATTAACCCACTGGATCATACTGCTATTGAAGGCCAATATAATTGCAAAGGTCTTTACACACCAGTACAAATAATTCCAGAAATTAGATTTGTTTTAAAACCTTGTTAGTGGCAATTATTCATTTTGATGTTGGTTATTTCTTTACCATGTTAGGGATGAACTCCTTTTAATTACACATCAGTGCCTGTTACTACTTTATTAAATTCTTATGCAAAGTTTGCTTTCAGGTATTATTACGTGTTTGCACAACACCTAGGGCAATGGGGCCTCAATCAGGTTGGACCCTTGGCACTGCCACAGTTAACATGATTAACTATGATTATTAAAAACAAGTGAATTTAGATTGCTCAGAAAGCATATGCAATACCTAAACCCCAGTCTTCATGACATGGATTTCATGCATTAAGATATACATATGGAATCCAGATTTTTCCAGCTTTCTATTTGCAATATACAAAGCATCATAATCAAAGGAAACTAGCAAACTTTCAATATAAGCCATCACTCCTTTTTTTAAAATTTTTTTTTATAATGGATCAAAAGTTAGGAAAATAACAATCGTGTATGCATTGCCTAGATACAAATTGTACAACACTTCCGTTCACTTCCAAAAAAGCTCTTCTGTAAAGTGCTGCTGGTACATAATGTGAAAAGCTCTACAGTCTGTCATGCTTTATGTATGACATTTTTTGTGTCATTCTCTCTGAATGTGTTATTCTTTATGTATGACTGACTTTTGACATAAATAAAACATGTTCTTTCACATTATTTAATAAACTTCTCAGTTCTGGCATTCAGATTCTGTTAATTTGTATTCAATTTAATACTATATTTGGTTGCTCTTGGAAATCACAAGCATAGCACTTATCCAAAGTGACATTTCGATTGCTTGTTTACAGTTAGTTCTAGTGATTAAAGCTTCTAGAAGTGTTTAACAACTTAGGAGCAAAATTCTTCTCTCAAATCCTCGTGGTTGACTTCAACTCCAATATTCTCCTTTCTCTACACATGTAGATTTCTTGTTGATTTCTGTGAAAAGTAATAATTTTGAAATAAAACTCAAGTACTATTCTTCACTTGACACTAATGACAAATTTTTCAAATGTTGGTGCTTAAAGCAAGGCACTTAAATCTATATTTAGGCACCCAAATAAGTGGCCAGGTTTCAGACATACTGACCATGACAGGTCAAAATCACTTCAGTGGGAGATGTTCATGATGAGAGTATAGTCAGGCCACATTTTTAAATAAGGTTTTAGGCGCAGATTTTGCAACAGTTATGCACATGCTTAACTTTATGCACGTGGGACTGCTCACATACACGAGTTGCTCATGTGCAAATGCAAATAGGTAGGTATGGCATTAATTGCCTTAACCAAGAAAATTTTGGCCTTAGGGTCTCATCTAAAGCCATTGTCCTCTTGGATCAGACTCCAGCTGAAGTATATCAAAGTTGAATTCCATTGGGCAGATCTCAAAGGAACATTTTACCCTTAAAAGAATAACTACAGGTATCTTTAATCAATCCATTCTTTCCCCGTGTTTAAGGAAATTTAATCTAGAAAGAGTGAACCTAAACATTATATCTGGGTGCAGAACAAATTCCTGGTCTGCAATGTCAGAGCAAAAGACAGACAAGAACAAAAATGAAAATGATCCTGTTTGCATATTCCCTGTTTCTGTTTCCATGTTTCATCATGTCCTTTTTCCAATACCAAGGTTGGGTAGGCCAACTTCTGTCAGTTTCTAGACTGGAAGCCATCTCTAGTTTAGGCCCATCTTACAGATGAGAAACTGAGACAGAGAAGCTAAATGTCATGCCTAAAGTTGCACAGTAAGTCTATGGCAGAGGAAGGACTTGAACCAAGGACACACATTCTAGCCACTGCTCTAACCACTGGACAATTCTTCCTTTCATATAATATATTTGCCTTTTGATAAATGGATGATGTTACCACCTTATTCCTGGTATGGGATGACTTTGTGAGGAACTGAGGCTCCTGAGTCATTTAGGTGCTTTTGAAAGATCTTGCCTTATCTTTTGCTGCTGGGAAACATCTATTATAACATTAATGAGATTCTGTCAATCTGTAATTGGGTTTAAAAAAAATCTCTTATTGGGAGTTAGGAAGGTGACAGGCTCAGTTTAATCTGGAACACTTCAAGGCATTCTTGTTTTCTTAATACAGCACAGAACATTTTACCTAGAAATGTTTTTAATCTGCAAATATCGATTTTATTTATTCTTCACTTATGTTTATATAGTGCAGATTACCCTAAAGTATCCTGCGGTTCTTTACAGATCGTTGGGCTGATTCTGACCGGATTCTGGTGTAAATCAGATTTAACTCTACTGAAATCAACGAAGTTAAACTGGTGGGGGAAAAAAATTGTGAGGAGAATCACGTCCTGTATATGTACAAAAGAACTCGCCCACCACTGAAATGAAACCAGCTAGTTTAATTGGGGAACTAGATGTCTATTTCCATGTGTAAACACAGGCTATGCACATACAATTTAGGCACCCACTTCTGAATAGTCGGCCTTCTTTCTCATT